>NW_017566842.1:304020-713555 GCF_001661335.1 Babjeviella inositovora NRRL Y-12698
TCGGAACTGATACCATATCTGTTCCCGAACACCCGAGTCCTGCAGTTAAAATTAATATTAGCCAACCTATAGAAAAGGCTAATGCCAGTCAATGGCTTGTTACTACGCTGGGATCCAGGGAAGCGGCTTGTACCAGAGCTCAAAATGTATATCGTATTCCTTATATAGTCAAGTATTAACGCTCCCCTGGTTCTGGGGAGCCTGCATCTCAGAAGGAGGTCTCGGGAGGCTTATAACCCCACTAGTACTCTATGATTCTGCCAGTTTTTATATCAAGTATAAAACTTTTGGCAAATTAAAATACAAGGTTTATCTGGGGTGTGCAGATCTGAGCCCAACTAATAGGCTCAGAGTTCAAAATGGCTACCAGCTTTGTCTCGATCGGGATTTTATTTCATGACTTGTGCCAAAAGGAACGAAGTGGAATTTACTGACAATTAGATATGTATTTAATAGCGCCTTTCCGTTACGTAAATTCCGTGGCAGCTGTTTCCGTCTGTAAACTTGAGGCTCAACAATGCTTTGTCCAACTTGTTTGGAATGGGTAAGAGGTCTGGATTCTCTGAGCCGTTTAACAATCATAAGAAAATAGAAGCTGAACTTTTAACGCTTCCGCTGCCATGCCTTCTAGTCCGAAAAAGGAGCTGAAAGGGGGGTTATGTTTCGTTACCAAGTCCAGAAATATGTTTAAGTAGCTGTTACTGCCACTCAGCCCAGACCTTTAAGGCTGCCGTTTAATCCTGCAGATATCTTTGGCGGATATTCTCACCTCCGACCGGACGATATTCTATACTGATCGTCCGACATTTAGGTATTCTATTTTCCTCAAGCCGATTCATCAGCGTTACTCCCAGCCTTCAGTATATAACCTTGACTCCGCTTCTGTATTTATATCTTACCCAACAAGAGTCTTAGTTAATCGTGTTCACTACACCTGATATACCACATAAGGTATTTATCCTTGTAGATGAATTGGTTAATCTCTGGTATATTGTGTAAAATCGTTTCTCGAGCTTTACAACGTAGAGTTTCCGTGTTTAGCATGAGCTTTGCTGTAATGCTTAAACTTAGATGCAAGTTCTCAGGCATGTGGCTGTTGAGTCGCCCCAACTAGCATATGGCTTGGCGCCAAGTATTGCGCCTTAAATTTCCAGTGAAAATCTTTGGCGGGCTAATATAAACGTAAACCCCTTTTTTTCCGCTCTGGGATGCTGTTTCAAAGCCCCTTTTTCCGTTAGCTGAGAGACAAGACGCCGTAGCAAAGGCATAAAGAGCAGAATGCACGATGCGCGTTTAGCCTTACTCGTCTCGTGCGTCAAAAACAGGGACCACGGCAATGGTGGCAGTGCTGGAGAACAGATATGCACTATCCTCGTGCTAAAAATAGAGCTTCTCAAAGATCTATATAGAACTTTGTTACTCTCTAATATTTCCCTCAAGATACTTTGCCGCAAATCAGTAACTAAAAAATTATGTCGGCCACAAAGCCAAGTTTCGTCAACATATCTGCAGCTACTCAGCCCCGTACTAGCCGGTATCCGCAGTTTACGCAGAGCAGGCCACATTTTAGTACCACAAACGTGAAGCCAGAAATTAGACCAATTAGAAACGGCGCCTTTTCTAACCTGGAAAACTAAATAAGGTTGTCCACGTTTCTAAAAAAAAAGGGTCTATGAGATCAGATCTTGGGAAGCCAGGGCCGATCTTAAGAACCGATTCCAATCTCCAATACTAAACTAAAACCCTGCCATTACTCCATTCAAAACAGTAACATGAACCCTTATAGTGAGAAAACCATTCCACTCCGCAACCCTGGATGTCATAGTGCCAGGAGGAACACAGAAACTTCTCCTACGGATGAGGCGGAATGTGTTGGTTACATTGACGACGCCTACCGTATTCTTACATGCCCTTGGTATTATGCGATAGCAGCGATTGTGTCGATTACCTTCATTCAAATAACCCAGTTGGTATACTACATTGAAAGTGGTACGTTCCAAGAAGTATACAGCCCCGATTACCTCAAAGATATCGCGCAGGGCGCTGTGACCATTCTAGTGATTTGGAGGTTCTGCTACAACGTGGAGTTTTCCTTTAACTTTGAGTATCTTTTAGCTACTGTCCAAACATTGTTTTGCTTGCTGCTTGTTTTTGTAATTCGTGAAAGAGACTTATTTATCAGGTGTATTACTATCGCCCAGGTTCTGTGTCCCTTGCTCTCTTTTATCCTTACAGTCGGCAAAGCCAAATTTGATCAGCATTATTTCGTATGTTTGAATAATAGCATGCTACCAATCTTATTATCCCACTCCATGTTTTACCTCAACTACTCTTTCGACGGCTACTTTTACAAAAATACGTTCTTGAACAGACTACCACTCATTTATTTTGTTTCCGTTGTCGCCATGAAGTTGATTTACTTGAATGAATACTTAGCCGCCGAGTTGACGAGCGACGGAATACGCTTGGACGAGTATGATGCTTTGTTCGACTCTTCCATCCAATCACCTGCCTCTGATCCAAGGCTATCCATATGTGATCCTTTTGCCTACGATATATATCCCTCTCTTGAGATCCCTATGAATCATATCCACACACAGAAGCCTTTGTTGCGGCAACTAGACAAAAATACGCTCCCTATCTTATTTTTTGGGTACGTCATGTTGCTTGACTTCGTGATGATTATTCTGAAAATTGGATGTAGCTAGCTCTCTAGTTCTGGCCCTTTAATCTACCTGGTTTTATTTAGACACTTCCATGTGATATGGCTCATATCTTTTAACACGCTTTACCTGGGGTAATTCAAGAATTCTAAGGTTTCCTTGGTTGGAACCAGTATGTTTGTGGTATATCTTATAGGTAATAGTGGATACTGTTAGCTAGCTGAAAGAGAGTATTTCTCATCCGTAAAGATATACATAAGAGAAAGGTGGTTGTTGGCCTTATAAACTGAGGCGGATACGATTCCAGAGTGTCCGCATATCGAAGGTAAGGAGATAATAAACGCCGACTTCCATCTAGTTAAATGATACCTTTACTACAATAGGCAGAGTTTGCAACAATAATAGATATGTTCTGTCATAATAGGATAAAATAAGGGAGTACTAATCTCCCAGGAGTATTATCCATACACTTAACGCCCAGCGTAGCCTTTTTATTCCACCAGTTATGGATAGCTCCTTATTATATCTCTGCAAATCAATCATAATAGGCTTAAGGCGTGTATACAATGATATTAAGAAAGCTCGGTGTGGTTTTTGTTCTATCTTGGACAATACGCTGTTTTGAGTTTAGTCCAAGGATAAAACTGGGTCATTCTCCAGTCAGAATCTATACCTTAAAGTTTGAAAGCTTGTATTATCCTAACACATAAGAAATGGTTTCGTGGTCTAGTTGGTTATGGCACCTGCTTAACACGCAGTACGTCCCCAGTTCGATCCTGGGCGAAATCATCTCTGATTGTTTTTTACCAAAAGTCGCATAACAGCAGCTCCGTAATCGATAAAACCGGGGTAATGTACATATTCTATAAGGGAATTTATCACCAATGCATACGTGATAAAATGACAATATAAATTCAGACACTAGCTGAAATATAACTACAATAATATATAATATCCGTAAATATGAAGACTAGGCTGAAAGGTATATCTATACATATGCACATATATAAATATGGTTGCCTGTGTGTCGGATATTTAATATCAACGCAATTTTAATTAATGCATAATCTACCATTCATATATACATATGTATATATTAAAATCTACTGTGTACTAGAAGATATTCTAGGTAGTGAATAACACTTACTAGCTACTTATCAAAGCAGCCTTATATTCCTAACCTATAACTGACTGAGTGCTGCAGCAATGCATTTCTAAAGCCTGAATCAGAGATTGGCCAGCCCAGAAAGACAACCGAAGTCCCATAAATCGGTCCCTTGGCCCAGTTGGTTAAGGCATCGTGCTAATAATGCGGGGATCAGCAGTTTGATCCTGCTAGGGACCATTCTTTTTACATTCTCTTGACTCTACATTGTGTTATTCCCTTTTTCCATGATCGTATCCGGCCATTAACCGGCAGAGGCAGATGACAGTACTACCTCCATGGCTCATCACGTGCTCAACGGTAAGGGTTAAGTAATTTTCAGCATGAAGGCGTAGATATACGCATGAAAATTACCATGATATTTTTCTTAGCCGCGCGTCATAGAGATCAGATGGCGAAAACAAAGCGCTGAGCATATCAACGGACACACCGCCCGCTGCCTCTAGGATATACAGCATTGCTTGAATACTCCCTTATTTTTGTCATTGCCAGTACGCCATACCTACAATGTCTTCCTCCGCCATCCAGCTTCTTAATCCAAAGGCCGAGTCCTTGAGACGTGCCCAGGCCTTGCAGGTCAACATAGCCGCCGCCCAGGGGTTGCAGCAAGTTTTGTCTTCCAACTTGGGCCCAAAAGGTACCTTGAAGATGCTCGTCGACGGTTCCGGTAACATCAAATTGACCAAAGACGGTAAGGTGTTGTTGTCCGAGATGCAGATCCAGAACCCAACAGCGGTCATGATCGCGAGAGCCGCGACCGCCCAGGACGAGATCACCGGAGACGGCACCACCACCGTGGTCTTGTTGGTGGGCGAGTTGTTGAAACAGGCTGAGAGATTCATCAGCGAGGGTGTTCACCCTAGAGTCATCACCGATGGGTTCGAGATTGCCAGAGAAGCCGCGTTAGAGTACTTGAACAACTTTAAGCAGCAGCCCACCTTGGACAGAGAGTTGTTGTTGGCTGTAGCCAGAACCTCTTTGTCCACCAAGGTGGATGCCGAGTTGGCTGAGGTCTTGACCCCTATCGTCACCGACGCCGTCTTGGCCGTCAGAGAGCAGGCTGACGACAAACAGTTCGACTTACACATGATCGAAATTATGCAGATGCAGCGTGAAACCGCCCAGGACACCGAGTTGGTCAAGGGATTGGTTCTCGACCACGGTGCCAGACACCCAGACATGCCCAAGAGAGTCGAAAACGCACACGTTTTGATTTTGAACGTCTCGTTGGAGTACGAGAAGACCGAAGTCAACTCTGGGTTCTTCTATTCCTCTGCCGAACAGAGAGAAAAGTTGGTTGCATCCGAAAGAAAGTTTGTGGACGAAAAGTTGAAGAAGATCGTGGACTTGAAGAACGAGGTTTGTGGGATGGACTCTAATCAGGGCTTTGTTATCATCAACCAAAAGGGTATCGACCCAATGTCCCTTGATGTCTTGGCCAAACACAACATTTTGGCCTTGAGAAGAGCCAAGAGACGTAATATGGAGAGATTGCAGTTGGTTACCGGTGGTGAGGCCCAGAACTCTGTTGACGACTTGACTCCGGCCGTTTTGGGGTTCTCTGGTCTCGTCTACGAAAACACCATCGGGGAGGACAAGTTCACATACGTTACAGAAAATAAGGAGCCAAAGTCCGTCACGGTCTTGATCAAGGGTGCCACCAGCCATGTCTTGCAGCAGACCAAAGATGCCGTCAGAGACGGGTTGAGAGCCGTAGCGAACGTCATCAAGGACAACTCCGTGTTACCAGGTGGTGGTGCGTTTTTCCTTAGCGTTCACAATCATTTAGTCGAGAATACCGGCAAGCTTGCCAAGGGTAAGACCAAGTCTGGGGTCACAGCTTTCGCCGAAGCCATGTTAGTTGTTCCAAAGACGTTGGCCGTCAATGCCGGCTACGATGCTTTAGACACTATCAGTTCGTGTCAGGATGAATTGGCCGACGAGAGGGTTGTCGGTGTCGACTTGAGATCCGGTGAACCGATGGACCCTACCGTTGAAGGTATCTGGGACTCCTACAGAGTGGTGAGAAACGCCATTGCATCAGCTACGGGCATCTCCTCCAACTTGTTGTTGTGTGACGAGCTTTTGAAAGCTGGTCGTTCTTCCTTGAAGGAAGGTGGCCGTTAAGACATCTGCTTTGTTTTTTTTGGGGAGCCCTTCCTAGAAATGCCTGTATCATAATATAATAGACACTTTGTTTGTATCCATCCTATGTATCGTAAAGCCAAGACTATCGGTACTGGCCCGTGTGCGGGCCGCGGGATAGTTGTTACTAGTTCTCCAAGCCGAATCGTACTAAACTAGCATATGCCAGTACCTGGTCGAACACGTAAACCATAGGTGGAGCCGGAAAGGTACTCACAAAGAGCTAGTCCTTCTGCTTCCAAGTCCCTGGGATAGCCCCCACTAAAAGAACTAAAAGGTATACATGTAAGTACGTCTTAACGGAGGATATCCGGTTGATCCGGATCTGCGGCCTTTTAGCTCTTAGTTGCTATGCAAAGCATGAGGACCCCTAGGGTTTACCTAATAGAAGTGGTATTACACTACCCACCTTTGGTTCCAGGGATAGAGAGGGTCATGAATAAAATGAGGGCAATACCAGCTTCATCGAGGCTCATTCTCAACTGTGCTCCTTCAACAAATGCGTGTGATTTTTTTAGAGTCTCTCGCCATCTTCACCGGGAAGCCTCCCCGAAAAGGCTGTGTCCTGGGTTACCGACTTAAGAGGAGTGACATATAAGTGGCGTGATAGTCGGAGTTAACGCTTACGGACATGATAGACATAAGCCGATACAGGGCAACCGCTTTGAGGTCCCTAGGGGCATAGCTCTCACAAAAGATCTGACCAATCTCAGACCACCGCTCTTTAAGTCTTTATATAATCAATTAAATGCGCTCGAGAGAATGAATCACCCACCCTGCATAATATTCAAGTTCAAAGTTTGAAATAGGTATCTATATTACCATTGCCGCCTCGCAGGATGCAGAGATAGTTGCAAAGGACTAATAGTGAAGTTTAACCGCGATACAAATTTAAGAGCTTACACGGGAAAATGAAGATTATACCCCTCATGAAATTTCCCTGTGCCGCTTCTCGAACTTTCTAATTTTCGATAACGCACTTTAACTTTTTTCTCTCGGGTAATTAAAATGTGATATGCTTTCATTGAAAGGAATAACCACCCAGGGGAGGGCAAGGCACCAGCACATACCCAGCCCGGAAGTGATTTCTATCGGTAATACAGAGGGCAATAATGGTGCTGTACATCCTTGTACCCCGCACCAGTGCGATCCGGGCTTTCACCGTAGTTCCGCGTATTTACAACCTCCAGGGACTTCGGAATGGCTAGTCTATAACAATGTTTTGCATCACAAAGCGAGTAAGTCATTGTAAAAAATTCCCATTGTCATATCAGGTTATAATGGATACCAGAGGAGACCCGACGCGATGTATTTAAAGATAAAATATGCGCTTCGGGGTACCGTAGTTTCTTGCGTATCTCGTCATGATTTGAGTCGTGTTGCGTGGTTTAAGATTCCCTGGGGTAATAGATTGCTTTCGAGGATACAAAAACCTTAGTCGAATGTTTCCAAAAGGCCTGGTCGTTTTCCGGTATTTTGGTTTTTCCAGGAATTGGATAAAGATGGAACTAACAGCATTCTACTGGCTTTTAAACTCAATAACCTTCATCACTCTCTGAGGACGCACGTCAATAAAACAGATTTTTCTGCGTTAGCCTTCTCAAATGGTATTTCTGCATGATGACACAGGAGGAACCAATTCTCGTGGTCCTTCATGTACGGCTCCCGACTAAGCTAGCAGTGCATATGCAGCTACATATGCATACATTAATCTAGCACCATCCTGGGCAAAACGAAAACCACCGAGGCGACTCTAAGGTAATAGCCACAGTCTCCTGGGTATACTATGAAAGGATAATAGGTCATGCCAATGGGTAGTTTTAGAGTAACGGGATAGCATAAACCCGCAGTTTTCAGGGTATCCCTCAATGAAAACGGTGTGAGCCGGTTTGTTCGCACCTGCTTCACCCGGTTGCAAATTATATAAGTATGTCCCAGCTCCTATTTTCCCTTTTATACCATAACAGTTTTCAGTCTCACCTTTTTATTTTACAAATATCCACCTAGGAGCCAATATCTTTTACCGTCTATTCTCAACTAAAACCTACGCACAGGTACCTGTTTTAAACCGCGACATCTTCATGGAGCACAACTGGCTGACGGCTTTCCCGGGTTCGATGAGCACCCCACCTGACTATTCGAGAGGAAATAACATCTTAAATTCCTCTCATCCTCAGCAACAGGAAGGTTACTTGGTTGCCCTCCCTACAGATATGCCCTTTGAGGTCCCCAAGACTGATTTAAATTTTGGCTATTCCAGTAACCCAAGCTTTCTAGGAAATAGCTACATCTTTGGTAACTCCCAGTTCAACCTTTATCATCACCAAGCACACCAGCTACAATATCCTCACTCGTTTCAGCTATTCCAACAGCAACAGTTTCATACGCCATCTCTGATTTCCGCGTACCCCTCTCTTCCTATTCAAAAAAATCTCAATGATCAGTTTAATAACAGTAGCTGCCATAGCTCCATACCCTTCAATACTGCTCCCGCAACTTCACCAATCTTCCGCTCCAAGGACCCAAACAAATCTTTGTCGTGCCGACAGGAAAAGGCAGAGGGTCTGAACTCAGTTAGCGCAAGTTCTTACGACGGGCATAAAACCTTTAGAGCGGTTTATATGTCTACAAACTCATCGTACTCTGGATCGTCATACTCTTCCAATGGAAAGATTTCAAAGGACGGAGAAAAGAAATCGGTTATGAAGAGATCCCGTATGGGCTGTTTAACCTGCCGGTCGAGAAAAAAGAGATGCTGTGAATCCAGGCCAGAATGCTATGAATGTAGGAGGCTTGGGTTCAACTGTGTCTGGCCAGTTCCTGGAAGTGAGCACAAAAATAGGAATAGGGCGGCCCGTCTAGAAGAAAGTATGATGGATCACGCTGAATTTTTTAAAATTAAAGTTCTCAGGGGTATTGTTGAGTATAGAATTACCGGATAGGGTTGTACGATAGCTTCACCACTCACTCCATGAAACAGCATCCAATACCCTCATACATGCTGTGTATTTTCTTTTATTGTCATATATAGCTTTCTTTCGATACCTAAGGATTTTTAAAATTAATGATTAGCCTTACCCCATTTAATATCATAGTTTATACGAGTAAGTTTCTTTTTGAAACATGTGCTTGAATTCTGTCCACGCTGTGTGGTAACCCTGTCTAACATTGACTCCATTTTGGGGTTATATTATAGTTTAGTCTCCAGGGAACTGTCTTGGAATTTAACTTTCAAGGAAGTTTACGATAAAGATACTCATTGGTCGTGGGAACTTGAATCTGGCCTTGCTATATTGAATGTCCTTTAGGTAAGACCTTCACGTTTACCAGCGGTTCCGTGGAACAGTCTCTTAAAGAGTGTCGGGTGCATTCATTCCCTTCAACTGATTATCAAGTTCATGGCTCAGGTATACTTCGAGGCAATAAAGGCCACATCGGATAAACCCCTAGGCGCTTAGTCCTGTGTAAATACCTTTCTCCTTGATTAATCCCGGTCTCTGCATTTTGCTTGCGCAGTGCTAAACATAGGCTTGCGTAAACACTAGTCTATTCGACTCGTTTAGCTCGTATTTGGCGTCATTTATACCCTGCTTCTGCTTTCTAGATTCTCCCAAAGACTTGCCATTTTAGAGCTCGTGCGTGGGAAGACGTATCTACATTGCCTCTTGGGGTCATCACTCGATCCTCTAGGGTTCTCACTTTCGCATATGTGTACGCATAGAATATGGGCTGGATCTGTCTGTACTCTCAGTAAGCGTTTGTATGGAGCTCTAACATGGAAAGCTCTATTTACCAGAGTTTGTATGAATAGGGACCACCATTATAACTCTGGATCAGATGGGGATATGCCTTTATATGTTTCTCTTCCCACACAATTCTGTTGATAAGTACGATTGGAGCTCGAAAGGTGGATTTCCATCATATTAGCAAGCCGAAAGTGGTTATGAACCCAAGCTTGCCGGTGTTTAACTTGCTAGAAAAGAGTGCTCATGAGCACACGCCTGGCTCCATCTGCAATGGTAGTCAGGCCGCCCTAATGCTCATGCTGGAATTGATGAGTGTAGGGGGATGAGGTCCCGAAAGTTTTAAAATTCAACGAGTACAGGGTGCTGAACGCCCATTATTTCACCGTTCTCACTCCTGAGAATACCTCATCAGACACTTCTGCGGAAACCAGTAGCTAGCCAGCTGGAGGGGCATAATGTATACAATTAGGTTTGCTGCCTCTCCTTTTAAAATTATACCTAGAATCCGGGTTCTCTTCCCGATGACCGAGCACTGCTTTTCAGAAAAAGGAGATATCTCGTGCTTCATAAAGTTCTGGAACATTCTCGATGTCAGCCGCAGTCTGATGACACTGGCAGTCATAATGATAACCACAGCGGAAAGATTAAAGAAAACCCTCGCTTGAAGATCATCATTGTATGTATCTTCCAATGTATACTCATGTTTTTGTCGAGTTGATTGAGATTTACGAGGTTTACAGGTATACTCTTGGCATTATAGCTTCGAGGCAATCTGTCTCATGATTCTCCTGGAATACGAAAATGTGCCTGGACTATGGAAGATGGCCCCAGACATTCCTACCCTCGATAAAATTAAAGGAGTTCCCTCCGCCACAGTTATTCATCCTGTTAGAATGGATCTGGTAGTTCCTAAAACAAGTTTTCAACAAGACACCGGAAGCCCAACTTTACGATACCCGGACTCAGAATAAATCAGTTGTACAAAAGGTGTTATTTACTGCTGAAGTTTTCAACCAATATCATACTTCCGATATCAATGGTTATACAAAAATTGGTATGGAACATTTCGGTATCCCATCTTCCCAGTATATAAGGACCCCGTATCCCTTTTGTATATATCTTACCTATAAATCGTATCCTATTTTTAGCCTAACCAAATTTCACCGACCCTATAAGATATCGTATAGCCTTAATAAACGCAGTATAACTCTCTATATAATATTCCGCTTATGACAAGTTTAAAAACGCGTAAAATGAAGCTAGGAAGCGTAGATAACTTATTTACTCCATCAAAATCTTGGCGTCTTTACTTGTACTGCTCACCAAAAACGGTGGTGTGAGCCTACCAGGGATATGATTTAAGCCTCTTGGTTTACGCGTATAATTTTAATTATCGTAGGTCTTTTGATCTTGGCGGCTGCAAGCTTGGAACCTTGAACGTTACTCTAACGGTTGACGGGAGTGAGTGGGCATCCTGTAAAAGAGGCTATGGTGCGATGTCTAAGACCCCTCACCGGTGAGGAACTACACCCATAACCAGGGGCTTGCATGCATGCCGGATGGCTCAGGCGTCCGGTTCCACCATACTTGCATATGGGCCAAGTGACTAGTCTGATTGTAGTTCTATGTCCCTCGTCGGTTTTAGATCAGAATACGGTTCTTTATTATAAGTCTATACGAGAACTATATATGCATAGATTTCTTCTCCGGCGCCTGGCAGCTGTAAGAACCCGACCCAAGAATCAGACCTGAAGTCACCCGACAGTCTATGACGCGGCATATAAGACGCACAAAACGGCTCATAATTTCACGATGTACAGACAGGCACACGCATTTACACCGAAGTAATAAAGGGGTGTTATAGGTTAGTACAGAATCCCACCATCGTGATTTACGATTTTGAACCCTACCTTTATTACCGTGCCCCCTGCAGGTAACTGCGTACGTTCCCCCATGCGGAATATTTTTAACCTCAAAAGATACGGTTACCCTCGAGTTCAATTTTTCTGATCTGATTTCCTGGCCTACATACATTACCCACAACTCATTTTATTTGTCTCAATCTTGGTCTCTTTTTCCTCGGCATGAACATATACTATCAAATATATCGATCCAAAGCCTTCACGTTTCCATCTCTGCTGGTGCAGAAACGGAAGACTCCTTCACCCTGTATGCTTCCCCAAATCCTCAGGACCAAAGCTTAATGGTAAGAGCTCGTTTAGGTACATCTTTACCCACTCACCGCCATCCGTCACCATGTATATTGGTAACTCGGGGCCAAACTCACGAATGAACTGGCGGCAAATACCACACGGGGAAGCGACAGTCGTCAAGTCAGTAGAAATAGCCAAGGCTTTGAACTTACGGTGTCCCATCATCTAAAAGCGTTAGTGAACTCTCTCTCTCTCTCTCTCTGTCGAAGTAAGGTGTACGTACGATAGCGCGAGTGATTGCACTGCGCTCGGCACAGATAGTCGCACCTGGATATTTATTAGTGATGGGTTCATATAGCAGATCCAAACTACTCACCGTAGCTTGCATTTTCGACATTAGCGCCCTGGATATACTGTCCAGATTCTGTGAGCAAACACGCACCGACCCTGTAGCAGTTAGCATGGAATACGACCTGAAACCCGCAGCGGAACATACCTGAAGTTGGAATAGGGGGAGTAAGAGAGGTTTCTCGCTGTAACTGGTTAGTAAAGCCATGAAGGTCAGTTTGCACCAAAACGTACCGTCAAGCGATTGCTGTTTCAATGCGTCAAAGCTGGACTCGGATAATTCATTGTGGTCGGTATGGACCGGGACCTTGAGTTCAAGTGGCATTCTAAAGGGCGATATGTTTCGTCTGAGTTCTGTTCGACAGATTTTTTGTTTTCATATCTAAATATGGCTTTTGTTAAAAGCGGCCGTGAAAATATAAAGGGGAAGGGCAACCAGTGACAAAGTGCATGAGATTAGCCCTCACAGGCCGCGGAGCCGCGGGGAAACACGCGTGTAATCAACAAAGACGTGCACAAGCCAAATCGGTTCAGTCACACCGATATCTTTTGATTCTAGACACGTGACTGATAAGGTTTGGTTAAATCTTGCGAGCCCAAGGCTAATCAGTGTTCCTCGTGCATAGCTACTCTCGCCATTTCCGCCGCCATGGAGCTAGACAGGCACCTTGAGGTCATCACTGGTGTACCTGCCGCAAAAACCCTCTCCCCTTCGCGATATAAGCGACACTCACGGCTCTCAAAGAGCACGAAGTCTCCGTCCCTTAAACAGAAAGAAAAGACTGGTACAGCGCCCAAGGATTCGGCGGAATACTTGAATGACCTAATTCGGTCGATATACCTCCCGTATGTACCCTCCAAGACGGCCATCGTGGATGTGTTGCCGGCCTTAGCTTCCTCTGCCAGTATTGACCGAGAACTTCTAGCTTTCTTGGGGTTGTTTATTCGCCAATTTATCCAGGGCTGGTACTCAAAATTGAGCAGCGATGAAGACTTCCTACTGGAGTTGGTAGCAAACATCGCTCATATCACACGGGGTATCGAGGAGAGAGGCCGCAAGTTAGATCCCGTGATGGTCCTTGACAAAGTGTGTCTTGTGCTAAACAATCATCTAGTGTCCTTGCGAACTGCACGGGAGGTTTCCGGGACAAACCTTTGCAACCATAATAATATGGTGGAGCTCTATAAAATACTATGCGGTCATTTAGCCGTGCCGCCTTCCGACGCTACAACGCAGAATGAGGCACGAAGCCAGAGGAGTGGAGTTTACCATAACGATTCACAACACCTCTATTTGTCCGTTCTTGTGCTCAAGGTCCTCAAGTTGGCACTCCCCCCGGACCTCTTTGACTCCCCACTTGCGCTCAGCTTCTTGAAGAATCTATTGAGTGATTTGGTGTTGTCCAGCGTCGTTGAAAAGTTGAGCGAAAACTACTTTTGGTACGAGATCCTCATCAACATCAGCCGCGGCGTGACGGGAGAGAAACACGGGGAAAAGGTGCCTCCTGAGTCTAACGAGGAGAAACAAAACCCGACAATCAGCATTAGGGGACGGATTATTAGCTTATCGCGGAGGTTATCTCATCTAGTGGCGTATACAACCTCGATCCGCGACAGTGGGGATACCCCTGCGAGACAGAAAGACCGAATCCCTATATCTACACATTCAGTATTCACGTTGGCAGCGAATTTATTTTCCATCCAAGCGAAACGGCCGTTAGTGTACGGGCTTGTGTGCTTCTTGCCCGTCCACAACAGGCGAATGAACCATCTCTTCCACAATATCACCCACCATTTAATGGGAAAGTTCCTCAAGGAGTCTACTGCAGTCCAAATTCTTTCGAAGCTCCGATCCACAATGTTCCCCACCGACGAAGAGATGGGCCCATCTCGGATTGACCCTACTGTAGAGGAAAGGGAGACTATCAAGGCAAACGCCATCGCCAGTGTGTCACAAATGGTTTCAAAGTACCCCTTCGTTCAAAACTTTCTTTACGGCTCGCAGGCTGTAGACTTGATGCCGAGGGAGATTGAACAGTTTGTGGGCGCTTTCGATAACAAGACTGTGAACAAGCTATTGATCATGCAGTTGCTTGATTGTATTATTGGCGAGCTATTCCCTGAGTTGTACAGTCAGATTGAATGAAGAACGGGCGATGTACTCAGTTTCAGCAACGCTGGCCATGCCCATCCAAGATCGAGTTTTTACTGGTGTGAATGCATTAGTAGGTCCTAATACATCTAGCTTTAATTTCAGTAGCCTCTGCCGGTCTAATACATACACCATGTATGGCACGGCGCGCTTAGTGGAACTCGGTTTCACCATCCCTAGCCACGCAGCTCAAAGATATAAAGCCCCTCACTCAGTTGTGCTGGCAAATGAAAAATCCAAGTTTAATGCTGGGAAATGTTCCCGCTTGTAAACCCTGGTGGCAGATCCGTAATTCTCTGAGAGTGTGTAATCAGCACAGAAGCCAACTGGCCCTTTCGTGATGAGCACTCGTCTGATTGTTCTCTGCAATGCGCTTCGTATAATTCCACCGCTGGTGATTGCTTTTTTGAGCCATCTCCCTATGACATTTATTATTTGATGGTGTTTTTACATGCATTTTCTTGCTTGCGAAGCGAGAGCTACTCCTCTTTACACCATTTTGTCTGGAACTCGGATTTAATGCTATACCCGACAGCAGATTATCGTTAGCTGTGACGTAGTGGCCCAATACCCCTCATCTAAGAACCAACATAACCTACTTAATATTGGATTAACCTCATTGGCCTGATGCCAGGCTATTGGTTGCTTTATCCATAAATCTACCAGCCTCTTTCCTAACCGATGGCCTCACACACAGCAGCACGTGCCTTATCGGCGCCGCATGGATTAAAGCGGCATCTCGATGCGCTTCGAGGCGGGCACGTGAGCTTATCGCAGGGGTGAAGCCACACACAGGTTATCCCCCCATTACCAACAGCTTAAACGGTCACCCCCTCCTATTCTAGAATACTCAGGCCCGCTCGATATTGGCACACCCTTCCCCCTACGTCTTTATCCCCTTGCATACTCATGTCCTACTCATCCAGACCACGCCTCCCGAGCTTCTCAATCACGAAACGGCCGCTCATCCTTGCGGCCGAAGAGCCGCTATCCGAAACCGATAACCTCTTGCAGGAAACTGACAGTCTCTGGCCACACACGCGCCGTACAAGTCTCAGTGCCGGTGCCACGACGTATGCACGCGAGGCCGGGTACATTATCACGTCCGCGATACCGTTGATCGTGACATTCTTCCTCCAGTACTGCTTGCCCATTACGTCGCTCGTGGTGCTCGGACACTTAGGGCCTAGCGAGCTTGCAGCCGCATCTTTAGCCGTCATGACCTACAACATCACGGGGTTGGCCATTTTCGAGGGCATGACCACCTCGTTAGATACCTTGTGCGCGCAGGCGTACGGATCAGGCAACTACACCCTCGTCGGGGCGTACTTCCAACGTGCCTCCGCGATGATGCTTACATTGCTTCTCCCGATGGCCCTCTTCTGGTTCAATAGCGGTGCGGTGTTGCGACTCGTGGTGGATGACGATGACGTCTGCGCCATGGCACAAACGTTTCTCCGGGTTGTGGCGTTTGGTGCTCCCGGTTACATCTTCTTCGAGTCTGGAAAGCGCTTCGTCCAGTCCCAGAGACTCTTCAACGCGTGCACGTACGTTTTGGCGTTCGTGGCACCGCTCAACTTTGCGCTCACATACGCGTTGGTCTACCCCGCGGGCCTCGGGTTCGTGGGCGCGCCGATCGCAGTGGCACTTATGTACTGGCTCACCGCCGCGTTATTGTTGCTATACGTAGTGTTTGTTGACGGTCGTAAATGTTGGGGCGGCTTGGATATTAGTGACGCCTTTAGCTTCCAGAACTGGGCGCCCATCGGGCGCCTCGCATTGCCGGGTGTGGTGATGGTTTTGGCAGAGTTCAGTGTCTTTGAAATCCTCACCCTCTTGTCGAGCTTTTTCGGTACCGAAGCGTTGGCTGCGCAGTCTATTGCCACCAGCTTGGGCTCGTTGATCTTCCAGCTCCCATTCGCGCTTGCCGTCGGTATCTCGACCCGCATCGCACATTACGTTGGCTCGCGGCAGCCACATGCCGCACAAGTCATGACGCATCTCTCGTACGCAATCGGCGGTGTGATTTCGGTGTTCAACTTCATGGTGCTCTACTTCGGCCGCTACTACCTCGCACGGCTGTTCTCCCTGCACGACTCGGTAATTGAGCCTGCGGCCGAAACCATCAAGGTGTTGGCTTTGGTGCAGTTGTGTGACGGTTTCAACGTCACGTTTGCGGGTGTTTTGCGAGGCCAGGGCAGACAGCGAATTGGGAGTGTGTTGAATTTGGTATGTTATTACTTGATCGCGTTGCCCTCGTCTGTGTATCTCGCCTTTTCCCGCGGCTGGGAGTTAGACGGCCTTTGGGCCGGGTACGGGGTTGGTGTGGTGGTGTTGAGTGTGTGCGAGGGTGTTTTGATCTGGCGCAGTGACTGGGCAGTGATTGTAAGGGAAGCGCAGAAAAGAATCGAAGGAGACTAAGAATCGAGGAATAAGAATCGGAGACTAGGAATCGTACAGTATGTTAGTCTTGAAAGTTTTCTTATCTTTAGTGGTAACCTTGGTATAAATCTAAAAATGGAAATACGTTGTGAGCTTTAGCCTGTAAGCATGATCCCATGTTATCGATAAGAATTGTTGTTCAGATAGCTGGAAGCTTGTTGGGATATGACAAACATATCTACCTGAGTGTCCAAGGTCAAGTATTAGTAAATTAAAAACACCCTTATATAGTTATTATAGGAGGGTACGGTTCCGTAGAACAAGACGATATTGTCGACGTTGACCACATGATAGGTTTTCTTTGCCAGTCCACCAGGAGTTAGTAAGGGTAGAATGTACGAAACTGTGCATTCTGTGACTGGATGTTCCAAAAGGCAATTTTGATAAACGCTGTCAAAACATATGTATATTTCTGTGGGCTTTCACGAGACATACGTCAATCAATTTTAATGATCGATATCTGGAAGACTAAACTATATTTTCTATTGTCAGTTTTCCTAACGAAACCGAGTGTATTGTATCAACACTATTCACTCCTTAGCAAAGGAAATAAATTTCTCTTACAGCGCAAAGCGACAACCAAATCGAATCAACCAGCTCAGCCTCTGATGGCACCTGTATAGGCCAGTTAACAATAAATAACCCTTAATTATCTATATATTCCATCTAGTCAACGAATTACATCTCAACCTCCTTCGGTGGGATGTAGGGCACCTCGAACTCCCTGACCGCTTGCACGATCTCAGGCAAAAAGTTCCCCTCTTGGTCAAGGTAGCCATCCCACAATCCCTGCCCATAGCACATTGGGGCAATAATTTCATTCATAGCCATTCCCACTTTGGTCTTGACATACAACGAATGCAAAGCAATCTGGTTAAAATCTATGTGGAGAGGGTCCGCATCGTATTCCATGTCGTTGAGCACGGGTTGTCTGAACGCCTCCTGGAGGTGCTCTCTGATCTGGTGCTTACGGCCGGAAACCAACTCGAGAAGCACCGGAATCCGCGGCACACGGTTGAAATACTCCGCTAGGCCAGAAAGAGGCTGGGGCTCGAGGTCTGTCAAGGCGTGAAACTTGGTCACAGACGTTTTCCCGGCGTCCGTGGTGATGATGCCCTGAGTTTTTTCCTTGTTTGTGAAATGGATACATTTGTTCCGATACACGTACTGCAAGTCAGGCTCTTGGATCAAGGCAATGTATCGGCGCTTGATGAGGAAGCCCTTGTTCCCACCTTGTTGCAAATTTTTGGAAAAGTTTTGGGCCCCAATCTTTGTCTTGGCAATCACCATGGCACCCGTCACCGGACGGTCCAATCGGTGCACGGTTTTGAGCTGGCTGTACTCCTTAGACTCAGGATAGTCTCTCCGCAACTGCTTGCTCAACTGGTAGATGACACTCTCCTCGTCTAGCTTGCGCGAATGATGCTGTTTACCGCTCTGCGACACGATGCCTGGAGGTTTATTGACGATGAGGAAATGAAGCAGGTCATGGAGAACCTGGAACGGTGCAAGAGACTTTAATTGGGCCCACTTCATTGATAACGGTTTAGTGGCCAGTCATTGGTTAGATAGACCTGAGGTTATGCCAAAAGATTTTCAGCGATATGCAGATCTGATTATATGCATGATCGGCCAGTGCGGCTCGCAGTCTATCTCGCAGGAAACCCTGTGATATCTGCCAAAGCTTGTTACTAATATCAAAAGGACAAACGGGTTGAAACTGTAAGCCTCCATACTCTACGATTCCCAGGCTAATACCTTAGACAATCTAAAATAGTTGAAGTTTTACATTCTTGGAGAAGCAAGCAGCAAGCATGTACGTGCAACCACTTGTTGATACTACCCACGCTAACTCAATATATCAAAGTAGCCCCAAGCTTGTATTCCTCGGGCTACGCTCCGAACGATAATCATTAGTGTTGAAATCTGTTCCTATTGACATTTGATGTCACAGGACCGTTTGAAGAATTCCATACAGTGCCTCAAAAGAACATGAAATAATGTTTTTGAAGTGGTTTCAGTATAATCAGTCACCATTTATTGCTTACCGCCGTGAATGCCGACATTATTCAGCAGCGGATTGCCAAAAATCAACAATTAATTCATTCCATGTTTTAAATGACCTCTTTTATCTGGTTTTCAGTACACAAAGATCGTGCCTCTATTCCGCGTCTTACCTACACATCGTACTAGTCTAACATTTAGTGCTACCCATATATACTCCTCCACCCCTATACTCCAGATTCGACCTCGCTCTACCTTCCAGCCTATCAGCTCCGACCTCCACCTCCCGTCTAGCGACGCACAAGCCCCCTCTGGCCAAGAATCCAGACCAACCTCCGGCTATAACTATTACATATGTCGACGATTACAAAGAGGAATTTGAAGTTCGTAGAGAAAGAGAGCAGAAAGAGTTTTTATTCCGTCCTAGACAAATAACACGTTACAGCTGTGTCTCAAAGGTAGGATCAGCCCGCCATCTCGAGGCAAAGATCTCTACCTCCAAGGGTCTTAATTGATAATCCATATCTCGTTAAGAGTCGTCCGTGATAGTTTAGTGGCTAGAATCCCCGCTTGTCGCGCGGGGGACCGGGGTTCAATTCCCCGTCGCGGAGCATTCTTTTTGGCAAGCTCTTCTAGTGGATATTACGGGGTAAGACTTTCGATTAATACGTCAAAATATGAATGTCGGTAAGCAATAGGATCGTGGCCTCCATTGTTACGGGCCTAGCTTCTACGTGAATTGACCCATAACAGCGTCAGTCAAGCATGGATCGTATCATAAGCTCTGCCTCCGGCCAGACCCTTTGGAATCCAGAAACCACAAAGCGAGTTACAAGGAAATACTCCCACGGCATTGCCCAAAAGGTACTCGGTCGGGAATAAATCGTTATATCTAGTATTAGCTTTAAACCGGGTTTAAACAGATTTGACAGAATTTAATGAAAATATATATGGAACAGCGTAGAGAAACAAGGAATCTGGAAAAGTAATTTCACCAACCGTATTGGACATGCGAGTAGATTTATATGATTTCAATAAATTAAGCGGTTTGTGGCTTGGCAACACCGGATTGGAAACCGTTCTTGAATCTTCTAGAAACGTGCTTCAAGTATTGCATTCTACCGGTACCGGTGGTGTGTCTTCTCTTGGCCTTAAGAGCCCAGTTGTGGGATCTCAACTTGGCAGCTGGGTAACCACAAGCAGAACAGGTCTTCTTCTGGCAATGGAAAGAACGTCTGCCACATCTGTTGCACAAAACGTGGGACTTGTTGTGACGCTTACCGAAGGATGGAGTACCTTCTATAGTGGGTGTTAGTAATCGGGTTTCGATAAAGGGGAATACTTCATTTGATCATAAGTTCCGACGCTAGAGAGTGGTTTGATATGAGAGTTCGCGTAGACCGCTCAAACTCGCTGCTGGGTGGAGTGAGGGGTATATAACATGACCCTCGTTCTTCTTCGCCGGGACACAAACCATATCCTCACGTTTATCATTGTCGCAGTAGAGCTGGTCTTCTGCGTGTAACCTTCCCGTGGTTGGTGAAAATTTTCAGGGACGGGAACAAAACTTGACACATGGGCGGATTTGGAACCGTTAGCTTGTCGCTATGATCAAATGGAGTATGCTCTTGATAGTATCTCTCACGTACTACTCATTTTTATAGGCTAGTTGATGTGGTATTAAAAACTTTGTAAGGGGGTTTTCAACACATTGAGATATACGACTTTTCACTTTTAATCCGAATTGCTAAGAGAATTTGCTACCTCACGCACCCAGCGGGTTCCTCCTCACAGTGACACTCACACTATGGCAGGGAAAATCCGAAGGAAACGGGCAGTGGGTGTAACCCGGTCGAAATGGCCATCGCTCACAACTTTCGTGCAGGACACAAATTGAAAGCGAAAATTTTCCTACCGAGCCTAGAGCGATCGCCGACAAATGGCGCCACGTAGAGGACGTTTGGTCGTGGCCCACCAAATTCCCTCTTGTAAGCCCGCATTTAACAAGAATCTTGGAATTATCTGTGACTGGCTATACTGCATCAAGGCCAGCCCTAATCTGATGCACGTGACTTTCCCCGTTGGATCTTATTAGCTCCATAGTAGTTGCCCGCATACGCCTAAAGGATCCTATGTGAGTAGGGGAGGAGAACAAAATCTCTATTATTATACACAGTATGGTACACAGATAGGAAAGAAAAAGCGGATGCCAAAGGATAAAAGCCAAGTGGTAGATATGGTGACTCCGTCGCAGAAAAGTACGAGGAATGTAGGAATGCGGGTGAATGTGGGCAAGCACTGCTTAGTACTTCTTGTGGGCCGGGGCTGGTTTCTTCCAGAAGTACTGCTTGTGGGTTTTTCTGCAAGATCTTAAACTCTTACCACCACGGCTGTTAGCAACGAGCATCTGTCTGTTCCCGTCGTCGTCGTGCTCTGGGCTGTAGTAGTACTCCTCGTCAAGAGGCTTACCCGCGGCATCTTTGCCGGTTCTGTAGATAACCCCCAAACAAGCCACGCTTGCGAGCACTGCCCTCAACTCCCTTCTCGACAATTTTGCGGTAAAGTGGCTGATGGCGGACAACGAGGATAACGGCGTGGAGGATAATCTGGAGAAGGCCAAGTGGTTGATCAACACATTCTCGATATTAGTCAAGCCTTTGATCAGCGCCAAAATCTCCTCGACCTGGTCCGGGGAGGCCGGTTCCTGCGACTTGGATCTCTTGGAAAGAGTGTGTTCGAGATCCAGTTCTGCCTCAGTCCTGTGTCTCTTGGCAGACTCTGGGCTATCAGTAAGAGCCTCCCTCTTTTCGGTCTCTGGCGTACCCTGGGCTGGGATATTGGTATCCCTCCGGGCCAAAATGCCCCTGTCTGTGGCTGATTCAGCCCGTTCAGTAGCGGCGGGGGTGGCATCCCGTAAAATCTCAAACGGAGGGGCAGCAGCAGCAGCAGCCACTGCTTGTTTCTCTTCTCTGGCCGCAGTCTTGATCGTAGTGGAAAGGACGGTTGGGGTGGCTTGCGGTATTTGAAGAGCAACTGGCGTTTTCACAGCAACTGGGGCAGCGGTAGGTGCAACTTCCACCAGCTTTGGTGGAGCCATGCTCTTCGTTGGAGTCGCTGGTGCTTGCACCTGGGGCAAAGCTGGAGTACCCCTCATTGGCAAACCAAGTAGTTCAGCAGCGTTGGCTTGTTCAGGGGTAAAGGCCACTGGCGCTGGCACCTTGGCGATTTCAACGACCGGCTGCTCGGTTGTACCCGGTTCAATAGCTTTAAACAACTCTTCACTGGTTTCTTCGTCGGTTTCACCCTCATCGCTAAGCTCAAGCAAGATCGACTCGCCCCTGATGTCGATAATCATACCTTCCATCTTTGGAACCTTCAACCTCTCGTTCCTCAAAATGAAGAAAGAGGTGCTGCTGCCCTCAGCAGTCACAGAACGCGGAACGTTCGATACACCACTTCTGGCCATGTCTCTGAAGGCAACGTCGTGCTCAGTGATGACCTCAAAGTCCTCCTGCTTCCCATTAGCAAACTTGACGGAAGCTTTGCATGGAAGCGTCAAACTGATGCCGTTCCAACCCAAGCAAACAACCTCGATCCCCGTTTCGGTAGTCGTGAGGGAGAGATGGGATCTGGAAATCAACTTGTTATCACAATTCAACGCGTAGTCGCAAGACTTGGAAGATCTACCAATGGTGACGGATTCGTTCACCGAAGGAATTGGAATCCGCTTGACGTGGGCCAACGGCTCCAACACCTCAAATGGTAATGGTTCGGCCTGGAGCTGGGGAGCGACCTCTTGCTTGGCGGGAGACATGAATTGGACTCTCTTTAGCTTCTCGAAGGCAGAGATGGCGATCTTTGGGGGGTACAAGTCTCTCTTGGCGCTTGTAGCGTGCTTTATAGGTGAGCTGGCATCTGATTCCAACGCGTCACTGTGTACCTGTCTGGATGGCGAGGAAGACCTACCGGCGGTAGAGGATGGGTATGGGGAGGGGTAGCCGGTTTGGGTGGTTCTCTGATACAAGCTGTCGCCCAACTTGTGGGTCTTTGGGGGCATTTGGGGTGGTACTGGCTTGACGCCTAAGCTAAAGGCGTCTGTTTCGTTCAAGTCCTCATGTGCTGAAAGCAACGGGGACGACGGAGGAAATTGGTTCATGGTATGTATTATGATACCCTTCAGGATAGTTTGTAATAGTGCTCCCGTAAGGAAAAAAAATAGGTTGAGAGAGAAAAAGCCCGTAGGATCTGAAAGTAAACAAAACAGAGTATTGCGCCTCCCTGTGGAGGGCGGGCGTGCCGTAGCGTGTCTCTCCCAGCGAGACGAAAATTCAAATGGTAAACAGAGGGAAGAAATGACGCGCCTCTTGTTTACCTTTTGTTTTCGCAGGCACGAAATACTGTACGACGCGCCTGGCGAAACTCGAATTACACCAAAGCACGGGCACGTATACGACAAACCCCCATGAGGCGCTTTGTTAGCTGGTGGCCTATCAGGAGTGCTAGAGCTCTGGGTGATTTTTTAACTAGATATATGATATCAATGGCTATGACGGACTGCTCTATCTTATCTGAGCCGGGTTCGGGCCTTATGCAGGCTTCAGGGAGAACGCTAGGCTCAAGGGTCATGGAAAGGGTGTCAAGTTGCAGGGGTGCTAGTCCGTATTAAAAGTATAGAGGTTAACCCATTGAGGCTGTTACCAATAACTAAAACGAATGGATAATAAAACCAATAGAAAATAAAACGATCGGTGAATAAAGCTTTGATGACAAAACCGAATTGCACGCACGTGACATACCATGAGCCAATTCTCGCAGGTCAACAAACCGTACATATATTCCTTAAAGAGTACATTTCAATATTGCGAGCTCTGATACTCTGAAATAAAAGCGATTGGAGGAGCAATTCTTAGCAACTCCTTCTATAGCCATCAGATACCAAAAGCCGCGCAACGCACTAGCGATTCTATGGAAACCAGAAAAATACGGGGGAATGAAATATTAAAATAGTTATAGCCAATAATTCAACAAAGCTAGCTCGGACCTTTATAGGCAAAAACCATAACTCTTAGGTGATTATGAAAATTAAAGGATGGAATAAAAACAAACAGAATAGTATACATTAATGGAAAAATAGATAAAATGGATATACAAAAAACTCACCCTTCCTGATCGACAACGCTTTCCTTAACCAATACCTTCCTGATCTCGCCATAAAACTTGGCAAAGGTATCCAGCGAACCCTTCACCCTGGTGAACAACACCTTGGACTTATTTTCGGCTTGGCGGATCACCATGATCTCAAAGCTCGCACTTTTCATTCTCAAAGACGCGTTCTTCGCGATGGTACCGGTGATGCTGTATGTTGACTTACGAGATTCCAAGTCACGAATCCCGTACTGTCTCCAGGTGGACAACAACGAGTTCAACGCGTTGAACATATCCACCTGGGTGAGGATAGAACCCACCGTTCTTTCGTCGGCAGCTGCGTTCTTGTTAAACCAGCTGAGGAAAGTGCTCTGTCTTGCAGGCTCGGCGGAGGTGATATTGGCCGTGGCAGCGTCCGCCGGACGGACAGGAGCCTCCTCAACCTTTTTACCGAACGGAGAGAAGCGTCTGAAGATGGACTTGCTATGCTTCTGTTCCACGTTGGTGATATTGTCAAGAGGTTTGCGCTCCGGCTGTGGGCCACCACGCTTCGGAACTTGAATAGAAGCAGGGGGCACAGAGGTCTGGATTACCGTAGAGGAAGAAGGACGTGGCTGAGATGGTACAGCTTCCTTTTCAGAAGCAGTCTTTGCCTCAATACTATCTGGGATCATGGACTTCTTGGTGGCATTCTGGGCGAGCCGAGACTTGGCCTCAGCCTTCTTGCCGCCAGAAGCAGCGCGAGACTTCGGAGCAGGAAGTTTAATGTTGTTGAAGTAAGTATCATCACCATCTTCCTCCGCTTCGGACTCGTTGTCGTCCACTTCCTGCTCCTCGTCAGAGTCATTGTCATCTCCCTCAGAGTCTCCATCCTCAGAGTCATCCTCAGACCCCGATGCGTAGCGCAGTTTTCTATGCGACTCAGGCAAGGTAGGACATTCAGATATCGGGCGAGAGTCAATGCGTGAAAGTGGGGCCTTGAAGGTACCGTCGGCGTCCGACAACTGGCTCTCATCAATCGTGCCATCAGTTTCGTTCACATACCCAGTACGGTTAACGGTAGCTTCGCTATCTTCGTCGTACTCCTCCACCGGCTGGTTGTACTTGGAGTAGCGGTCAACCTGGGCCTGCTTCCTCGCAGCAGCGCTCTCTCGGATGTGCAAGTTCAAATCGTGGAAAGACGACTTGGTCGAGTAGAGGGAAAGGACCGAAAGACGCTTGTTAGACTGGGAAAAGTGCTTGGACTTGCGAGTCACTTGAGGGATGGTCACCAGGGCAATACGACTAGTGTATTCATACTCCATAGGGTCGGCGGCATCATAACGGGAGGCAGCGCCGGAAGGTTCGGCCCTTGAAGAGCGGGAAATTCTCCTGGACTCATACGCCTCTTCTTTAGAGACTCTTCTGGATGCGTATGGCTCATCTCTAGAGGAAACTCTTCTATAGTCAGAGGCTCTCCTGTCAGGGTACTCTTCGTGGGAGCCTCTACGGACAGGCCCAGTGGCCTCATCCCTCTCATACACCTCCATGGTCTTGGACTTCCGCCGTCTCCGTGCCTGTTCGCCTTTTTCCTTGTCCAATTGGCTACGTCTCCTAGCTTCCCTCTCGGCCTTAGCCTGTGCCTTGGCCTCGGCCTTGGCGGCGGCCTTTGCCCGTTTCTTGGCATCCGCAACGGCCTGTGGATCGGCAATGCCCATCTCGATCTCCATCTGCAACACAGCATCCTCGTTCTCGTTCTCATATGCAATCCACCGCGGGTCTAAGCGCGACACAGGTCTGGCCCGAGTGCTCGCTTGGGTAGACGCCACGCGGCGCTTCAAGTTCTCAACGTCGTTCTTGGTCAACATATGCTCGGAGACAGGGGCGGGTCCGGAAGTTGACCGGTACTTTTTTTCCACATCTGCCCCGTGGATAATCAACTCTGGCGCCTTGGACGGTTTCAACACACTCTTACGGATGTTGCTGCGTCTGGCCGCCTGTCTCTCTTGGCGAGCGAGTCTCTCCTCCTCCTCGATCTCCCTCGCAATGCGCTCGCGCGCTTCGGCCGCCAACTCCCGCTCGATTTGTTCGCGTTCCTCCTCCTCGTCCTGGTTGAATACCTTGTCGATCAACGTGGCAAAGGTCAACGAGGTGCGCTTGGCGGACTTCTCGATATACTCCCAGTCAGACTCCTCATGGAGCTTGGCGTAAGTCGAGATGAGCTTGGAGGTGATTGAGTTACGTTTGAGCCCGTTGCCCATGACAGAGTTGCGGAACGTGGTTGACAACCGACGCGACAACCGGTTCTTGGACTTGGACTTTGTCAACGTCACCAGAAGACGGTTAGAGCTGGAGGACGCCAGAAGGCGGTTAGACGAACGTGAAACCAGAATGCGCTTGGACGATCGGGAAGCCAGAAGGCGGTTGGACGACCGAGACGGCAGAAGGTTGGAGCTTGTGGAGACCGCGTCAAAGTCCATGGCGCTGGGGGCCAACCCCGACCCCAAGTCGTTTACCACATCCCGGGTGTCCTTACCTGCGACCGCCGCCGCTTTGGCGTTTTCTTCCTCTTCCACTTTCATGATATCGTCGTAAAGGCTTCGAGGGATCGGCGGTGGGATGTCCTGGTACGACTGGCGCTGCAACAGCTGGTACGGGTGCTTCTTAGGGGAATGCGGCGCCTTGCCCGGCGAACGGCCAGGCGAGCGACCGGGTGTGCCGGGCGACTGGAGATAGGAGTAGCGGTAGCCACGCTTCTTCGGTGAGGACGTGACCGAGGAGACTGAGCCGTTTTTGAGTGAGAAGGACGTACCGCGGTTGCGCGCGGAGGACGCCGCGATGGATGTGCGCTTGGGCGTGCGCGACGCGATCAAACCACGAGACACGGACGAGGACACCACCAAGCCGCGGGACACGGACGGCGACGTCGCGATCAGCGCCTTCTTCGGCTGCGGGTCCTCGTGCGCGAGCTTGTAGCGCAAGAGCAACGCGTAGAAGGTCTTCTCGGGACAGCTGTCGGGCGAGAGAAGCGCGTCAACAATCTCGTCAACGGGTCTACCGTGCCACAAGATGGAGAGGTTGTGAAGGATCTGCTTGTCGACACGCTTGCGCGAGCCGAGGGAGCGCGACGCGGTGTCCGGCGCCGGTAAGTCGGCCGTGACCTGCAAGTCTTGCTCGGTCTGTGGGTATTTGCGCAACAACGGATGTTCCAACACCTTGTCGGTGGGGATTCTGCGATTTGGGTCGACGTGCAACATGCGCGCGAGCAAGTCCTTGGCCTCGCGCGAAAGTTCGGCGGGCATGTCGAAAGCCCCACTCTGGACCTTGAGAAGCAAGTTGCGGATGTTCTCATCGTCGAACGGTAACCGGCCCGTAAGGAGCGCGAAAAGCACCACCCCACACGACCACACGTCGGAGGCGGCACCGTGGTACTTCAAGCCGGAGACGATTTCGGGGGCGGCGTAGTGTGGGCTGCCACAGGAGGTCTCGAGCAACCGGCCGTTACTTTCCAAGGCGGCCATGCCAAAGTCTGCGAGCTTGACGTTATAGTTGCCGTCGAGGAGCAAGTTCTCGGGCTTGAGGTCACGGTGGCAGATCCCCAATGCATGGCAGTATGCGGCGCCGAGCACGATCTGGCGGAAGTAGCGCACAGCCTCGGCCTCGGGTAACGGGCCCTGTTCTACGAGGAGGTCAAACAACTCCCCGCCTTCAACGTACTCGAGAACCAAATACAACGCCTTGGATGTCTCCCACACGTCGTAGAGCCGCAACACGTGCGGGTTGGAGAGCAACTTCATGATGATGATCTCGCGCTCGATACCGTACGGCAAACCTGCCGCGTCGCAGCCCTTGTTGTGGGAGGCATCGTCGCCCAACGCGGCCTTAGAAACCACCTTAACGGCAGCCTTCTGCCGGGTAGTGGCGTGTGTCGCGAGAAGCACGCGCCCTGTGGCGCCCGCACCCAACGTGCGCCCGAGGCGCCATGGGCCAATGGACTGAGGATGCTGCGCCGGGGACGCGGCCGACGCGAGCGTCGACGCAAGCGACGGCTGGCGCGAGTGATGTGAAACGGAAGTCATAGGTAGCTATGGAGGCAACCAGTTATTGTGGGTTTGGTAAGGTGAAACTTGAAGCGCAAGAAGTGCAGCGAAGGGCAGTGTTCTGGATGGCGGAGTTTGCAAAAACGGGTATAAGTTGCGGTAACTAAGAGGGAGTGACTGGCTAGCGATAATTTAACTGGCGTGTCCGTACGACTGGTAAACGAATGTATGACTGGGACGGCTGTGATTTGTCTTGTGAGATCTTCAAATCCGTTTCGTTGAGCACGGAAGAAACGTAGGAAGAGGCCAAGTATAAATTAATTTTCGGGGGACGAAAAAACAAATACCGTCCTGACGCGTCTTGCCGAATAATCGCCTATGCGCGTCGGTGGTGAGGCTCACTTGGAACGGCTGCAATTTTTACCAATTGGGATTTGGCCACAGATAGAAAATGTACTACAAGCACAATGTTGCGTTGGGATTACAATATGGCCGGCACTGGTTCTTATACCCCGTCATAGAAGGGAGATAAGGAAAAACCAGGAGGCAGAAGCTCAGAGAATGAAAAACTCAAGAGACGAAAGCTTAGTGTTTGACACAAGGAAAACAGCGTTAGAGGTGGAAACACTTTAATGCACACAAGTGCTGGCAAAGTCTTTACCAAGAGAAATGAATTAACCCGCTCTACTCACTGGTACGCTTTAAAAGTAAGTCTGGGTTCAAAACAGGCACCATGTACAGGAAGCGCCTTGCATATTCTCGTACGCGTTGGGGCAATTATGGCCGAATGAGGGAAAAATATATGTGCTGATGTAAGCGAGTGAGCGTCTTCAAGCAAGACTCAGACAATAACGGGTTGGCCGTGTCTAGGGGAGTATAAATTAAGAGCTTTCACAATAATGACATAATAGGAATTTTACGAACACTAGGATAACCGATGACATACAAGTCCTGTTAGGTTCAATGGCTGTATTGGACTTTTTATACTTGAGTTGCAGATGGATGATAATAGCTTGATACCATAACCTGCAAAAACTACAGAGGGATACGGCAATCCTCATTGGGAAACTTCTAACTTTCTTGGCCGATATGGGTATCCATTTTGGGAATGATTATACGCAGACCCCGCGTTAGAATACCAATGGCCTAGCCACTAGACCGATAGAGCCCCCAAGCTAAGCTGTAAATACTCGCTAGTAATCCAGTTTGACCCATAATTAAATACCCATCGGGACTTTCGTGAGATAATACATCTCGTAAAAAAAAAACCCCTACCCTTACTGTTCCTACTTCACCCTTCATTTTTCAAATGTAATTGTATTCCTTACTGTAAAATCCTCAGCCACCAGGCCAGGGAATTGGGACAGCTCAAAAAGAACTATACAGGAGTGGGGCAGGACGGTGCTTCTGGGTGAAAAATTGAACATCACGGGATGCGTATAGCTGTCGAGAGGACGGAGGGTATTTTAACTGCCCTGGGCCTCTCGTGGCATTCCTCGGATGCTTTAGAAGGCGCAACCACCGGTTTGTTCAGCATGGGCCTCGATAACATCCCCATCTTCCAAGTCAAGATCATCGGGGGTGTTATCCGGAGAGAGGCGCTGACCGTCAATCAAGAAGCGCAAGGTGTCCATGGACTTGCCCTGCCTCTTGCAGAAAGCTTCCATTAAACGTTTCATAGGGGTAGATCTCTTGATCTTGAAGAAGATTTCGTTACTACCGTCAGACACCTTCAAGTTGATGTGGGTCTCGGTCTTAACCTCGTCCTTAGGCTTTTGCTCGTCGTCAGACATGATGTGCTTGGTGTGTTAGTACTGTTTTGGTTGTACGTGTGCTATAATTCCCAAGCGTAACGTGAAGCCTGATATTTATGGTTCGGGATGGTGGCGAAAAGAGTTTGGAGGGCTTGGAATGCCAGAAGCGTCGTCAGCTCAAACTCCCTCGAACTACATCACCCTCGTTAACCAACCATGTTTCCAGAATCTCCTGACACCAAGCTTGCTCATACATACTTCAAAAACTTTCGAGTTGACTGTATTCGTAGACAAAAAGAGCACAGCAACGTATGTTTACCTTCAACGCCTGCGTTTTATTTTTCTTCGGATGTTGCCGCTTGCAGCTATCCCTGCACGTTACCCGGCCTGACGCGTAAGAATGAACGCGCTATGCAGGCACCTGGTATAACACTACGGTCGAATCGAAACCTCAGCGGACACAGTGCTTCGTTCTTATACCTAAGGGGTTGCTCTGGAATTTTGTAATTACACTGTATCCGCCTGGTCACGTTTTTTTTTTTCTTGCTTGAATCTTGGCCAGATAAATACGAGAATTGGATATGAGCTGGTGTAGATGGTACGTAGACGTACTGCAGAATATCCATCAAGCGACGAGCACAACCAGGAAAGACCTCTACCGTTTTGTAAAGTACACGTGGACTGTAGTCAAAAAAAAAAAAAAAAAAAAATATGTACAAGTTTTACACAGGAGTAAAAGGTTGCCTTCTGTATTAGCGTTTATCTCGCCCAGATCCTCAAGCCCAATTCGATACACTTCTGAAACTTGCATATGCAGCTTGTCCACTGCAAAACACCTCTAGAGCTCATTTGAAGCCGTGTTTTGGGGTATTCATCCAGCGATAAATTAATATAATTATCATTAGGTGTGCGAATATTCCAGGTATTTATATACCAGGTGCCTCGCATCCCTTACGAAAAACCTCTGGCTGTCCTATTCTTCAACCACAAAATGTTTGATTCGCTTAGTTTTTTAAAATTTTCAGTGTACGAAGATCCCCACCTTGCAATTCGCGTCGTTAATAACCCTCCAGTCACATCTCCTCCGTACTTTCCCACGCGGTCGCCTCCACCGCGTATATCCACTCCTTCTTCTCAGAACCCCTCTGTCGAAGGTTTCAATTACGAGCAGTTCTTTTCCCCCACCCTTCCGGTACCCTTTCAGGAGGTGAGTCCTTACAATCTATCCTTCATCCGAAGACCGTATCTCAGTTTAAGTGACCGACTCTCCCAAGTATGGTTGAACCAATATACTCTCACAATTGTGTTGGTAGTTATTAAGTTGGTCATGTTTCGCAATAGACTTAACGGTAGTTTGGAAAATTTAAGCAACTACACAAAAACTGCCTGCAGCACAATTGAAACCTATAGCTCGGAGGTCTCATCAGTCGTCCCCCATTATGCCTCGCTCATGGGTAACAAACTCGTCACCAAGAGTGTTGAGGAGCTTACTGATGCAACCATAAAGTCGCTCTTGATGACCATCACCATTGCCGAAGCTCTTGTTGTTTTCACGATTGAAAGCGTGATCGGGACATACACCTGTATTTTGACCGCTGCGATTGATGGCTCGGTGGGAGCAGCGGTTAACGCTACTGAATCGGTGATCAACATCGCTAACACGACCGTTGTGGATATCGCCGATGGGATCCAACACGGTTTGGAGGATGTGAGCAAGGTGGTTAATAAAATATTATCGGGGGTGGGAAAGCTCGAAACCCTTTTCTCATCCGGGGATGTAGATCCTTCTGATTCCATCAAGAAGGTTGATTTATCTGTCGCTTCTTTGAAAAACTGGAAGCTTCCCGATAGCATAAATGGAAAGCTTACTCAATTGCAGACGAACCTTCCAAATTTCACCGCAGTGGAGGACTACACTAAAGGCTTGATCCAAACACCTTTCGAGGGGTTAAAAAAGGAAATTAACGGTTCTATGGCCAGTTTGCGTTCCAAGATGTTGAACGAATCTCTTCTCGTACTTCCCGTTAGCAGGAAAGTGGATGCGAATTTTTGCGTCAACCAGTCACTGAAGGTTGATGAATTCTACGCCAAGTTGGGGATAAAGGTCCGCTATACCTCAAACATTGTCTTGGGGTTGTTAATAGCCGTAGCAGTACTCGTGCTCATTCCCCTTATTGTCGATGAAATTTTCCGTTGGCGTAGAATCAACAGTGTGGCCGAGGATTTAATGTTTCCAGCACCAGGAGGGCTGAAATCATATTACGGGTCCTCACTAATGGGTGGTACAGAAGTTAAGCGGGGAAAACTCCTGTGGTTGGAGAAAGGGCTGAGGTTTATACCCCAGGGTCCTGCTAGCAATCTAAACACTCCATATCCCGTGGTAATGGAGATTTTGGGTAATTCAGAAAACCGGCTATCATACTACCTCACCAGAGTTATTCTTAGAGTAACACCTACGAGGGTTGTTTCCCTGTACAAAATCCCGATAAAGTGGTTTATAGCCTACGTCTCCTCTTCGCGCTCTCTAACCGTCTTGTTTGTGGCATTGATGGGTTTAATAGCTGTATTGTTACAGTATATTCTTCTTTCGCTTGTGGCGCTGGAAGTCCCCAGAATAACCGAGCAAGCAGAAGACTTGGTCCATGGCCTTTTCGAAACGATGGATATTAAACATTTACTTGATCAATGGACCAATGGCACAAACCAGTATATCGGAAACCAAGAAGCCTACATTAACGAGAACATGTTGGGCTGGGTGAACCAGTCCACCACATCGGTCAACCACACCGTTGATGAATTCATACAGACGATGAATACGGCAATCGACGATGTGTTTCGGGATACGCCTCTATACAGTGCAGTAACATCGGTGGTTTACTGTGTTGTGGGGAGGAAGTTGGAACTGGTGGAGAAAGGCTTGGTCTGGGTCCAAGATAATGTCCACGTTACGCTACCCCGGGTCAACGAAGACTTGCTCTATAATGTGGTTAACGCAGCTTCCTCCAATACAGGTGCATCGAAAAACACGAATTCAGGTACCCCGAGCAGCTATGGATTTAACCGTACTGCTAGTGGAGATCTCACAGAAATCGCAGACTCTGCCACAGCGGAGTTGAAAAGGGCGTTAAATGTGACAATCACGGAGTACAATAAAGGTTTAAGGTTCGAGTTGAGTGTTTCGTTGGCTATTATGGGGGTCTGGCTGTCTCAAGTGTTTGTTGGGGTACTCATCTTAGTTGGGAGGATCACCGTGGAGAGGAGAAGAAACAGGCTTGACGAGAAGCTAAGCTGAGTGGCGTAGGGGATCTCATTACCGGTGATGCAAATGACTAAAAAATGTATACTTAACTACAAGCTTAAGTCGTTAGCGTAGGTGTAACAGGTGGAGCGTGACTGATCCGTGTTGTCAAATTCGGCACGTTTCCATCTCCTGTATATGCTTTTAGGGTGCGACAAGCGCTAAAATGCTGATTCTCCTGCGCAAAAAAATCTCATAACGTTAATTGGAAGAGCTTATTCGATATACGCGTATATAATTGAGAGAAACATATACCTCTGTGTATATTTATGTGCGAATATAGGTGTTCCGCATATAAAGCCGTATTTTGACGCCAATGAATTAGTGACAATATGGTTATCTGGCTAAATATATCGTTAAATGTTTTTCAAATCTATAGCATGCTAATATATTAAATATTGATATTTTATGTATGTTAAACTTTTATTACTTATATACTTGATGATAAGAGACTAATATAATGATGATAAAAAACTAATATATTGATATATATCGACATAGATTATACCTTTAAATATATACCATCACCCATAGGTACATTCTAATGGGGGTATGAAATCCAGACTGGAACGAAAACTCTATATGTCGGGTTTTTACTCAGCTCAGGTTACACTATGGGGCGGGTATGTACTCAATTTATAGTGGCCTAGCTCCTGTAACTCATACTCGCGCACTATGTAAACCATATGGATGCTCGAAAGTAGGCTAAATACGGGTACAAAAGCTTGTCTCTGTACAGAAAGTAAAGCATCAAAGTTAATGGAGCGTTTTATGCCGACGAAATGATTCGGTGACTGCCAGACGCAGATGCAACATGATCTATTGGAAACCGGAAACAGGGCTCCCTATGACGTATCTGCTCGCTTTCTATGCATTTCAATCATGCACATTGCATTTACCAAAGGAACCCCTAAGGCCAGCGATACACGAGCAAGCGTCCAAATCTTTCATATACCGGTCATTGGCATTGAAATTGCTCACCCGTTTTCAAAAAATGCTTATTTTGTCTTACCGGAGGTTTTATTCGTTTGTGCTTTAGTTGAGTGACTTCCCAGCTGCCTGAAGGGAGCTTGGTCTCAGTATGTGAGTGTTCAGGGTTAGGCAAGTCGGCTATGAATAAAGTTTCAATTAGTACAGGCATGATTGTATCTTTAAATCTGTAAAAAAAAACCACAGTGAAGGATGTTCAATAAGAACGTTGGATGAGGTAAGTTTTGAGACGCAGTAGCAAACAAGGCGTTAACAACTCAGATAAGATTATTTTAGCCCCTCCCCCGGAGATAGCTCGCTGCGCTTATCAAGAAGGCACAGCAACCTGTAGTTAGACGAGTATGACATCACCCTAAGGTTGTGGCGATCTTCGCTTCTGACAAGTGTCAGGAACCAGTCGAAACCCATCTAGTCATTCTGGGCAAAACACCCGTCAAAGACTGAAAATCGACCTGAGGCAGCCCTCGGACTTTATTTGTTTAGCGTTATTACATCCCCACTGACCACATCTGTACGATTTACGAAGACCTGAAACTAGAAATTCTAGGGATAATAAATCACGGAAACATGGTGTCACCCCCTCCGATACCCCCACCAGCCGGAACTTCTGGACTGAGTAAATCACCGCGCAGTAATCTCTAATTAGCGTATGGTGACCTGTGTACAGCGCACAGATTCGTGTCTGCCAAAACAGCGTCACCACCTGCCAATGCACGTGCACAAAGCGATCAAGTCGAAATTGCCCCAGATTTCTCTGCAGCTACCACCCGGATCATTCGCTCACGTGTTCCTATTAGCCCCGGAACAGTGCATAAAACCATAATCGAGCGCGCCAAAGAAATCTTCGGTCTCTAGAGTAGAGCAACACTGTTATGCTCAGCAGTCCTGCAGAGAGGTCCAATCTTGCTTTCTGGCTTCGGAAACATAACATGGCACATATGCACAACACAGATATGAAACAAATAGGGCGAACGGCGGAGGTATAAAACGAGGGCTTTCCCACCTACAGCCAATTTTTCTCTTCTTTCAATATACCAATTTACTGCTAACACACCACACCCCTTGTTCAGTTTGTTAAAGTAACCTCTCGCCTTCACACATCCTTGCTTCATTACACTAGCCCCGCAATCCCTTCCTATCACAATGTGCAAGACCGAAATCTGCCCAATTTGTATGAGAAAGTCCTGGTCCGGCTGCGGCGATCACGTTGCCTCCGTCATGAAAATCACACCTGAGCCAGAGTGGTGTGCATGCCGCCACGCCCAGGAGCCGTTGGAGAAGAACAAGAAGTTTCCACCAAAGGCCGGCACTGGGTTGGCCAGAAAGTCCATGTCCTCCTAGCACCCGGGCCAAACTGGCTCATGCTTATGACTTGTGTAAATTATCTTTTCTCCCTCATTGATACGACCTTATGGAATAAATCCCAATCTGAATATGGCTGTAAGGGGTGGTGTGACCCCTAATGCAATCTTAAATTATCTCGTAGCTATCTGCCCTGAACCATAAAGGGCTGACTTAATTGTCTGTATTAATGTGCGTGATACGTAGGTTGGCCGCTTGCATGACCAGCTATAGTTGGATGCGTGCGGCACGTTGGGTTGTCAGGTGTGATTTTACGATAAGCCAAAGGGTAACCCCACACACCCGTGTAAATCTAGATTTTCCGCCCGGACGCCAGTCAGGTTTGGCAGAATTCGATCGAAAATAATCGCCAAACTGGGACTTACTGTGAAAGCCTAGGCAGGGAAAGACCATCTTGTACGAATAGCCGGCCTGAGTTCTCCAGGCTGATAGCTTCTAACCTGCTTCTGCTAGAACCAACTTTTCTACATCCATGCCACACAATTTCGGCTGTATCCCTAAGTAAGATTCTAGCTCTCTAGATAATGCCATATAGTTTTATTAAGCATTTCCCTTTAATTCCCATGATTTAACGGATCTTTGTGAGTTCGAGGGCTCTCACACCGGCCCCACTTGTGACGTGCACGTGATGGCTACGACCGCACCCCCCGCAATCCTGCATTCGAGTTCAGTGACGCCTACTTGCAGCAAGCGTGCGATTTCCATGCGGCGAGGCTGCCACGATCATGTGTGCGTGTTGTCTCATGCTAATTTTCGCGGCGCCACTCCCCTGTCTTCCCCACTCTTTGGAATTTGCGGTGCGTTGTAGCTCAGACTCTTCTCTCGGCTGTTTCAAGCCTCCTTTGCAACAAACAATACCCTCGGCCGATTTTACTCTTTTGCCGTATAATTTTCCCCAAAAGCTCCGTGATTGTTCGTCGTGCTAACCTTTTTGTTTTTGCTTCCTAATAGACCGATATAGAACAGAACAAGTATAGAAGCGCCTCCAAAAGTCTACGCCATAGTACCAGCCAAAAACACCAGCCATATAATCAAACTCATTAGTTTACGTTAACTCACCTTCAGCCTTCCGCCAAACCATCGTAACCTACGATTAATTCGCAGCTCATCCACTTTTCCACTGTCATGTCCTTTAAATCATCCATGTTTGTCAGTCCTAACTATACATCCACCGGCAATGTAACCGAGGAGAGGAATGTCGAGTCCACCAGCGGCAAATGGAATCCCTTTGCGGCCGAATCCACGCACCGTCCACTGCTTATCGGGGACCCTCACGACTCGTCGCAGCCTGACGACTTTAACAATATTCTTTTCGAGAAGCTCGCCAAGCTCTCGGTGTCAAATAACTACCCGTCTCAGACAAGTAAGCTCGGTGAGTTCCGCAACCGTCGTCCGTCCACGAGCTCGAGTTTTGCCGAGTCCAAGTTCCAGTCCTTCTTCCCTGAGGAGTCCGGGGTTATCGCCGAGGAGTACAACGCGTTCCACTTACCCATGGAGTTGCAGGGTGGGGTATCCAACATCTCTACGAGACGGCCCAGCTATGCCGCTGAAGTCTTTACCAGCGGCGGAAGCTTCGCCGCAACGACCAACGATGCTCCCCAAAACGGAGGAACAAACCCGTTGCTCGGCTCTAGACCCAACGGCATGGATTCCCAAGCGCCCATTTGGGGCTACAAGGCCCAGGCATACCCATACCTGCTGGATAGCTTTGGGAAGCCGTTCGAATACGCGCCCGAAGCCCTAGAACCAGCGGCGTACGCCAATCCGGACGACAGATTCAACCAGTACAACTACCCACGGCTGAACGAGTTCAACCAGTATACCCCTGGAAACACCTATGACGGCTCCAGCCAGGCGTTCCAGCCGTATCAGCCGTACAAGACCCGTTTGAACGAGTTCCAGTCCCGCAGACTGTCTCAGTTTGACACCGCCAGCTTCGCCTGGAATGGAAGCAACCAAGGAGGCTCGCAGAAAGGATACGGGTACGGCAACTCTCAGCCCCCACACCAAGACCAGAACCAGTATGATCTGAACCACGGAAACAGATTCAGCCAGGGGTCCCACGGAAGGGGCCAGCAGCGGTCAAATCGCAGCCGTCACTCAGTTAGCTACGCCCACTACCCGAACAATAACCACAGCCCTGGGGCCGTAAATTTGCCCTCAGACCCCAACCAGCTCGTGAAGTTGGATAGCGGATTGTTGTTGACAAACAACTACATCATGGCCTCGAAAGACTTGAAGCAGATCTACAAGCAGACTTTGCCGTACTTTGGGTACTGCACCACCGGCGAAACCTTTGATACCGAAGAGGCCTCAGCAAAGGAGGAGGCCGAGAAGAGTCTTACCACGGCCAATGAAATCATGCTTGAACTAGACGATTTATTGGATCCCGAAAAGCATTCCGAAATCCAATCGCTCGTGTCGTTCCTCCGAAATTTAAACAACTTGTCGCCATACACCAGACACAGCAACAGTCACGGGGGCAACGCAAACGGAGCTAATTCTAGCACCCGCACGTTGCTTCTCCTCACGCTCGTGATGAACAAGAACGGGAAGATGGAGATCTTGTGCTTGCCCAACTCCAACCTCTTTTTGCAGAAGCATGACTTGGTGGTGATCGACGGCGACAGGGGAAAGGACCTTGTGATGATCTTGAAGCCCATGGTGGACTTGAAGTACGCAATCTTGTTCAACTTTTTGCGGAAACGCGAGCACTTGAAGTCATTGTACATCCAGTCGTCAGAGGGTGAAGCCGAGGGCTCTGCCACCACCACTTCCACCACCGAAGACAACGAGTTCATCATCTCCTTGCCCACCAAGCAGGTGCTTCGGTTTGCCACCCCCCAAGAGTGCCACCAGTTGCCGATGAAGTACATGGAGGAGTGCAAGAGCTTCCTGTTGGCGAAGCTCAAGATTGAGGAGTTGGGATTGGCCCACCACATCACGTTGATCCAGTCGGAGTACCAATTTGACTTCAAGAAGTTGATTTTCTACTACTTTGCCGGCTTCCAGCGCGTGGATTTCCGGGGGTTGATCAAGGAGTTGTTCAAGGTGTACAAAACCCGTATCTGGTTGTGTGCCGTGCTACCTGATTTCCAGGAGAGAGAGCGTCTTAATACGACAGGCCCCAAGCCAACGACAATCACCTCCATTGAGGACTTTGAGGGCTTGAATGAGCACATCTGCGACTTTCACAGCTTGAACATCCTTAGCTTGGTTCAGCAATTGAAGAAGGAGATCGTGGAGACCAACTTTTATGGCTTCAAGAAGATTAACATCAGCTAGCGGTTTGTGCTTTTAATGTGGCCATGTCTGTATTAATTATACTATAATCGCTATAGACTATATTCACCTTTAACCAGAATGGGTAAGAAATCAGCATGGCGTTGGGCCGAAGGTTTAACTACACTAGCAATGTTACGGTCTAAATTAGGCACATCTATAAACCTAAAACGAAATGATTCAAGCAGAGACTTTCGGGAAATTCGAGGTAGAGGGTGTGTGAAACTTGCCACAGCGCAACAAGGGAATAAACGCTGGATACAACCACAACCTTCAGTCGGAAAGGTGCCCACTAAGAAGGCTCATGCGGGACCGCAATATGCCTAGGAAACAGCAGTCACCGGAGCAGAACCTGTAGCGGTCCTCAACACTGGCTCGATAGTGTACTCAGTATCGGCATCCCCCCCTTCGATGACCAACACAACCTTAGCTGGCTCTGGGGCAGCAACAGCGAGCGAGACCGCTTCGGGGGTAGCTCCCGCGAGCTGCTTGGACCCTCCCACAAAGGTCGGACCAGTGGTCTCGGTAATGTCACCGTAGCCCCATTGGGTCAACATGGAGATGAAAGCGGTGGCTAACACCACCTCCCTGTCAATCTGAGCCTCGTCCACCAAAACCTCAAAGTCCATCTTGAACTGACGCAACAACTTAACCTTGGCGATTCGAGATCTCATCTCCTCGGTGCCACCGTTTGGATTGATAACCTTCTCCAAGCATTTGGTCCCGCGGGTCCAGGAGTACTTGGCCCCATCGCTCAAGTAGAAGCTCCTGTATCTACCGGCAAGGCCAGAGTCGTTGGTGATCGCTCTGTGCTCTAAGCCAGCCTTATTGTGCCAATCTACGGCTCTCATAAAGAGCCCAGCGCGAATGGTGGCCACCTCTCTTCTCTGGGGAAAGGTGTACATCATCCACACGGGATTCAAGGCCGACTTTCTCTCGATGGTGTATACCTTCGTGCCGTCTCCCGCGAAAACGTTGACTTTTCTTTGTCTGTCGAACCTGTCACGGCGAACAAAGTAGGCATTAGGGGTTTCGGTCAATGGGAGAACATTGGCCTGGTACAAGTGGATGTCCATCAAGTTCTCCAACCATAAGTGCTGCATGATGTAGGTGTTCAAGGTAATGCCTGCGCTCCAGGCGTACACACCAGGTGATTCGACAAAAGGCATTTTGAGCAGGAAGCAACGACAATAGCAATGGGGAGTTGGAAAGCTAGAGAAGGCAGAAAAGTATGGTGGGAAGAAGTTGGTGGTGGGATATTTATACAATGATGGAAGGGTGTGAGATGGGTGTCAGTGTATGTGAGCCACAAAGCCAGCAGGCTCAAGGTGCATATGCGGGTCTACACAAATTCAGGTTGCAGACAGGTGGGCTCAGGCTTTTGCGGGTACTTTGAATGGTATGAACACAGCAATCTCTTTGAATGGAAAGGTTGAAGTGCGTGGGAGTTAGCTGGTTTTTCATACAAACCGATTGAAGCGTTTTGAATGATGTATTTAGTCTTCATCTGTAGGTTTAGAATCTGCATAAGGTAGATACCTTGATGCTTTGAATGGGTGATTTTCAACAAGAGTGGGGGTGAACAAGATAATATTTGTCTTGAAAGCTTTTTACCCACACCTGATAAACATATATGCATAAATACTCCGAGATATCGATCATACACCCCTTCAGAGCAGTTCGAGCGTTACAAGCAAGATCCCGCATAGAGAGTTAAACTCGGCATGCACCACATGTTTCCATATCAATACCTTAAAACTAGAGAAAAATTACTAAATAACTGAATATTTTTATCCTTCACCCTACAATGGAGTACGTCCCAGAGGCCGCCCCCACTATGATCCACCTTCATAGACCGCCCCTCTACAGCATTTCTACAATAAATCTCTACACAGCAGTGGAGATAAGCCCCCTACACAACAGTGAAGATAAACATGTATTTTACAAGGCCCAGTCTTCAAGCAGCTGAGCGGAAGAGAATATTAGATCTAGGCTACTCAGTAGATACCCCAGACATCCTCACAGCCGTGACAGAACTTGGAGCAGGCAACGGAGGCGGACAACGGGTAGTTGGAGAGCCCGATCTTCTCGTCGACAAACTCATCAGCAAAGTTATCTGGGCCTCTGGCCATGGACCCAACAAACACACAGATGCTTTCGTCCTCATCCAAAGTCTCGACGTAGTCCTGGACGCGTCTGACAGGCGCATCGAAGGACAATGTAATCTTGCGGCACTTCAATGGTAAATGGTCGGTGATGGGGTTCTTAATGACTTTCAACAACTTTTCCTCAGAGTTGACGGAGCGGATGGACAACTTGTGCAACAACTGGACCATCAAACCGGAAAATCTCTTGAAGGTTCTTGGAATTCTAACGGATGGATTGACCTCGATCAAAACGCCTCTGGCGGTCTGGATGTAGACCTGCAACTTGCCGGCCTTGTTGATCGGGGAGTCTAACAAAGTCAACAAGCACTGGTGTGTGATATCGGGTCTGGCCTCGGATATGTCTCTGTTCATCTTTCTCAACAACCCCTGGTGGTCATCGCAGTTCAACAAGGCATATTTATCGCCTCCGGCACCGCCAGAGGACATCTTGTGGGTCTCTAAGCAGGCATGGGATAGAACTACGATCAATCTCTTGGTGGCCTTGTCTTTGGAACTGAGCGGGGTCGGCTGCACCGGAACCAAGGAGGCCGCTGGGGCTGGGGCGTTTTCGCTGGACATCTTGGTGGGCGAAAAGAGGTGGGAAGGTGGATGTACTTCATCGTAGATGTGTATGGCTTGCGTCAAAATTTTTCACCTAAAAATTCACCCCATCGCTTTCCCGATCCGGCTTATGCAGGACACGACTACCCCTGATCTAGTGGGAATCGACCATCGATAAAACCAAACGCAAAACAGCGGTTACACAGAAGCCAGCTTTGATATGTACAAGGCGATAGTTTCTGAATTTGAGAATGCTACCCTTGCCTCTCAAATCCGCTTTGAGGGCTCGCCCACAAGTCAAGCTCATCTTCCCGATTAGGCCTGGACGCGCACGACCTTGACGCGCCGACCAAAACGCATCAAAGCGGGTCCAAAGCAAAGTGCCAAAGCCAGACAAAGCTTTTTTCAAGACACATCTAGAATGCCATGGCTGGATTTGAGGACTTTGATAGCTTCGACTCGTTTGAAGACTCGTTTGACGAGGATGAGATGATTGCGTTGACTGCGCGGCCGCCGGTGTCGCAGCCTGAACGAGGAACCGTGGAGATCACCGAATCTGGGGAGTACACCCAATTGCCGAAGCCGCTTGAGGTACAACCTCCGGTAGATACCAAAGCCCAAGACTTGCTCGCAGCCAGGGGAGAGGTTTCCATCTTGCGGTCACGACTCGAGGCGCTCACCAAGGCGAAAGAGGATGAGATCAGGCGGTTGAGCGAGGAGGCCAAGGCCGCCAAAATCGCGGCCGAGGAGCGAATTAGCACGCTAGGAGCGCAAAATACGGTGTTGGAGGATGACAAAAAATTTCTCCATAACCAGCTAAAGCTCCGCTCGCATGAGCCCAAGCGGAGAAAGCTCGATGAAGCAGAAAAGCCACGGGAGGTCAAGGTAGAGAAGGAGGTCAGGACGATTGTAGTCCGGACTAGTGTTCCAGATGAACGACCTGGCCTTGTAGAGCATCTTATACGGCACACGGTTAGGGGGTTGCCACGGTCTTGCATGGAATATTTGGCGAGAATTTCCATTGACACTAAGTTCACGTGCAAGGGATGCGTGATTTTGCCACGGGAACCGATTTCTGGGAGTATCCAGGCATATTTGGTGGCGAAACAGAGCTTGCTTAAGCTTGATGACCTCGTGGAGGAGTTTTGTGAGGTTGTTTCCCGGCTTATAGGGCAGTTGGTCGATGCTCAGCGCCTTCTTGCGGTCCCGTTTCTCTTAGCCGTGCTCCACGCAACTGTCAGGTTCCGGCCAAATGCCGTTAAAGATGATGTTTTAGAGCAGTTAATGGACCTCAACTTTGATATCCTGGAGCGCTACGAACACACTCTCAAGGCCGATATGGACGATCCTGAATTTCCCAGCAACGTCCCTGACCACATTGCGCTTCTCCAGAGCACCACCATGCTTTTCTCCGTGGAGCTTCTCGAGCTGCTCTTCTCGTGTGCACAGTTGCGGCTGGAGGCGCTTCGCGCGCGCGTGTGGGCAAAGCTCCAACCGACCCTTCTTCCGAAGCTCCTCTCGACCCATTCGCCTGTCAATGTTGCCTTTGCGGCCGTGGAAATGGTTATCGCGTCCCAGACCGGCGACCAGCGACAGATCTTGCTAGTGGCGAAACTTATCGCAGAAGAGCCTGCGCCACGAATCGGATTCCAGCTTTATGGGCTCAATCGAATGATCGGGTCCAACAAAGATGCCAGGAGGTTGGATTCCATGGTCCCGTCGGCGCGGAGAAATTTCGAGGGAAAGTTAGTGACGCCTACCCCTCTACCGGTGGCTAATTGGGAAACTGGTGACAATGGTCACGTCTCCCACGTTGCGCTTTTGGGACTCCGTGTCTTGGAGCTTCTCACCGTGTGCAACGACATGTACCGGAGCGCACGCCCGTTGATAGACGTGCCTGTGATTAAAATCTTGACGGCCAACGCGACGATGGAGCAGGACTTTGTCTACGCCCACCCGCGCCACCGGCTGGTCCCCACGCGCATCATGACCGTGGCCAAGACGGTTGCGATCTTGCACGTGCTGTGGCACCGGTTTCAGAAGGGCGAGCTACAGATTCCACGAGACACCTCACACGAGCTACTCGTGTTGCTCACGCGTGTGGCGTTCTCTCAGACGAAGGAGGGGTTGTGGGATGCCAGCATGAACTACATGCGGAAGATGCGGGTGCAGTTTGGGATCCGGGCGCCGCTATTTAACGAGTACGCAGAGGCGCGTGCGCGCAAATTAGCCCACATCACTGCGGCGTCGTCCATGGAGGACATTTGTGAGGCTGAGCTCACGTTTGCCAACGGGTTGGAGTTTGCATATGAAGATAATACTATTTGTTTGGCCAGGGAGATCTTGGAGATGCTCACGACGGGCCCGGAAGCTGATAATCTTTACAGCTCGATGAACTCGGAGGTAGAGGACTGGGATATGGACCAGGACCAGATGGATGAGAGATAGAAGTTTGAGCTAGACCGGGTTTAGCCTTAGTGATTTGAGAATAGATCAGTGCTCATAGCCATGGCTACGGTCGGGGGATCCTAAATATGAAATAACTTAATCATAAAGGTGTTAATATTCACATTTATATTGTCCTATAGGATGGATCGAGATCTAGGAAAAGCCTTACATGGTATTTGTGCAGATATCACCCACCAAAAATTAGGGCTGAAAAAAAAATACACATACACTCAAAGAATGCTTGTTAATTTTGTAAACCTTGTTGAGCCTCTGAATGTTGAGATACCTGGACCCTCTAGGTATGCCCGCCGCCTACTCTGAGTTTTTTTCACCCATCAGGTGAGCTTCTCTCGCTACTGGTATTATTATCGCTTTAAATTATTAGTATACAGTATCGGATGCAATGCTAACCTAGTTGGTCTTTCTGACAGGATCAAAGTATCTGTGGGCCATGGCCTCCTTGGCGGTTAATCTCTCCTGGTGGTCGTACTTCAACAAGCAATCGATAAAGTCAACCACCTCCTCGGACGCAAGATGTTCGTTCTTGGTGTTGATGAACTTGACCCACGGCTTTCTCTCGTAGTAGCCGAGGTCCTCATACTCCTTGCCCAACGTCAAACCGTACTTCAGCAAGTACGCATGGAGGTCATCTGTTCCCAACACGCGCGCGATCTGAACCAACTGGTCGGTGTTGGATCTGCCGTGGAAAAACGGCTCTTTCTTGAAGATCATCGCCGCGAGCATGGTCCCGAGGGACCACAAGTCCAAGGAGTAGTCGTATAAACGCATATTGACCAACAACTCCGGGCCCTTGAAGCACCGCGACGCAACTCTGACGTTGTATTCATTGCCCGGGTGGTAGAAATCGGCCAACCCCCAATCAATCAACCGCAACTTCTTCGTGGTGTGGTCGATCATCACGTTGTGGGGCTTTACGTCACGATGCATGATACCCATGGAGTGGCAGTAGTCGAGCGCCTTCAAGAGCTCGAACATGTAGAAACGGATGTCGAGGTCTGAGAACTTTGGGTACAAAGTCCTGAAGTCGATGTTCTCCACGTGTTCAAACACCAAGGCCGGAGTCTTGGAGTTGGGGTCGCGCACCACGTCGAACAACTCGATGATGTTTGGCCCATCAACGAGATTTTGCAAGATCTTGATTTCGCGCTTGATTTTCATTTTCTTCACTGGCTTCAACACCTTGATCACCACATCGTTCCCGTTAGGCAACTCCACCCCCTGGAACACCTCCGAGTACTTGCCACGTCCCAAGCGCTTGGTCACCTCGTACTTGTCCTGCGGCCGCCACACGATGCTGGCGCTGTCATAGTCCCAGTAGGACTGCGGCTTGTGCTGGTTCGCATCTGCGTACACTCTTGCCAAAGATGAGGTCATTGTATGGGGATGAGGAGAAGAGGGTGGGTTGGTTTCTGGTAAAAGATTTTTATTCATCACGTAATTTTTTCGCGCCAGGGCTACGCACCGTGTGCGCACGCCGGGTGCGCCAGGTGATATTGTATTGCCTTGTGAAGAGTATTCGCGAACGCCGGCACGGTGAACGAAGTGGGGGGAGAGATAATTGAAGTTGAAATGGTGAAAGGATTCAAGAAAGGTTGTTAAAGCACAAGGAAGATAGATACAGACAGGAGGGTGGATGGTGTGATATCGGAGTGCGAATGGCTGGGCGTTCGCGAATGCCAGGCCCAACAGCATGAGACAGGCAGCACGAAACCAAAAGCTCACCGGTTGAGTATTTGAAATTGAAGTTACCAAAGTAATGGCCGTAGTCCACGCTAGTGCTGTATACTGTGGTTTTCACGTAAAATCCTTCAGACCCAGTTCCTGGCGATGAGAGCAAAGTGCTTGGGTACATACCATAACCTCTACAGAATCGATGTGCTTACGAGGAATGGTTTCTGGCCAGCTTGTCGATTTCCTTTACAACCGAACCTTCAAGAGAAGCAATCTATACCCTCAGCTGCGAAAGGAACATTATACCTTCGAGACCCGGCTAGGACGTATCGGTGGGCTTGGCGTTACTAGTTCACCCCAGCTGGATGCAAAAACCTTCGACTCTTCCGTCACTTGGAACATCTACACGTTTTAGAGATAGCCACTAACCAGTTAGCGGAGTTGGTATTAGAGCGGAGACCGCATGCAAGAAAAGAAACCCAAAAGACCGGATGAAAACATCATAGAAAGAACATTAGATTACCAGCAGCTGCGCTGTGCGAGTGGCGAGGAGCTGGGGAAGTCGCGTGCTGCCACCATAGGCGGCAAGGCTGCGAATGGCTCGCGCACCGCGGGCGGCGCACGGATGGAGTAGTCCTTGCCCACCATCTGGCCAATACTGCTATCGGTGGAGTTATTCGCGAAAGAGTACGGCGGGACGTGGGAAGGAGACGAGAAGTTTGAGAAGAAGGGCGAGTTTGCGGTGCAGGGGGTCACGGCGGAGGAGGGCAAGTCCGAACAGGAGTTGACCGAGGAGTAGCGCGATGTAACGGTGGAGGGTGGCGTGAGTGGCGTCTGGACGATGGTTTGCGGCTGGATGAAGCTGAGGCCGAGTAAAATATCAGAAATATAATTAAGCTGGTTGTATTCTAATGAGCTCAAATCGACGTCCATCAAGGCATCGTGGGTGGTTTCCAACACGGGCTTCAACAGAAACGCGTTGCGGTGGATGTACTGGTTGATGACCTGACACACACCCAACTCCTGGTACTTGCGCTGGACAAACTCGGAGACGGAGGTGAGCGAGGTCATGAACAAAAGCGTGATTTTTTTGATGGAGAGTAACGCGTCTTCGTTGAAGCCCGAGAGGAAGGCGCCGGTGACGCGGGGCGCGCAGTTCTCTTCGTCTTCGAAGAAAAACTCGTCGTCGTGCGTGTACGAGTCGCGCGCGCTCTGCAGGTAGAAGTGCGCAATAATGTGCTGGAGGCGCGCGGCGGTGGACGGGATGTCGAGCATCTGACTAGCTAGCGAGTTGGCAGCGATGGCGACAAGCGACACGGGAAAGTGGAGGAATGACTTGTCATAGAGCGCAATCTCGCAGAAGAAACGGCCCATCTCGGTGAGCGACGTCAACATGGACTCGCCGTTCGGTCTGTGCTTTTTCACGGGAGTCAACTGGTTGAAGTCCACTGAGGTGGAGATCGCGAGCTGCAAACACTCCTCGTACGTTGGCTGTCCCAACGACCATTCCAAGGTTGTCAAGATGTGGCGCTCCATTTGCATGAACATGGTTTCGTCGTAGGTCTGGCGCGTGAGGTGCACGAGGTCCTGTAGGGTGGGCACGCGCGACTTTTTATCCTCATATTTTGCGGCAATAAGCAAGGCGGTACAGCCGACCAATTGGTAGTGCTTTTTGAAAACCACGCGCTTGGAGCAGTAGCGGTCGATGATGGACCATGCGAGGAAGTAGGTTTGCGGCTGCAAGCGCAACGAGTAGTGGGTTTCGGAGAGAAAGTCCAAGAGATATGGTCGCATATACCACTTGATCTCTGGCTGCATGTCAATGAGCTGGACGCTGATACCGTTCGCGGCCTCGAGCTGCGCGAGGTGCCGCGGCACGTCGTCCGCGTACTCCGCGAAGAGCGCCTTGTTGGTGTTGCTCTCGAGCATCTCCAAGACGGGCGGGTATGAACGCGCGCGTGTGAGCTTTGGTGGGCCCAATGTACGGGTAGAATACACGGAGGATGTGGAGCTATTGCGCGGCATATTACGTAGGAGCTGTAAGAAGGGAGTGGGCTATACAAAGGCCAGAAAACGAGCAATTATAGTGGGAGATGAAGCGGTACAACGAAGCTGTACAATGCAAGGATGAAGGGTATAAAGCAAAGAAGTGGAGGAGGGAACAGCTGAACGAAGGAATGAAGCGTGCAAAGATCGAAACAAACTGAAAGAATACAGCGCAGACCCAATCTCTTATATCTACCTGCGGGTGTGGTGAAATGTCTTACACGAAAACACGGCTCACGCGCGCAGCCTCCTGTAGGATGCAGTTGCCTGTATCTATGCACTGAACGCTGCCCGTATCCGTGGACAGAGGTCTCTGATGGGGATGTTTACCGGGGCAAAGAGCTTGCCATATGCAACTCTCCGGTTTTCCTAGCCCTTGGCCGAAGGCACATATGCCTTGCATGAAGATCGCGCGCAATTGCCTAAACGGGGCAAACGCGGTTTCGCGCGGTAAAAGCTGTGCGCGCGGTTGGGACGCGACCAGTGGGGTGGGGGAGGGGGGGGGGGCACAGAGGCAAGACAGCTGGCAGTAGGAGTGGCCATTGCCGGTCTTTGTCGCCGTCTTTACCGTCTTGCTAGGACTTTACCTCCGTTGCTTCCCTGAGGTTGATCACGAATACAGTTTAGTTGCCATCTGAAGGGGGACTAACGTGCAACGCCGCAGCAAAAACCCGAAAGGTACACAAAGGGGAAACTGTGCGGCGCGCGCGGCTGCTTAGTGCATGACCAGTGACGGCGAGAACCCTGGCGTTGTTACCACTTTGAGCAACAATCATGGGTGTCGGAGAGGAGAATGACGTAGAGCAGTCCTAGCCTTGGGCTTTTCTGTGCCTTTGTTCCCTCGCAGATGAAAAGTTTCTGCTTTAACCTTTAGATTTTAGAATTCCAGGGTGTTTTCACTTCCAGTCCCAAAGGCGAATTTGTGGAAAATCGACGCGATTTTTCGGCTAAGCTGGATTTCTTTTATTTGTAGCTTACTCCACACAACAATCCAACGGAGCCGACTGGTTATTCTCGTGTGTGGCCCCACCGGAGGGTGTTGGCCTGCACAACTTAAGCCTTTACGTACAGTACGGAATCCTTGCATTAGCTGCCAACCTTATCCCGGGAAGACATACAGGTAGTGGTAGACACGCCGTATGAAACCTGAAAAGCACCGAGTATTGACGGTTGGGCCCCTTCAGCTCGATTGGGACTGTGCCCCATTAGGATAATTATCGCCCAATTTGATATAGTTGGGCCGCATACTACGTTTGCGTACACCTTGCCGCTTTAATGATATAGTTTTGACGCGCTAGGCCACAATTGGTAGATCCAGGAGTACCGTGCAACGTAAAACCAGCAGTATTTGTAACTGGGAAGGTTCCTCTGAAAATAGAGATCTCAGGGGACTGTTCAGAAACAATTGACCTCCATAATGTCGCGCATTTGGGTGCCCATGGTGGGTGATCCAGGATCTGAGACGCGTGCCTTCATACGCGACTGTCGTAGACACGCACGCACAACGCGCGCCGCCCAAGCAATGCTTCCATACATACCCAGTTCCCTTTTTAGTAAAGAGATACATTTTCATGTGCTTTATATGACAACTCGAGCTTCTGGACAAGCCGCGAATCGATCCGGGGCTATTTCATGTGTGCGACGTTTATGGCGAGCCTTGGAACTTTCATACAGCCCTAGTCCAGCGGTTTGTAGGGGCTGTCGCGAATCGACCCGGAAAATCGGCCCCTGCAAAAGCTTTGGCCATACCTTACTTCTCCGCAATTACGACGCAGCGGTGTTACAGGGTTAACCCTTTGTGTGTATCGTGTCAAGAATTCCACTTGCCGGTTATTCACGGACAACGGGACTAGTACCGACACCCACGGTATAAAATGTGTCACGATTCTTATGCTCTTGGTGTATTTAGGGTTGAAAATATCCAATCTTCGGTAATTTTTTTATCAAGAGATATATTACACCAGCGGCACGAAGGTTAGGTCTGGAATCACGTATTGAATTGCCAGACTGGGTACGAAACCAGGAGCATACACCTATCAAATCCAGCTGCGTTCTGCTCGCAGATATATTTCTTTGTAGCAAAATCAGCCGGTGGAATGTTGGGGCCTTACATTACGTCACCCTTTATGGGCATTTTGCGCAATATGTGTATCCATGCCATGGAGGGGGTCATAGGCAGACATGTATGCAGAAAATCTGTTGACACTATAAGAGTTTCAATCGAGCCAGCATTGTTGGATATCTGACTCTTGAGCCCTCATCGTAATCAGTCACCCCAAAGTTAGATATTTTTTAAGTCCCAGCGTGGCACTGGTCTGCGCGTTCCGCGATCGGTATACGCGCACTGCTATGGCAACCGCGACACGCGGAGGATTTTACAAGGGACTCCCTGGAGGTGACAACCATCCGACATCTCCAGTGCAGGGTTTCCTTAAATTTCGGGCCATCTCCTACGCAACGTTCAATCTGAAGTCCGTCTTATAAAAGATGACGAGCAAAACGAAGGGGAAAAAACACGTTACAGGGGGAAGACAGGTATTATATTTTGCGCTCTTACCAGTCATCCTTTGGCAGGTTCCTGGGCAATATAAGCCGATCAAATAAATAGCCAACTATTCAGCCGTGAGGACTTTTTATGCCTCGTATTTTCGGTAGGCTCAACATTGCATACTCTGAATTCGCACAGAAATCTACTCAGACCCTCATTAAGCTAAATTTTTGACGCGTAGCTCTTCGATTAGTTTCCAATACCATCTACTTGATGTGGGACTGACATCTTCGCTCACAAGGAACCGAGCCGCATATGCCTTTGATAGTATCAGCTCCTTCTGTGTGTGCTCCCACAAAACCAGAGATTTAGATACAATTTACGCCGTTGCGGCTCCGCTCGAGCTGAGGGGCACTAAATACCGTACGACACCAGGGCTAATTGGCTCATATGCCGTGAATATTGCAGTCGTGTGTCCCCGTTAATATATGGCTTGTCAGAGACAAGATAAAGCTAGATATATCAATCGGGATCTATTCTATCGCTCAAGCCGACGTTGAAAAATACAGCTGGTAAGAAACATCCATGCATATATTATGGGACTAAGAAAGTTCTATAAGGGAGGTTCAGACCCGAAAAGTTCTTCCAGAGAACAGGCCTCGAGAATGCACTTTCAAAGATATTGGATGCCGCGGGGGATAGAAGCTTCCACTGTTAATGCTACGACTACAGCTGATAGCTTGCCCCCTTATACGTTGGATGGAAACCCGGGGCAAGATTACCATCATATTATCTCCACCACTTCTCCAAAGGATACTTCCCATCCTTTTGCATTAAAATATCCGTTTTCTAACCCATCCCATCCCATCCTTGAAACCTACACGAGTGTAGAAAATCTCCCGCAATCTGACCTGGAAGAAGACATAGAGCGCATCAAACAGGAAACGAGAGCCACGCGACGAGAAACGCTTCACTCCACCCGTAACATGATCCAACTAAGCACCGACGCCATGCTTTCAGCCGATAAATCGCTTGATGTGATGCGGCAACAGGGTGAGCAGATGGGTGATATGGAAGGATGCTTCAGTCGGTTAAATGCGAATACTTTCGCCTCGAAGGGTCATATCAAGCAGATGGAGCGATACACCGGTGGCATGGTTGCACCTTTTGTACCCAACCCGTTCACTTCGTCCCGGAGAAGAAAACAGGAGGCCAAGCTGATTCAACAGCACGAAGAAGGAACAAAACAGAGACGTGAGAAATACAAAGATCCGGGATCGCCCTCTCGTGTAAAAATGGAGTTAATCAATCAAGGTAAGGGCAAGGGGTACTTTGAAGATATAATACCATTACCGTTCGGCAGGTATATTGAAATAGAGGACATTCCTGTGGAAAGGGAGATTAATAGGAATTTGGGGACGATCGGGGAGCTTGTGGGGAATTTAAAAACCAGAGCTACGACAATCTCGAGAACTATTGACCGTCAAAATGTTCTCTTGCGGGTTATTGAAGATGATACGGAGGCTGTTTCTAACTGTATAGAGGTAAACAACCAGGCGTTAGACCGGCTTTCTAGATAATATAGAAACGAAGTACGTATGAAAGGCGCAGTGATTGGACCAATCTCTTGATTCTCGATGAAATTTTTCAAAAAGAGAAGAGTAGATATCGAGTAAAAGAACAAAGTTTTGAAACCTTGGAGTCTAGGGCTTAAATGAGACCACTGTTAGGATTTCAGATGTTTGTATAATATTATTTAGACCTAGAAGAGTAGATTTATCCTAGAGCCGTTTTTCGTCTACACTTAGTAATGTCCAAATTATTATCAAAGTCAATGGTCCCTAAAAAGCTAACAAAATATATAGTTCAGTTTGAAGCTACATATTGGTATATACCAGCAGACTTAAAATACGGGGCGTTTTTCGTGGCTTTGTATCTGGCGCTGTTGAGACCACTCAGTTTGTAAATAGGAGCACGATAGTGATATAGGATAGGCTTGTTTTCTATTCAAGGAAATACACTCACCGTAACAGTATATATAATATATCTATCCTATTTTATTTTCCTATCCCGGCACCACTGATTCCACTCGTTCACAGACCTGATCAAGGTAATTAGCCATTCATATCCGTGATTACGTAGAAAACATATAGAAAACCCCCAGGCCCCTGTTATGATATCCGCAAACACAATAGGGGTATCCATCGTCAGAAGTCCTCACTAACCGATGTAAGATCCTGTTAGGGCTGAAATTTTGAAGTTTTACTAAGGAAAACTTATTAAGGCTTTACTCTGTAGATACGATGGGAAAATTAACACCATGGGTAGTCACCGCTATAAAGAGGCATTTTAGGCTTCCAGTGTCGGCTGGGTTTCCAGTCCGAGGGGTATAATCAGCCATTCTATCCATAAGATATGACTAATAATCCACAACAGCTAGACGATATTAAACTAAGAGAATATACTAAAAGTGAGAAATCACTTCCTCATTTAATCCTCTGAAATAGAAACGCTTGTGTTAGAGGGCAGGTTCTGATATTCACTACCTAAATCCTATTAACCATACACCGTGCCACATACAACCTCGGAGACACCTCTCTAACTCTGGTTAGGCATCGATGACATGAGTAGGTCTTTTTACCAAAGTCCGCATCGATATTCAGAGTTTTCCACTAAGAACCAAAAACTACCAAGGAGGATTAGACCCCGTAAGTAAAACGCGACATCGTCCTGATTTGCGAACATGTTCCATTTTACGAATATATATCATCTCTGCAATAGCACATGCCTTACCATATAATTGCGCGGCCCCCCACATTAATCCGACTGAAAATTGCGCTAGCCGAAACGATTGGCTTAGCAATAGCACACTTACCCTCATTATAAGCCTTATGAGCTTATGATATCATCCTCTCATCAGCATGACGCCATATGGGCTCGTGGCATCGTCTTCACACTACTTTGAGACCGTTTCTACGAACACCTTCTCTTATCTTGCTTATCTTCGAGACCCTAAGAGCAGCGCTCTGAGCCCACTTTGGACATCATCCAGCGTATCCCTGGCACTATCAAATACCTGGGTCCTTGACCTGCAGTTGTGCTGGTGTGAGCTGCAGGGCGCGTAGACATTCATATTACGCCATACAAGGTTTGGCCCAGGAGCTACGCTTAACAACAAAGATAAGGGCCCGGGTGTCGGGGTTATGGACCTATTCCGCAGTTTTTTGCAATGGGTCTTAGCAGCTCGCAGATTAAAAACTACCGCTTATACCTGGTATCATTCCCTACAGTATTAGATAACACATGCCCATGCGGTACCCCGGTTTCTGAAATAGGAAACATCCAGCATCAATGCTTAGTTGCTACTGTCGCATATCCGCCTTTTTTCGACGAAAAAGAGCCTACTCAGTTTCTGCTGTCAGAGGTACGTAATACCCCTCGACGGATAAGCGAGATATTTACTTGGTGTTAGGATATCTAGCTTTTGGTGTACTTTATTTGGGGAGGCCTAACATGCTTAAACAAGCAATGATAATTTGCCAGTAATTGGCACTCAGGAGCGTGCAGTGTTGTGCACTATACAGTGCGGTCTTGGTCTGGTACATGGACCATCGTTTAAGCCCTCCAGGTCAAACGAGCCGAGTTCCGTATACTTTCTTCTTAGTCAATGCCTTGCATAATACGGAGCGGCGGAGCACACGACATATTTTTTGTTCACGCAGAGCTTCGTCTAATTGTGTATCAAAGGTTATAAAACGAGGCTTGTAATACATGTAAAAGGTATGAAGGAAGGGACTCACTAAGTGTAGATCTTGTCCAGGATAACTCGTCATCCTAAGCCATGAACTCGGACCCTCAAGATGTTTGATTCACGACCCCCCGAACTATCTATCAGGGATACGCTAGAAAACATCCGGGGAGGATTTAGAGCGCCCTGCCAGTCGCGACTAGAGTTTCGAACAAAAGTCAAGTATGAGGTGATGCTTATGGGGATGGCCCCCTGATATTAAGATGATGCCACAAACCCCATGCAGCATCGAGCTAATGATAGAGTGATGTTATGGACTTGCTGCGGCTTAAATTATGAATGACCATTTGTTATCATAAGAGGGAGCATGTGCTCATACATACACGAAACGTATGCGTAAATTGGGTCAAACTCACAAATTAAGGGAGGTCCGTTTTCTATTTAAGGAGTGGAACCCTCCTTAATCGTTTCTAGTCGAGAGCGAAAATAATTATGCATCATGCTAGTACCTCTTCCTGACGACACATACATCTACTATTTTCAAGCCACAACTGGTATTATAAACGCAATCGTACATGAAGCTCTTTGGCCTTTGTTCTTTTTCTTGCTTTTTGTTATCCCAGTTACAAAAATTATTAATAAGATCCGCGACTACTTATTTGTGAAACCTGTCCCTGAACGTGTTGAAGTCACGGGGTCGTGCAAATGTCAGAAGAAATCTCAGACTGACTCAACCAGGTTGTCAAATGATGACTTAGAAGTGACTGTGATAATCAAAAACAGCTACTGGAAGAACCAACTGCCTATAAAAAGGCATATGATTCCCTTAATTTATTCTTAATACTGGAACTAACGGATATACACACTCTATTTACATATTCAAGACTTTGCTACCTTACCAAGGGACAAGTAAATTATTATAACCAGTAACCATTGATTACTTATTGCTATGAACACCAACACTATTTAGCAGCAGATTGCTAAAAATTAACAGAAGGACTGCGTGTGACCACCAGGAAGTGTTAACACTTATCAGAACAGATTCTCTAGCACGAGTTCAGCGAGTGCGCACCACCAAAACGAGCGAAGCTACGTCACTATCCAAGATGAATTGAACCACGAGTGGTGATTCAAGTTCAGGAGCGGCCAGGTCTTTAACATTTTTTATCATAGTTTCTGTTAAATGCTTATCCAGTAGATAACTAACCACCCCTGCACCTGCTTCTTAGATAACTGACTTAAATAAGCACAAGGTGGTACGACTACCACAACTGCTCCACGGTTCTCCACGGTACCTTATTATTCCACAAAACACATTCAAATACCATATATTTGCTTATTTATCAAATCACAGTATGCAACTAGAAGAACACGCTAATAACGTCAACCTTATCCTTTCGACCTCTCCCGTTGGACCCCTAGCCAATCTTCCCCCAGAGTCAATCTCCTGCACGCTCCTAATCAATCAGCTCATTTCACGGGGCACCACCAATTGCCCAGTGAACTCGGAGAGTACGCCACCACAAAGGAACACAGCACCCTTCCACACCTAGTAAAACCGAAACAAGATCCATCGGTACAAACATTTTGTAGGTGCTATATAGGAGGAATAATGACCAATCAGGTGCCCTCTGGATAGACTCTAGTTATAATCCCCTGCGGTTACCCCTCGGTCCGGTGTATAAGATCACGTGAGAATTGAAAAATTGACTCCTTCCCGCAAAGTACGCCCAATTAATTATCGCGCTTTGCTATATATAGCGCTGGCGCGCCACTCTTTTGCACTCAGTTTTGCTTAGCCACCAACCATGTCATACTCTGCCACCGCCATTCTCTCTGTCTACGACAAGACTGGGCTCCTTGACCTTGCCAAGGGTCTTGTTGCCGCCAACGTCCGTCTCCTTGCTTCCGGAGGTACCTCCCGCATGTTAAACGAGGCCGGCTTCGCCGTGGAGGACGTTTCAACCATCACCAACGCGCCGGAAATGCTCGGCGGCCGTGTCAAGACGCTCCACCCCGCTGTGCACGGCGGTATCCTCGCCCGTAACCTCGCCTCGGATGAGGAGGACCTCGCTCAGCAGAACATCTCCAAGGTCGACTTTGTGGTGTGCAACTTGTACCCATTCAAGCAGACGATTGCCCAGATCGGCGTGACCATCGACGAAGCCGTCGAGGAGATCGATATCGGCGGTGTGACGCTTTTGCGTGCCGCTGCGAAGAACCACGGCCGTGTCACCATTCTTTCCGACCCTAACGACTACTGTGTCTTCCTCGAGGAGCTTGCCACCGGTGGCATCTCCCAGGAGGCCCGCAACAAGTTTGCACTCAAGGCCTTTGAACACACTGCCGATTACGACACCGCCATTGCCGACTACTTCCGCAAGCAGTACTCGGAATCCACCAAGCAGTTGCCGTTGAGATACGGCTGCAACCCGCACCAGAAGCCAGCCCAGGCTTTCATTGCCAACGCCGAGAAGCTTCCGTTCAAGGTACTTAATGGCTCCCCAGGCTACATTAACTTGTTGGACGCGCTCAACTCGTGGCCATTGGTCAAGGAGTTGTCCGCTGCCGTGAAGTTGCCTGCCGCTGCCTCGTTCAAGCACGTTTCGCCGGCTGGTGTGGCCGTCGGTTTGCCACTTTCGGATCTTGAGAAGAAGATCTACTTTGTGGAAGACATTGAGAACCTCTCGCCTTTGGCCAACGCCTATGCCCGTGCCCGCGGTGCCGACAGAATGTCCTCTTTCGGCGACTTTATTGCACTCTCCAACGTGGTGGATCTTTCAACCGCGCAGATCATCTCTAAGGAGGTTTCTGACGGTGTGATCGCTCCAGGCTACGAAGCCGACGCTCTTGCCCTTTTGACCAAGAAGAAGGGCGGCAAGTACTGTGTGCTCCAGATCGACCCTGACTTCGAGCCAGAGGCCGTGGAGTCCCGTACCGTCTACGGCATCACCTTGCAGCAGAAGCGTAACGATGCCATCATCCACCCAGCCAAGTCCTTCAACAACATTGCCTCGGCTTCCACCGCGTTGACCGAGCAGCACAAGATCGATCTTGCGATCGCGACTATTGCGTTGAAGTACACCCAGTCTAACTCCGTCGCCTACGCCACCAGAGGTATGGTTATCGGTTTGGGTGCCGGCCAGCAGTCCCGTATCCACTGTACCAGACTCGCTGGTGACAAGGCCGACAACTGGTGGTTGAGACACCACCCAAGGGTGTTGGAATTCCAGTGGAGAAAGGGCACCAAGCGCCAGGACAAGGCCAACGTGATTGACTTGTTTGTTACCAACCAAGTTCCAGAGGCGGGTCCGGGTCGTGACGAGTGGGAGTCCAAGTTCGCTGAAGGCGCTGTCCCAGCGTTGTTGACCATCCAGGAGAAGAAGGCGTGGTTGAGCCAGTTGACCGATGTGGTTTGCTCTTCTGACGCGTTCTTCCCATTCCCAGACAATCCATACAGATGTGCCGAGTCGGGGGTTAAGGTGATCTGCGCGCCATTGGGGTCTGTGATGGACAAGGAGGTGATCAAGGTGGTGGATGCGAAGAATATGATCTTTGTGGAGAATGAGATTAGATTGTTCCACCACTAAATCGAGCGTGGGAGCGCACGCCGCGGGGTCAATAACAGCCAGAAACCGAGCGACGCAACTCTCAGCTATCCGATACCAGTGCCCTGGGGGATTGATTCTACTCAGACGCACGCTATCCTTTTTGTACTTTTTGTGCTTATTTAAAGATTAATTTACTGTAAAATAACAGAGTGTAACTGGCACGAGGAAGCCAAAGAACGTTACGTGCCTATGGGTATATCAAGTGCAGATGTAAGGGCGAATGTGTCTGCTTGGATTAAGCCACTGGATTTTTATCAATTTGATTTATGGTAGAAATACTACGCCGCTACGTGCATCACGGAGGATACCAATCCCAGCTTGTGAATTTGAATTTTACGATACAATATACGTTTACTCATCGTCTGACTCATAGATCACCTGCTTGCGTCTGGATCTCATAGCTGGGGTGGTTTCCTGATCGCCAGTCTCTGCGTTCACTTCAGCCTCGCTGTAGGCATCTCTAAAGTTATCCTGGGAGGATTCCACATCTGATTCAGAAGCAACTTCTCCAGCAGCAACTTCTCCAGCAGCGACTTCTTCAGCGGCAACTTCAATCTCATTTTCCGTATCGTTTTCTCCTTCTTCACTCTCAGACTCGGGGTCTGACTCAAATTGCCGCACCGCCGTCGTAACCGGCGCGGCATCCACGGCCGCAATGGCCGCATCAATCGCGGCATCCATCTCAGCATCGCTTTCCCACTCCGACTCTTCCACCTCTTCATCCGATGAGAACGCGTGCCGCCGTGCTCTGACCACATCTGGCACTCGTTCCGGCCCCTCTTCCTCCTCGTCACTTTCAACAAACAACGACGATTTGGCCTTAGCAACTGCTTTCTGAACGTGTGGTTCGGGCTCCTGGTGGCTCATTCTGGTGAGGGTGTCCCAGCGCAGAATGAACTCGGCTAAGGCAGCACCGGTTAAGCCGCCGGTGTCCGCGGACGTCACAACGACCTGGCGCAAGCGCTCCTCGAGCGCAAAGAACGCGCGTGACTCCTCGGTGTCGTCTTCGTCGTCTGAGTCGTGGACAAAGGCGGAGGATTTGAACGACCGGTGGGTTTCGACCGATGCCTTGGACCTTTTTTTGGTCCTATCCGCGCGCACACGCGCTGGTTTCTTACTCTTCTTGCGCGCAAGCCCCCTGGGCATCCCAAGGCGGTTCTCCATCGCTTCCAAATCGTCCACCTCTTCTTCTGGCACGCCTCTGACACGTTTTCTGCGCACCTCAAACGCAATTTCCTCACCATCACTTCTGCTTCTTTTGTGGAAAAAGTCGCCCTCATCAGCCGTTCTGATACACTGGGCAGCCTCTTTCCCACCAAGATCCACAGGCGTCACCAAGTACTTTTCAACATACTCGCGCGAGAGTTCGAGGTGCGCCGTCTCCACGTCCGCGAGCACAAGCGTCTGCTCCCCCTGTGCGCGCGCAAGCTCAAACCCGATGGTTTTGAGAAGAAGACGGAGGTAGCCGTGGAGAAGAAGCGAGTTGCGAAGAGAGGGGTCTGGAGTGGTGATGGCTTCATTGGGAGGGGATTGCTTTCTCTCGGAAGCTTCAGGGGCACCCATCCCTTCATCTCTAGCAAGCGCAGCCATCTCCTCTGCATCCTGTCTATCCTCCCAGGCCTTTCGTCTCCTAATAATTTCTGCTAATTGTGCAGAAACAAATCTGACGATTCCATCATCCTCATCATCGATCATCGCGGCCACCACGATTGCCACCTTCTCCTCATACCCATGGTCCTTCACATACTCGAGCTCTTCCGCTGCAAAGACCTCATCATCGCTCTCATATCGTGCCTTCTTTGCCCGTTCGGCCATTTTTTCCCCCGTATCCAAGTAATAGCATACATTCCTTGTCTTTTTGCTAAACAACAACTCCACAAACAACGTCGGGCGCGCTTCCAACACCTTCACCAACGTCTTGGTGTAGAATTTGGCAAAGTTGCGAAGCTCCTGGAGCACCTCGCCCTCCACTTTGGTCATCATTTCCTGAAGTAACCGCATCAAGTCGATCCGGAACATCAACGCGTGTTGGTTGTTCTTCACAAATACCCGATGGAAGTACTTGAGCACGCAACGCGTCTGGTGGCACGAGAGGTCCGCGAAGCGTGCGAGGAACGCCACGTGAGTCAGGATCATATCCACAGAGATGAACGCACTTTCGTACTTTTGGAAGTCAAGAAGGGACTTCGTTGGTCCCTCATCATCGGAATTATCCCCGTCCTCTGGCTTCTTCCTCCGCGCGCGCACGGTCAACTTCATGTCCTGCCGCGCGCACGTCTCGAGCACGCGGAGGAACCAGTAGCTGCACTCGACGGCGGTTCCCATGTAGAGGTGCGACACCCCACGGATCCCGCTGGACGCTTGTTTTGTCAACCGGACGATAAGGTCGAGGATGAACGGGTCGTCGTAGATGTTGAGCGCGAGTGCGTGCGCGGCGTAGGGCGAGGAGACCGTCATGAGGTGGACGGTCAGGAGGTATTCAGAGAGGCAGGCGAGGGAAACGTGAACCATGCTCCAGGTACGGAGCGCCTCGTGTTCGCGGAGCAACTTTTTGAGGATGATGAAGCACTCATTGGTGAGTGCAGACTGGATCATGTCGAATGCATCGGCATCCGAGTCAGACGGCCCATCACTTTGCGCGCGCTGCTCGATCTTTGCGCGGTGCGCGCGCAAGAACCAACTGAAAAACTGGCAAAACATCGCCTTGTCGCGCATCAACACAGACTCAAACCCTGCCGTCAACGAGCCCGTCACCAAATGCACTAGATTATTAAACGTGTCGCTGAAAATGTCATCCACGAACGCGCGCAAGACCGCGGTGTTTCCCGCATCCAACGCAGCGCTTGACACGACGTACTTGTCGCATTCTGCCGCGGCGGCCGAGATGTCGCGCACGGCTTTGAACGACTTTTTGGACGCATCGAGTTTCGCGAGCACCTCACGGTCGTTGTGCAAGCCTTGTTGCCCCGAAACCGTGTAGCGCTGGGCGGTCGTCTGGTACGAAAGAAGCGTACCGAAGTTGGCGTGGCGCGTGGACGAGTTAAGCTTCATCTGCTGCTGCAAGTGCTTCTCACGCTGGAGTAAGTCGCTTAGCCCGAGACCCGCCGCAGACGCGAGTTCGTGGCTGGGACGAGGCACAGACGGTGCCACGCGCGGGTACAACGTCTCAGGCGTTACGTACTTCACCAACCCCGTGATTGTCTCGAAGCATAGCCACTCCAAGTCCTTGATGTTGAACTCGTCGCCGAGCAAGCTGGTCATCGTCATCAAGAATGGGAGTACCTGATTGTTGGCGAACGCGCGTACCGTCGCGTCCAAGCCAATTTCACCGTTGACATGCAGGTCGACGCTGTTCTGGATGCTTGCGCGTGCACTCAGGCCTTGAAGCTTGGTCAACGGGAGCGGACGGATCTCAACCAAGTTGCGAAAAAAATACACCACGAGACTCAAGATTGCGTTGTCTTTAGCATCGCGTTGTGTCTTATCCTTGGAGATGGCCGGGATCGCGAGGCGAATCGCGGCCCTGAGGACCTTGCCGCCAGCGTAGTGCAACGCCTTCTGCTTGTACAACAACTGGTGCTTCTGGATGTTGACCGAGTGTTTTGCCTGGTTGCGTGACGACTCCCCTTTGATGATATCAACAGGCCAGGTGAGCTGGACAAACAACTCGAGACACAAGAGCGCGATCTTGTTCATGAGCGACGGCGGGCGATTCATGATCATGCGCGGCGCGCCGCGCGCGGCATCGCTCTCGAGCTCCCATGTCGCGAGAATCGTGCACAAGTCGTTCAATACCAAACCCGTTTCCGCACACGCGTTGGCGACGTCGTACTTTTTTTTGTCCTGATCAACGGTGATCAACCATCGCTTCAAGTCCTTCAAGCACGCCCACGCGTCGTCACCGAGCTTGTAGGGGGGCGGGTGGAGGGGCGAGGTATGGTCGGGGCCCCCGAGCGCGGACGTAAGAACGGAAATATGCGCCTTGAGGATGGTTGCGGTGCGCATCGACACGCGGCTACCGTTGGTCTGGGTTGCCATCTGCTCCGTGAGGAGAGAGATTCTATCCGGGGGTAAAACGTCAGTCATCGGGATACCGGGTAGGGAGGTAGATACTATGGATGTAAGGTTATAGGAGAGTAGGATTGGCGAGAGAACACTAATGAAAATGGTATTGTAATCTGAATGGCGGTGAATGACCTGAACAGGGTAGATACGGAGCGCAATCTGGGAGGGTTAGGAGAAGACGAGGTTTGCAATGTAGAATGTTGATGCGTGAAAACTTTGGAAAAAGACGCGTTATTTCGCGATACGTGACGCGTCGGTGTTGGGGAACCAAAAAGGACAGGGCTGGTATGTTTAGAATCATGCTAAACTGAGGCTAATAATTGGGGAAATTTAAATTTAAATTACGTCATTACCACGATTTATTCGATCTTTTTTTGTTTGGACGTTTTTCAATCGATTTCTCCATAGCCAGATAGCTGTTTTATGTCTTACAAAAATGTGCCATTACCCTCAATACAGTATGCACCGCATACCGAGGGAGGAAATTCCGGTTGTAAAAGCCTAGCGTTGGTTGGCTATTTGATTCCCAAACCACGCTAATTAGAAGTCGAATAGACTGGACTTGAAAACACACGATATTATGTTTGCCTTTAAAATAAGCTAATCACAGAATGCAAGCTCGCAGATGTGCCTTGGAATGAATAATGGACACAAGACCATTCAGTAAACTGTAAAAGCATGGATACGTGCTCAAAACCTGTCCACTCCAACATTATTGTCCATCAGATATGGCTACACAAAGACAATTACAGGCTATAACCAATTTCCTAACAATTTAATCTATTAATATAACTTAGACGTTACAGTGGGCACTGCCCTCGCTGTTGATGGCCTTTACGATGGTCTGGGTGGAGCTGATGATCATTACGGCCACACCGAAGGCAACACAGGCGATGCTGGGGGCACGCTGTGACCAGGTCTTTTCCAGCGCGGTCATCTTCAAGAAGCAAAGCGGAGGGAGAATATACGCCATGATACAGGCGGATGTAGAGCCCACAAGCTCCAAAATTGCACCCAAGTTGCACGTCATGAGCGAAATCCCCATGGTGCTGAACACCAACAAGGTGGTGATGATAAAGTGGTTGCGCTTGGAAAGCTGCTGTTGGGGGTCAGGGTTGATAAAGTCTTTGATTACCTCTCTGGCGACAAAGATCTCGAGCGGAAAGGTCGTGAGCATGTTCATCCCGAAGCACAACCTGGCAATGTTCACAGTCAAATCGTGCTTCGGAAAGTTATTGAGGATGTTAGCCTTGGTCTTGTCCTTGAAGACTAAAAAGCCGCCCAACCCCATCACCGCGACGACAACCATCGACACGAAGCAGCTAATGTGGGTCAACGTGGTGAAGCGGTCCAAGGTGGGACGCCTTAGCGAGTTGTAGATGAAGATGGTGTTGTGATGGCACACAAGCGCAAACGAGATGACGCTGATACCCTGGAAAACACCAGGGCTGATGACGTAGCTCGACACCCCTTCCATCTCGCCTTTATATTCCGCTCCCATCATAGGCCCGCGCACGAGCACGATCGTCACAATCACAAGCATCCCCACAAGTGCTGCGGCGCTGGCCTTGGCTAACTTGGAGATGTCGCGGTTTAGACTCAAGGGGAAGGAGATTCCGGCTGTAAAGACGAAGATGATTACGTTGCGGCCCAATAACCAGTGGAGAAACTTGTTATCCTCGTAGTGACCCCCAGCAAACGACTGAAGCACGTGCGGGATGGTATCACCGATGATTACACAGAAGGCGATGGAGCCACCGTAGGCAAATAGCGCCTGGGCAAGCTGGATCACCAAGTTACCGGTGCGGCCAAAGCAGTGGGTAACGGTCGCCTGGTAGGAGTTGGTTCCTGAAAGCTTGGCGTTGATGACGATGAGGCGGAGCGTCCAGTCGATCATTACCGTGAGAACCACCACCATAAGGCCTCCGACCGCCATTCCGCACTGGCGGATTGCATACGGCTGGCCAATCACCCCCGCGCCGAGGATGCTGTTCGCCATGTTCATAAACGCCATCTTCATGGTGGACTTGGGGTCGTCTGGAGCTTCTGGCAGGCCGAGTTCTTCCTGCAAGTCCAACGAGTCTTCCAGAAGGGAGGCATTTAGGGAGTTGAGCTCGAAGGAGGAATTGGTTGAGTCACCGGAGGGTTGTTGGGGTAGGTTGGCGTAGCGTGGGGGCATTTCATAAAAATGGGTCTGGAAATTTTAATTAGCAAGTTGTATCACCATCGGGCAAAAAAAATCAATAGTTATAGCAAGCTTTTCGTGAAATGTCTAGTAAAGGTTTGAAGATTGAAAGTTGGTTGGAGTTTCTGGAGATATGGTTTCTGGTTTGTTTTTCAACCTGCTAGAGACTATCCCTGGATGTAGATACTTTGCAGTTTTCTTTCAAGGTTCCCTTTTTGAGCGCACTTGTTTGTCTTTGGCTGAGGAAGGGGCCGAGTGGATGTAAACATCGTGTTCCTTTACCTGTCTCTAAGCGATTATCGAGTACGTATCGGCCACGTGCCGGACAAAGCATGATGCTGGTCACACGAGGTGTATTGGAAAAAGCGGTCTTGATTTATAGGTGGAATATTTCATTTTTCGAGTAAAGAAGTTTTAACATTAATCAGTAGATAATTAAAATATTTAATTACTGGAGGATTCCGGGATTGAGGAATATTTTAGAGTGTCTGAAGGCGCACACAAAAATCTATAATCAATTATCAGGACACGATCATTACAATACAGTCCGAAGCTGGAAGAATAATTACCTATAAACATAAATAGAATACCACGAAATAATGTAAAAATCTATTCTAGCACCTACCATTATGGGGAGTGTTTATCCGCCTGTACTAAGGTGAGAACCTGTGGCAAGATTGTTCCACCAATGAGTGGTATATTCAGATCAGAAGGAGATAACCCCGTCACCGGACTTATTTCGGGCAACCCATCGACCAGAGGCTTTGGCTGTGTGGCTTCAAATCCTTTAGGTTCTCTATTGGCTCCACCGCGGCTCCTTGCCAATTTAAAGACCCGAAGGTTGATAGGAATAGTCACCTCCCTGAAGAGTTGTGAGGGTGAGGATGTCGGAGGAACTGACGATTTCCCCGTGCTTAGACTTCCCTCCGAGCTACCACGGTCCGAATGATTTACATCCCGGATATCTCCCACAAAGCTTTTCCGGAATGACTCCCATGGTTTTTTTATTGCCTCAACGGGAGTGGAGATCCATCGTGATCTCACCGGCACCTCATAACCCAGCTTAATTTGAACTGTTTCACTAAAGTTTGAGAAATCCTTTCTTGAATGATTGTGGTTGTCCGGTGATTTAGTGTTTACATTACTTGTAGACGCCAAATCATTCTGCGATCTGAAGTGATAGGTACATCGAGCTCGGATGGCGGAGGGGGTTAAGACACACTTGGCATCGACCTCCAGTCCCCGGGCTAGATACTCCTGTATCTTTGCATTCAGACCTTTGTCGGGAGTATCGTTACCCCAGAAGAGACGTCGTCCAGGATGGCTTCGTTTCCACCTTCTCCAGTAGTACCAGCTCGCTAACGCAACAAAAGAGACTAATAGCCCAACAATTGGCATAACAATGGCGATAATTAGTTGAGGTTGGCCACCCGTGTTGAACCTGGCAGCGGGAACCATTCCCGCTGAACTGCTTTGCTGAGCTAGGCTGCTGGGTGGTTTTGCATGACTAGTGGTGGTTGAGACGAGTGCAATGGTTGCGAGGGGATTTTTTAAAGTACCGAGTCTACTCGTAGCGGAAGACGTGACAATAATAGTTGGTGTCTTTGAGGTGGAAGTAGAGATTAATGCGAGTTTTGTTGCCATGCTACTTGTTATAGTCAAGCTCGTAATTTGTGTTTGGAAAACATAGGTTACTCCATTGGATGTCGAGTAAGAATAGCCACTGACCACCCCCGCTATATTTTTCTTTATTCCAATCATAAAAAATAGAGACAAGCTACTTAGGTATAGCAGATATTTTTCCGAATTCGAAACTAAAATTGAGACCAGGCGATTGGGGAAGTAAGGTTATATAAGTAATTTGGTGGGGTTGCTACTTATGTTCGTGGACGCTACCTCACTTCTGAACAGTTTCTACACTGCCTTCAAACATGTATCTATCAGCACTATAGTATGAGGGAGACTGCTTGGCGTATAGTATACCCCAAAAACGCCATAAATGGAAATAAATGGAGATAAATCCCGGTATCTTGTAGCGTGTTTTGTTCTATAATAGAGTAGCTAGAGATTACAAAGTGTTTCATGTCTGTGGGACAGTTCGTGGGGCATGCATATGCACTGAGGGTGAAGCTCGAAGACCAAGGAAATTCCAGAATGCAATGACAAATTACAGTCCCAAATGTTTGCACCCCTTTTAACTAGGCGGAGAAAATGTCAAGGTTAGTTATGCGACGTTGGCAAAGTTCTAGCAGTGTACTTGCGTTTTACAGCAGTCAATTTTGCCAGGCTTCACCTCTGCTCAATTGTAACGAGTCTTCGTAGAGATGGTCACGCAAATGACTATCACGATTTCAGAAATATCAAGAAAATATTATCGCTCTAGGTCCCCGCTTCAAAAATAAACTTTACACCAGGCGGGGCTCAAGCAAAGTTTTTCCCAGGTTGTAAATAATTTTTGTACCGACTCTGCAGCTCTCGGCGCTAACAGAGTTTACCTCATTTAATTTTTTGCCATTCGCCGCTACGGCTTTCGACCGGTGATATAGGATGCTACATGAGTGGAAAAAATCCCGCGCATACCTCTAAGCGGTGCTTCGCCATGTGACGAAATTTGATCGCCGAGTACTGCCGCATGGTCGGCATTCCACTACGCCGGAAAGAAAAAGAAAAACCCTAAACATGAGGTCATCCTCAAACAATCTCCTCCCCCTTATCCCGAATTCTGATTAGAATCCCGTCCCTCTTCAATCTCATATATACAAATAGCTACTGACCATTTATGCCACCGTACTTGTATTTAACAGCCGATTCTTTTCCGAGCCTTAATGTGTGCTCTTTTACGATACTCGTTATTCCCCAAGGGGGATATGCCGTATAGGCGGCATTTGCCGATCAACACCGTTAATTCCGCATGTGAGTTTTACGCTAATTAATCCATGAAACTTGTCAACTTATACGATCAATACAAGCCGTCCGTATAAGGTCGACTAAACAGTCGAGGCTGTGCCAATTAAATTCACGAGTCTCGACCCGGCCGGAGGACACCATGCTGCAGGAAGGGGCATACTAAGGCTTAGTAACCGTAGATAGCCTCTTTAAGGTTTCAGTCTATATACGAATAATCCCTCACAGGTGACAGCAGGCTGGACCTCCAGAGCACTGGACACTTTCCATAGCGGATTAAAGGTAAGTACTATCACATGTGGGAATTGCTGGGATGAAATTGCCTACAATACATGCTTTCACTGGTCACACATATCTGCATGGTGCTTGGTTCTATATGACCTGCACCGCTGGTTTCCCGGTGGCGTACAGGAATTTGAATCCCGAGCATGCACATGCACGCCGGATACGGAAGATTCCACCAATAACAACTGACGCCACCATTTCTTGAAATCCCGAGATGCAGCAGGTGCAGGTATGGTTAACGAAAACTTGTAGCAACGAATCCCGCGATTATAAATACCGGCTCATTTCCCATTATTACGACAGACTCTTTCATGTTTCCTACAACATTACATAGCACCTTACAGTTATGACTCCCTCCCCAAAGTTTTCCAATCCAGACGTTGCCAATTTCTCAACCAAAGAACTCAGGTCGTTGCAGAGACAAGTTGAGAACGAATTGCAACGGAGAGCACAGAGAACTGACGATGATTCAGCCCCACCAAGGCGGTGCCATTCAGGGAGAAAGGGCATGAGACACGAAAGAAGGCAACACGGGTCACCTCCGGACCATATGCCTCCTTCGTCCCATCGCCATTCTCGCCACTTTCACCATCTGAATTACCCGCCACATGCTCCTTATGGCCATGACTTTTACCAATCCTCTCCGTTGCACCATTATTCTTATGGCCAAGACCACTTCTCGTTCCCTCCTTCGCCACATCCTTCCCACCACTACGGGTTCCGCCCTCCCCGTCCGCCACACCACCACGGGTTCCACCCTCCTTATTCACCATATCACTATGGTTTCCACGCGCCACCTCCACCCCACTTTGGTCCATCGCCGTATAACCCAGCTGACTGTCTGCGTAGGCACGGCCGCAGGAGATCCGTGAATGTGATTTACTCCGACGGAAATGAATCTTTTTCCGACTTGTCTGACTCTGATGGTACTCCAGAGAATGATGCTGTTGAGAACAGCGGTGGTGAAAAGAAGTAAGGATAACGCTCGGTATCCCCGGTTAGTTCTTTTCTATTATCCGATAGTCTATTATCTTATCTTTTCTCTCTCTCTCGATTATTTCTATTACCTAACCTCTTCTTTTTCTCTTTCTCTTTTGTTTCTCTTGTTTCTTTTTCTTTTGTTTCTATGGACCGACGAGTGAGACTGCTCGCATGAATTCCTCTAGTATTTAATTAAACATAACCGCAAGTATAACTGTAGCACAAGGATCAAGTCAGAATTCAACGCAGATAGTCCAGTCAAGGCCCGTAAATCGAAGTTTGGACGTGAGGCAGTTAATCTAGATATATGTAAACAAATGTGATTGAACAATATTTGGCCCCTCAGTTTGTTAGTACAGTCCCAGACTAGTCTCTTATTTTATTTCTGACGGCAATAATATAAGAATTGGGCATGACTATACCATATATGAATAAACACTACCAAAAATATTTACCTCAGTCTTGTCTTTTCCTGGAAAATAAAGGCAAAATAATATCTCCTTAACGTTGTATAGATCGCTTCTGTAGAATCTCAGTTTATATTAATACCATTAGCCTGTCATGCCGTGCTGACATATCTATTTCCATAGATGAGGCCGCATGCTATTGTATTTTTCTCCACCAGTGCAAGCCACCGCTGACCTCGACTCACACGTGGCTCATTAGTATCCTGTGAAATTGAGTCGATATACTCTTATAATTTTAAGACTTGGACTATTTAATCCATCATATCGCATTTCCTAACGACATGTCATTCACACCTTCCTGTCTTTCGGCTCAGCCTACTAAATATAGATTCCAAGCTTGGTGCATCCTGGACTAAAGGCATGCGTGGCACATAAGCCCCAGGCGTGTGCTGCGAGTTTTCTGGACACAGGATCACGTGGCGATGGGCTCCGAACCGCCCGTTGCCGTTGGCATCTTGGCTCGAAATTTGAATACCACTCGGAGGCTTATTTTGCAGGGTTCGGCGGCAACGACTTACAAACCGCAATTGCGATCTATAAGATTTGCCTAGATCCACTACTAACGTTCTGCATCTGCTACTCCACTGACGGAACAGACTATAGAGACTCTGGTACAACAGGGTTTGATCCGGCTCTCTCCATTTGCATCCACTAAACAGCTGCAAATACCTTCACTGATCTTGCACATCCACCATTTATTATTCCTTCGATACTTCGTTTGATCCTACTCCAGCTGGTACCAAGTTCCTCCTAATCCTCTTTCTCACACCCCATTTCATCTCCTCACCTTTCCATGTTGAGACGCAAGACATCCGTCCGCGAACCCGAGACGAAGACCGAGGACTTCCGCTGGTTGAAGCCTGTCATCGACGCGACCAAGTTCGACATCTTTGCGTGTGTCGACTACCTCCAGCGCTATGCACACGTGATTGGGATCCACAACTACTTGTGCCGCCGGTTGCGCAGCTACCCATACGAGGAGTTGGAGTTCTTTATTCCGCAGTTCACGCAGTTGCTTGTGAATATTGAAACCAATTCGCTCGCCTTGGAGGAGTACATCTTGGAGTACTGCGAGGCGTACCCGCACTTCAGCATGCTCTGCTTCTGGAACTTGCAGGCACACTTGTTCGAGCTCGCTGCTGACACCGACTCCTATAGCTTCCAGATCACCCGCAAGATGATCAATAGCCTTCAGAATTTGTTGTTTAACGATAACTTCCACCTGGTGATGAAGCACGCCGCGCCCGCAATCAAGCCCGTACCGATCAGAGAGAACTTGTATCCATCGTTGGTCATGGCTTCAATGGTCGGGGCGGCCGCCGTGGCCATGCCGGGCCTCAATGATTACGCCAAGCCGCTTATTGAGACCCAGGGGAAGCAGGAGCGGTCCATGATCTTCAAACTTGCAAACTTCCAGAAGAAGTTGACCAAAAACCTCACGTTGAAAAACAAAAAGCTCGCCATGGAGGGTGCTGCCAGGACCGCCACGCTAACGGAGAAGCCTGACTTGCCGCACTCGGCATCCTCGCCAAATGTGGTCACTGACCGCAAAACGCCACCCCCAGCCTCTCCTCTCGCCAAAACCACCACTTCCAAAACCACCTCCCCCCTTGAGACCGATTCCAATGACTTGGTGCCCTTCGACATGAAGTTGGAAAACTTGAGCATCAACACGTCTGTCAGGTCGAAGAAGCCGCGCGCTTTGTACAACACCAGTAACTCCACCGGCGGGCTTGCCTCGAGCGAAAGTCTTCCCTCCCCCGAGTTGAATAATGAGAGCTTCCACTCGCTACCAGAATTGTCCAAGCGCAGTTCCTCTTCGGTGTCGCTCTCCAGACGCTCCATCAGCTCGATGTACTCCGATTACGCCTCTGACTCGCTGTCCGTGTCACGCACGAACAGCGTGAACCGCCAGCCGTCCGCACAAATCTCGGCCGCGTTGATGTCGCCGTTGCACAAGACTCATTTCTTGACCACCAACTACTATAAGAAGGAATACCAGTTCTGCTCGCGGTTGAACGACATCTCGCACCGCCTCTCGATGGTGCCGCGTGAAGCCCGCCTCAGTACGTTGCGCGCAGAGTTGTCCATCCTCAACCAGGACTTACCCTCCGAGGTGGACATTCCGGTCTTGATGCCCAAGTCCTCAACTAAAAAGGGCAAATTTAACCAGATCTTGAAGCTCAACATTAACGAGGCCGCGGTGCTCAACTCCGCCGAGCGCGTGCCGTTCTTGTTGTTGGTCGAGTACCTCGCAGACGAGATTGACTTCGACCCGGCGTCCGACGCCAACGCTCGCATCATCGAGCGGGAACTCCTTGCTACAAAGAAGTCGAAGCTCAATACCGCTCCTGACCCACCGTTGAGTGCCGACCAGGAGTCGATAGCCGGGTCCGTGGACTTCAGCTTCGACTCCCCGGAACGGGCCGTCCCTGAGACCGACTTGGGTGACTTGAACGTGGTTCAGATAAGTAACCAGTCCAGGCGCAAGCACGGGCGTCCAAGTGGGCAGATCCTTGAAACCTTCAACCGTTCGCGCTCTGCGTCTCTCCACAGCGTTTCCGAGGACACAGACTCCCGGGGCCCGGGGGTGATGCTTGAAGCCAGCCAGGTGGCGCAGCCGGCAAACCTTGGTGAAGAGGGGTCCCGTCCGTCAGCGTTGTCGTTCAAGGCAAGCTATGGCGCAGCCTCTCCTACGAATCCTGCGGATTTGGCCGAACAAATGCGAATTGCGGCCGTGATGTTACAGCAGCTCGAAACGTCCGCCTCGGGGGCGCTGCTCTCCTCCAGCCAGTCGGCCTCCATCAAGAACCGGATTATTTCCAGCATGCAGGAGCTCCAGGACAAATTTGAAAACGCACACATGACGCCGGATCAGGCGGCGCAGGACGCGGAAGCTGGTAACCGCAAGCTTGAGAATGATTTGAAGGTCACCGGGAACAACTACCTCGGTGAGGCGTGGCAGAAGAAGCGCGAACGGATCAAGAATGCGTCGCCGTACGGTCACTTGGAGAACTGGGAGCTCTGCTCCGTGATTGTCAAGAACGGGGACGACTTGACACAGGAGGCGTTTGCCTGCCAGTTGATCTCTATGATCAGCTTGATCTGGCAGAAGCAGAAGGTGCCGGTGTGGACCAAGAAGATGCGGATTCTCATCACCAGCGCCAACCACGGCTTGGTAGAGACCATTACCGATGCGCTTTCGATCCACTCCATCAAGAAGACGTTATACGAGATGAAGGTAAAGGAGGGCGGGGATCCGCGCTACACCTATGCCACGTTGAAGGACCACTTCGAGAAGTCGTTTGGCGACCCAAAGAGCTCGGCCTATAGACGGGCCCAGGACAACTTTGCCAACAGCTTGGCCGCCTACTCGGTCATCTGCTACGTTTTGCAGATCAAGGACAGACACAACGGTAACATCATGCTCGACAACGAGGGCCACGTGATGCACATCGACTTTGGGTTCTTGTTGTCCAACTCGCCGGGTGGGATGGGCTTCGAGGCTGCGCCGTTCAAGTTGCCGTGGGAGTACGTCGATTTGCTCGGCGGTGTCAACGGTGCGCCGTTCCTCAAGTTTAGAGACCTCGTGAAGCAGTGCTACAATTGTTTGAGTAAGAACGCTAGTGACTTGGTGGCGATGGTTGAGTTGATGCAGAAGGACAGCGCTTTGCCGTGCTTTAAGCGCGGCGCCCAGACCAGTATCCAGTTGAAGAGCCGGTTGATGTCTGAAGCGACTGACCAGCAGCGTGGAGCGTTTGTTGACTCGTACTTAATTGGCAAGAGTATGGGGAGCAACTACACCAAGCTCTACGACCAATTCCAGTTACTCACCCAGGGTATCTACAGCTAAGGAATATATATAAATAGAATTGTAAACAAATACAGCTAGGATGCCAATACATGCTATGTGTACATTTTTGTATGATCAGAATCCAAGAGGGAAAGAGGTGAAGAGAAACTGGGTACTGGAAGGAACTTCCAACCAGCCATTAGCTATATTGAAGAACGGTCTAGCAGCCCAGGGGGGTATAAAGCGATTTAATCCTAATTGGCGATACAAGTTAGGATGCTTAAACCCTCTACCACGTCGGATGGCCCGCTCCATTGTACAAAATCCTGTTTGGAGTGTACGGCTTTATCAAATAGTTTTTCTGAGTTATCGCATTGGTGGTGGCGGAATTGATAACATCTTCTATTACCGTCTCTGGATCCGCACCCATCCCCATTAAATACGCCACGTATCCTGCCGTAATCGCAGCTGACATGGAAGTTCCGGATTTTACCGTGGATTTCGCTCCTTTGCGATCGATTGTTGTCACATCCACTCCGGGAGCAAACACATCCACGCAGGCTCCGTAGTTGGAAAAGGCTGCCAACGTGTCTTTCCTGACGTCAATAGACCCCACGGTGAGCACTCTTTTGGCAGAAGCGGGCGAAAACATGCACGCAGCACTATTGGAGTTACCCGCTGAGGTTACTATCGGAATTCCCTGCTGAATTACCTCCTCTATCGCGTGATTAAGCAAGTTGTTCTTGGGCATTGTCAACGCAAGAAGTACCACCGCTGGTCTTCTGTTCCGCCTCGTTTCTTGCACCACAAGGTCCAACGCCGCAAGGACCGCTGAAATCTTGGTCTTTCCCCTGCTGTTGGCGATGGGATGGTCGAAAATGTTGCACCTTTTGGCTACCCCGTACGTTTCACCTCCCACCAATCCCGCCAATGCCGTTCCATGGCCGTTGGGATCCTCATCCTCCGTCGCTACGTAGAACCTTGGACGGCTGACTCTGCCATAGATATCCGGGTGGCTGCTCTTTACGCCCGTATCGAGGATATGAACATCTACTCCCACTCCCAGACTGGGGTCATAGACATAATCGAGTGGTTCTAAAGCTTGTTAGTTTAGGTGTCAGATTTTTTTTTGGAGTGAATTTTGGAACACTAACGATTGGGGCTTAGAGATTCCTTTTGAGAAATCCGTGCAAGGTGTTTCGGTGCAAATTCTTGTACATCCGCAATGGCAAGAGTCCGGTCAATTGATATACCAACCACCTTTTCGTCAAAGTAGAATTTTTTGAGCGTCTCCATAGAAAATTCACCGGATATGGCTCGGAAGTTTCCCCAGCGATGAGCAACAACCGATAGAAGACGTTGTCCGGTAATTGAGTTTTCAGAAACAGAGTGCTTGGCTACAAAAGAGGCGATATTTTCGTCTGGTTCGAGCTGGACTATGAAATTTATTGCATCGGTGGCTAACACAAATAACGGTATGCATAACAAGAGTCGCATGGTGGATAAAGAATCAAACAGGTTTGCACCTTTAGAAAAACCTCAATTCAAAATTCCTAGACGTGAATCGATGTCGCTTGGAGGTATACGGCGGCTGGGATTGTGGAAGCGGCTTTGTATTTCAAAGGTTCGGTATGCAGCCGCATCTGTAACGACATCTCAAAGCCACAGTGCCAAAGGTTGGGCTTAACCGCCGCTGGATACTTTCGAAAAGTAACCCTGACCAATACAGGTGAAGTTTTGTATTATAAGCGGCCCCTATGTATATAGGAGTATAACCAGTAGCATAGACCCGAACTACGATGATTTGTCCTTACTGTCAAAGACTGCAACCCCAGAGGAATCAAGAGTATATCCAAGTAATATAAAGACTAAAAGTTTGCCAGAGCAATTGAATAATACAAAGTATAATTGTAGGAAGGTCTGAAGTGTGAGTGCGATATCGTCCCTGTCATAATTTTCCTGCTTTAGTATACCAATTGCAGTCCGGTTAAACCGCACCGGAAGTGCTAAAAGTATCAAAATCTTGATAACGCATCGGGTTTGAGATCTATCACACATTATCGGACAAAATAAACACCACCTAGGCCTCAAAGTAGGTTTTACCGAATATCCTCAAAGCTCTCCACAAAGCTACTTAGCTCGTCTTCAAAGTACTGGGTCGGTGTCGCCATGGGTGAAGTAGGATTGAGGAGCGTGCTATGAGCTCTCGCACGTGGCACAATAAAATCGTCGGAACCATACGTGGTGTATTCGCTTTCATCCGGCGGCCCTATGTCGTATCGGGGTTCGTTCTCCTCATTGCCCACCGTTTTATGGGGTCCGCTCTTTGAACCAACATTTTGCTCCCTTTTCACCTTGCGTTTACTTTCGCCCTCCATAATCTCCTTCTCCCTGTACTTTGCCAAGTAGATCTTCAACGTTTCGGCGTAGTTTTCAAATCCTAAATCTCTAAAGGAGTTGAGTAAGTCTTCTCCATTGAGCGTTTTGCGTTTCTCCGCCTGACACCTTTCAGCAGCTTCGGAGGTGATGAAGGATATAAACTCCGAGACGCATTCTTGGATGCACTCCTTAGAGTCTTTGGAGAGTTTGGCATTGGACGGAAGCGCCGCCTTCATCACTCTGGCCACTACTACGTGTGAGTATTTGATTTTGCTTAAAAAAAGGGGGCTAAGTACGTACCATTGGCGATAGGTAGCCACCGGTTCTGCTCTCTGATCGGAAAGTCGTCTACTTCTCGCGATGTGGGCTCTGGCTTGAGTGGTTGGTGTGAGCTTTCTTTGTTATCCATCTGGAGAGGTTGTTGTGGCCTATTTTTTTGGGGTAAAGAGTACCTTACAAGGTTACAATGAATGTGTGTGCAGTCGGGTTCTCTCCGGACCAGCCTTGTAAAAGTGGGTGGATGTTTCTGCTCATGGAGTATATTCTATGGTTGTTACACCTATACATCTTGGGAGCAGCAAGCTTATAAAATAAACAATAATAGGCGGGTAAACAAAAACCTCAATCCAGGTACAATCGTATATTTTTGCCGATTCTATACTCCACCTTAGGGACATAGTGGAGATATCGATCTCCGCGTGTTAACGGCCCACAGGTTCTATGGCCCGCATAAAGGGGACTGAGGCACGCCAACCGGAGCAAAACCATGCAGGCTTCATTAGTATCGATAGCAACGCATCTTTAATACATCCACGTGACATATAGATCGCGACGCGTCACAATCTAAATGTCAGGAGCCATACAAATCAATACCAGCCCTCACCCCAGCCTCACAATGATCCAGCTGTACCTTTCAACCCCCCAGTTCAAAGCACAAATCCCTAATTGGGCGCTCGCCTTTACCGTGGCTGCTGCTTTCTTGGTTGCAGAAACTGCCACGCCTTACGCCCGCGAGTTTCTGCTTGTGGATCCCACCATCAACCACCCATTCACCTATGATGAACGTATTACGGGTCCGTTCTGTCTATTCCTCGTTTCCCTGATTCCGTTTGCTGTTATTACTGCCTGTGTGTTTGTGCCATTCCAGAAAGGAATAGTTTCGAACCACTCCAAATTGCATTTGTACCACGTTTCTCTTCTCGCGCTCGTCATAGTGCTCTCGATGAATGGGCTTGCGACGGACTTGTTGAAGAACTGGATCGGGAGACCGCGTCCGGACTTTTTGGCCAGATGTGGTGCCCAAAAGATGTCTCTTGAAGCCATGTCACTGAAATTCTACACGGCGGAAATCTGTACGGCCCCGTTGGGTGCTGCTGTGCTTGAAGATGGGTTCAGATCATGCCCATCGGGCCACACCTCCTTTGCGTTTGCTGGCTTGGGCTTCTTGGCTCTTTGGTGTGGATTCCAGTGGCAGGTGCTTCGTACGGATGTGTTGGTATGGCGTGTGTTCGTGGGATGCATCGCCCCTATCATGGGTGCCTTTTACATTGGGATTTCCCGTATTTTGGACTACAGACACCATTTCGAAGACATCATGTTTGGGATGCTCGTGGGTCTGGCTATTTCCGTGACGGTTTTCTTCAAGTTCAGACTGGTGTTGTGCACCCCTGGGAGTGAAGAGGAGATTGCAAAGCCAGTGTTGCCTCTCTGAAGGAAATAACTGGGGGTGCATTGCCGTTGATCTAGTGCACACTGTAGATTATTACTAGTGTCTGTCCAGAATATCAGCATTTAGTTTGCTAGTCCCTTTTCACTCACACAATGTCCTCAGGTATAGACTGAACCCCTCTGGATTTTGCCCATGAAAAGGGCTCCTTTTTTTCCATTCAACCCGCCTATGAACCCGTACCAAGCTGTCTTTGAATTCAGCTTTAAGAGCTCCAAGTTGAAAGCCGTTTTATCCTCTTTTGTCGCAGTAATGAAAATGATGGTTTCGGACCGACTCACCCCCGCCTTGATAATCAACTACTATTCATCCTGAATAGACCTCTTTCATGTACTGTAAACCGGTAGCTAGATCTGACTCAACTCTGAAATTCGTAGAGGGAACTCGAGATTCTATTAACAGTGACGCACCGTGTGGCGCTTAACCCAACCAGGACATGCAGCTAGAACCATTTCAACACAGGAATATCAACCCTGCAGGATGCAACCTCCAAATGATTTCACTGTCAGTAGCTGATACACCCACTTTAGGGATAGACCATTGTTCCAAGCCAACTTGGCAGTATCCTACACCGTGAATCCGCCTATTTATGCTCTCACGTTTACTACAGGTACGTAATTGCCCGCGGAGTACCTCTCTTTTGAGAAGCTATACCAGAATCACCACTCGCGTCAAGAACCAGACCGATCAGTCGCTATCCGCCAAAGACTTGCTAGGTGAGGAAGGCCCAGGCGATAAAGTCACAAACGAAGCCTCTAAAAGATCCCCAGACCTTCTGAAAAGCAATTACTCCAGGTTTCTGGACACCATCAGGGGGTTCTATAAAATGCACTCCCCCGAAGAATTGGGGTATATTGCAAAAGGTGGAGAGCAGGCGGATAATCTCCCTGATACGTTTGAAAGTGGAGAGATAGAACCTGGAACGGAAATCTCGGAGGAGCGGAGATATAGTCCTAAAGATAAGGAAACGCACGCCCTGAAAGGGAGAGATGTGGAGTATGAAGCGTATCCCGGGAGGACTCTAGCAGAGAATGCTGCACGGGTGAGCAAGGCCACTCGGACCTGGAGGAGATTAATCCCGAGATCTACCGTGCCCAAAAAGCTTCCAGAGCCTCCCAAGCCCTTAACCAACTTCAATATGTTCCTCACGGAGAAGCTTGCCGTAATGAAGGCTGGGATGGCCCCGGGAGAGGAATTTGCCACGCAACGGGCCATTATAGAACTCTCAAAGGTGTGGTCCGAAGAGCTGTACCGTGACGAGAGAGAAAAATACACCTTGAGAGTATTGCGAGCTAAATTGGCATACGATGCTAGGTCCCAGAGTCTTCCACCAGCGCTTAGGGAGATATATGTGGAGTCTATACTCGAGCTTACCCATTACAAGAGGATCCAGCTGGGATCAGAAATCGGAGGCAGCGTACGCTTGTCGCTGATACGAGCCCAAGGTCATTGGGAAGCGGAGTATATGCGAATCAAACGTGCCATCGACCGGTGCCAGAAAAAACTTTTAGCAGATGTGGCGTTGATAGATGTGTTCTGTGGCTATCTTGCAGCACTGACAATGACCTATCGCAAGGGTGAGAAGTTGGATTGGTTTAGTGCGTTCAAAAGAGCGGTGGATGCTTGGACGATCTTGCCGGCTGCCCGCGCTTACCCTCCTGGTTGTTCATTTACCTTGGGTGAGTTCTTGTACAACCTTGGAATCCCCCGAAACTCCCCGTTGGGAACTTACTTAGGCACGGTTTCCGCGCCCAGCGAAAGGACTGATTTCCGGCTGCTTGAAGCTGCTAGCTGGAAGTTTATCAGAATGAGTCTTTCCGAAAGAGAAGAGGCTGTTAGGCGTATCTCCAACTTCAACCACGCCTCCGAACGAGAAGACGCAAGGGATACCAAGTTGATTCGCTCCCATGACTATAAGTTTATCCTTTTCATGATTCACTATGTTCAGAAGCTGGGTGGGATTACTGGTGATATCGAGGCGCTCAGATACAAAGGGGAGGCCATGTGGATGCGTTTGCCTCGTAGCAAAAAGACAAAGTTTATCTTGAAGCATGCCCCGGATTTTTTGATGCAACGGGCAAATGAGAGAACCCAGCCTTCCTCAAGTACGGCTATACCGACCAAAAGACCAATAAATTCTTTCTTGAGGTTTCAAAAGAAGTTCCGAGACGAAGCTCTTTACAGAGACCCCCGGTTGACATTGCCAGATATTGGAAAAATGGCGGCTGAAAGTTGGCGAACCCTTGCCCCGGAAGCCAGGCAAGCGTACACAGATGATTACAAGGCTGAATATGCTGTATGGAAGCAACAGAAGCATGCACTTAAGCCGGAGGAGCCTAGGCCAGAGGAGCGAGCGAAGAGGCCTCTCAACGGATACTTGCGCTATCTGATATGTACCATGAAGGCCATAAAGAAAGCTAACCCTGAAATTGATGTACTAGCATCGGCTCGTATAATTGGCCAGAAATGGAGAAATTTACCGCCGGAGGAAAAGGGAGTGTATCTACAGGCGGCCAGAGATGACTGGACTGCGTTTTTCAACGAAAGGAAACAAAAGGCATAAAACCAAATATCTAATATACACGGGCTAATGGTTGGTATAGACAATAAGGCTGAGAACTGTCAATTTAGCAGACTTGTATCAAACCCAAACTTATCCTATGACAACTATATCGTTGCTTCCACCGGGCACATTTATATGACCTCTTTGGCTGCACCATAAGTCAGCCTTCACTACAGCTAAATTCTTAACAATAACCACTTATACGCCTAAATGCTAAAGGCTCCAGGTTAATAAATATACTTATGCTAAGTCACTATGATTCAATTTGATGGGGTCTCGTCATCATCCTCACCTCCGATTTCGCTCCAGGAGCCCCAGCACATGCCTAGGAAGCCGAGCATAATGACGGCAAAGCCGATCCACGCGCCAACAGTGGTCTCGGTCCCCAAGAGCCAGTCGACCAAACCGACAAACCAGATGGTGGAGAGCGACGCCACACTGGCGATGGTAGGGGTGGTTAGCGAGAGCATCACCAAGAACATCACCACAAAGGTCATGTTGGCGCAAATGGAGGCGGCAATCAACGCGTAGCACGTGAGGTTCGGAGGCAACTTGATCGGCAGGACGGTGAAGTGCATAACAATCACCGCCGGGATGAGAATCGCTAATGTGCACAAGGAAAGGAAGGAGGTGCAAAAGTTCGAGAACGTTGCCTTCTGGTACGGCGTGACATGGTTTACTGGCTTGCTCTGACTCCCGTTAAGCGTGGCGATGGACGAGGGGAGAATGTTGAACTGGCTCCCTTCGTCATCGGTCATGACAAAATCCACGGTGTTTGCATCGTCTTCGGAGTCTTCATCTTCCATGCTGTTCAGAGGAAAGACGGCATGGGCAGGGATACCCAACCACTTGGCATAAAGACATTCGTAAAGCCCGTACAAGACGGCGCCGATGGAGATGATCAAGTTTCCCCAGACACGGTTCGGGTAATCCTCCTCCAGTGCGGCAGAGGAGGAGTAGCTCACAATGACTACCCCCAACACGGCAGCCACGACCGAAGCCATCTTTCTACCCTCAAACCTTTCGTGCAAAATGGGGATGGAGAACAAGTAGGTGGTGAAGGTAGAGCAGTTGTAGATGGCCGTAACGTCAGAGGCATAGGTCAAGGTAATGGCAATGTACCAGGTTGAGCCAGCGAGCGTCAACACAGAGGTGACGGCAGCGGCCCGCTTGAGTAAGTAGCGGATGGGAGGAGAAGTGTAGTAGCCCCAGGCGGTTGTGGGAACCGTGCTTGCACTCTTAGAGGAGCCATAAAGTAAGCAGGTGATGGCATACATATCCAGGTACTGGGCCGCTACACTTTGGCCAAACGCCTTTCTGAATCCCGGGCGGCTGGCAAACAGTTGGTCGATGTCAAGGTAGCCTTGCGACCGATAGTGATTGCCGTGGTTCTTGCGGAAAATGCCGCGATAGCACGCTACCCCAAAGAGCTGGAGGAGCCACATGACCCACCAGGAGCCGTGCGTGAGGAGTAGGAGGAGGATCGGCTCCTGGTAGTGGTACTCGTTGAGCTCAGAAGTGGCCTCGGTTTGAACCACGAATGCCACTGTCAGAAGCACAAACAGGACGATGACGAGATATAGTTTGGAGGAGTGGCCAGTCATAATGTGGTTTAGAGAAGGGGATTCAAAGGTAAGATGGGAGCGGTCGGCATGTGTCTCGTAGCAGAGTTTCAAAAAAGTGGCGTGCAAAGTCTGTGTTCGAAATCTATGATTAAATCGTAGGGTGACCAGTTTACGAGAGGGAAGAGGTGGAGGTCTAGAGAGTGGAAATGGATTTTTCGTGATTATGGCGCGCAGAACTACTCGTGGCTACTTAAATCGGCCTGGCTTTTTGCACGCACAGCAGTGTGACGTCAGGAGGGCCCAGGAACTGAGAGGCGTGGCTTAGTTTGTCTGCGTAAGCACGGACTCGAGTGCGTCGCGGTTAGCGGCTGAAATACCAAGCGCGATCCATGCTGGCTTTGATATGGTTCAAGCTGGTTTATGGTGTCCACTATATAATACCCGTGGCATATGTTAAGTTCCAAGACTATCGACGGAGTGCTTTATAGATTAGGTATGTATGGAATGTTACTGTTCTGCGAGAGGGGACCTAGGGGAAGTGGCTTGTACTAGCTACTGTGCCCCGTAAAAGTGAGGAAGCGTGTGGGTTAGAACCGATACGTTGTATAAGGTCCTTGAAACAAGCATGGTTGGCTAGGAAAGGCTGAAATTGAGTTTTGGATTAGGGTACAGGGTGAATTTGAACAATGTGTCGATACCAATGTTGGAAAGGGGTGCAAATACCAGAGCATTTATGTTTCGGTTTATGAGCTCCCATAACCACACTAATTTCCTGAACCATGTACACACGTCTTGACTAGTTGCTCCGAGGGACTCAGCGAAACATTCAGATCTTTATCTCCCAGAAAATTTTTTACGCAGCAATGCGCTGAGTGATCTGAGAGTTAATAGGGTTTGGCATAGGTTTATCCATGCCTTTGCGTGGTTCAATAGCATCCACTGATATCCGTGTAGAGCCGATACGCGACATTTTGGTACATTTGTGATCCCTAACTTGGGTCGGTTCTTGGTATTTCACCACTTTTTCAATAGCCCAAGCTTTCAGTTGCCACTCATCGAGCTTGACGATGCAATTTGATCAGTTTTGTTTGCCAATATGATAGGCGAAACTGAACCACGAGGAGGGGTTTGAAAAAGGAGAACCCTGTGGACTGGCAATATTTCTGGTTCAAGTTTCAGGGGAGATTCGATGTTGTATTTAATTAGGAATGGATATTCTTCATGGTATTGTAGGTGTTAATATTTACAATGAATAGATGGTTACTAAACCGGGGTAAGGGCCAGTAACTACACAAAGAATTAAAATAAATCTCTACAAATCCGAAGCAGCTCTAGCTTGGGTTCGGCCACACGGCGCAACGCGAATCGTATAACATTAACAAACCATTCGAACATCCCCGATATCGAACAGACATTCCCGATTACATGCACAACCATGACTGAACTGGTTGGAATAGGTTTATAAACCTCTCCAAGGCGGTTGGTTTATTGTGTCCTGGGATCGACAATATCCAAGAGAACTTAAACCCTATGCCAAGGTATCACTCCGGTTCAGTCTTTTTGTAAGTTTAACCGAAGCAGGTGAAAATAGCCGAGCTTATCGCTCAATACAACAGACGCGAAATGACCATCCCAAGCTTGGAACCTGAGGACAGTAAGCGCTAGTATGCACGGTTGCTACCCCACCTATCGGTTATCCTTTCTCCTCCTCCCTTTTTAGGGTAGAAAGATAAGAGACTACATTATTAACGCTAATCGGGTCATCGCATGTATTATTGAGCCGTACCCCAGAGAGATTAAACTCTATCTTTCTGCAGCTAGCTCGCTGCCAGCCTGTTTCGGCAGGTAACCGCGGGACTTAAATCACGGTGTCCGCCGAGCTAGGCTAGTCTTTGAACACCTACTGAAATAACAGTGTACATTACGGAAATGGGCTTTATTCAACCAGAAACGGCATGGGCTTTTAAGGCGACGTGCTTTTCCGCAAGAGACGTACGCTACTTTTTTTCTGCTCCCAAGCTCGCTGCATCGTACAGACCCTGAAACTGTTACTTTTCAACCCACCTCCACTTCTAGTCGCGTATCGAAACAATTTAGGTTTAAGCTGGCCCATAAGACTCTTTGGTTCTGTGGTAATACTTCCCCGTGCAACCAGTCTTCTCCTGGCTCATTTCACATTGCTTTTTGCCGCTAGCCTGCATCTTTTCAGCATCTTTTTGCGGCATCTTGCACTTTTTGCGGGTCAGAGACGCACGCCAAAACGCAGCTCCTTTTTCAAGGTTCATAAAACTGCAGCACCTTCCTTTAGGGGATTGCAGTAGGCCCGGCGGATGAGAGGAATCGCTGGTACTTGCACTTAGCGGTGCCGTAGATGCTAAAGACGGCATTACACAAAGGCACGCTCAAGTACCTGCCAAAAGATTGATCTCAAAGCCATAGGCTCATATACGCCATGTTGATTTACATGGTTTTGGGGGTTTCAGCACAGACCGTGGGGGATGGTAGCTAACATTCAAGGCTTGAGATTTGTGAGGTACCCTCTGTTATCAGGACAACGCGGTCCAAGAGTAGCATTTGACAGTTACCAGACTGAAATACACGCTAGAATTGGCTGTTATACGTGTATATTGGGGAATGAGATCCCGTGGACTGCATTCGATGTATGAGAGGCATGGATTAGAATGTATGCCAACACCTGATATTGTTGCAACGGTCAGCTACAGGGTTGAAAATGTCAACCAATAACAAGTAGAATATAAGTCGTATTGCCAGGTTTTTTACTTTAATACCATAGCAACGGCTTTTTGTCTTTGTTTTTTAATCTTTTTTTTTTTTCAAACATGTTTCAGCGAGGTTCAGCCCGGTAACGGCTTAATCCGGCGATATGAGTGAGCCAGGTAGCCTAAGTATGACTCTCACATGACGTACTCATGATGCAGTACCTCGAGATAAGCGCCAGATTATGCGTGAGCGCTAAAACAACTGCAGGCTAAAAGTTAGGTGAAATATGCCGGAGAGAACGAGGGTTTGATCTCGCCTCAGTTCTCTACAGATCTTGCAGAACAGTACACAGCATTCTAATATATTGCACTGGAGTGCACAATGTTATACAACAACGTATTTGAATTCCAGCCAGACGGGCACGAACAAGTCATAATGCATTAATATGGCAAGGAAGGGCAGTAGAAGCATTTGGTTATAGTACCGCGTTTGGGATCGGCGGTCACCGAGTGCTTGACACGGTGCCTTCCTCTGTCAATAGGTCACTACCAACCACTGTGACCTTCTTCCCCCTCCCGCTATGTAAATCCTCCACGGCCTTCAATCTGTCGGGCAGAAATCCCAATCAGGTTTAGGACTATATATCCCGTTCTGCGACTAACCTTTGACACCAGGTCCACTTCATGCTTACCGTGCTACTTCTATTGCCTCAGGCCGCATACCCTCCTATAGAGTTAAATCTCCAAAAGGCCTCTAAATCCAACGTGCCGGTCATAACAGCCTGCAATAAACCGACTTGGGCCTGATAACATAGCCGTTGTACTAAAGCGCCGGAGGAGCCACTATGACTGGAATCACCGCACCCAAATTCCCTCACCGATTCGGTGATAGCCAGTTCCTGCAGTCCCGTTAGGACAGGCATGTATTCCCCCCGCAGACAGATTTCTTTTTCGACGACATATGCACGCACTATCTTTCCACCTGCTGCACATTCCATTGATAGCTCGTCACGACTCATAGGGAAAGGTTACAGATACCTGGTGAAAATTTCATATATATATATACTTGACTTCTCTAGCTATATTTCCCCCCTCAGGTTTGCCTTGATCCACTGTCACAGACATTTTTTTTTCCTAGCAGCGCAACTGGCCGCACATTCCCACTTGCTTACGTTTTCTTTCCATCACTTCCCCACTACCTACCATTCACATCCTCTATGTTAGGCTTCAGAAAAGAAAAGGACGGCATCGATCATCCTCCTGATTACGGTACCACCGTCATCGAGTATGAGATGGACACACAGCCTCTGGCTACAGGGGCCAGCGACGAAGAGCCCAAGGATATTCCCCAGGGCAGAGAAACCAAGGTGGAACGTTCGCTTAAGGCGCGCCAGGTCTCCATGATTGCGCTTGGTGGGACCATCGGGACCGGTCTCTTTATTGGGTCTGCGACTCCTTTAGCGGTTGCGGGTCCTGTGAATGCGCTCATCGCGTACATCTTCATTGCGAGTATCGCATACTCTGTCACGCAGAGCTTGGGTGAAATGGCCACCTACATTCCCATCACCGGTTCGTTTGCAACTTTCACCACGCGTTTTGTGTCTCAGTCGTTTGGCGCGATGAACGGGTGGATGTACTGGTTCTCGTGGGCTATCACTTTCGCCATCGAGATCTCTGTTGTAGGGCAGGTCATCCAATACTGGACCAAATCCGTTCCGCTTGCAGCATGGATCGGTATCTTCTTTACTATTTTAACTGTTGCCAACTTGTTTCCTGTCAAGTTCTACGGTGAGGTTGAGTTCTGGGTTGCGGCCATTAAAATCGTCGCTATTGTCGGGTGGTTGGTCTATGCGTTCTGCATGGTGTGTGGGGCCGGGAAAACCGGTCCTGTGGGCTTCAGATACTGGCGCAACCCAGGCCCATGGGGCCCGGCATTAAGCCCAGACGAATCGGGAAATGTCATGGCGAACAAAAACCTTGGGCGTTTCCTTGGTTTCCTCTCAAGTTTGATCAATGCCAGTTTCACATACCAGGGAACCGAGCTTGTGGGTGTTACCGCGGGTGAAACCAAGAACCCGAGAGTCGCGGTTCCAAAGGCCATCCGCAAGGTTTTCTACAGAATTATGATCTTTTTTGTCCTCACCATCCTTTTCATGGGTTTACTTGTGCCATATGACGACCCAAAGCTCGCTAGTAAGGACTCCTACATCTCCTCCTCTCCGTTTGTCATTGCCATCCAGAACTCCGGAACCCCAGTCTTACCCTCCATCTTCAACGCGGTGATCTTGTGCACCATCATCTCTGCCGGTAACTCCAACGTCTACATTGCCTCTAGAACCCTCTATGCATTGGCTGACTCTAAGGTCGCGCCAAAATTCTTTATGTGGACTAGGGGCGGTGTGCCAATCATCTCTGTGCTCTTTTCTGCGGCCTTTGGGTTGCTTGGCTTCTTGGTGGTTTCCAAGAGTGGGAACACCGTGTTCGAATGGTTGGTGAACATTTCGGCTGTCGCTGGTATGATTGCGTGGATCTTTATCGGTGTGTGCCACATCAGATTCCAGAAGGTGTTGGCGCTCCGTGGCATCTCACGTGACTCCTTACCGTTCAAGGCACCATTCCAGCCATACCTCGCGTGGTACTCCACCATCGCCATGGTTATCATCATCTTCATCCAGGGCTACGGCAGTTTCTTCGGCTTTAATGCGAGCAATTTCTTCACGGCGTACATTTCCTTGATTCTCGCTGTGGTCTTGTGGATCGCCTTCCAGATTTGGTTCCGTTGTCCGTTGCTCCTCTCACTTGACCAGATTGACATCGACACCGGGAGAAGAGAGGCCGACAACATTATCTGGGAAGACGATGTTCCGAAGAACTTGTGGGAGAAGTTCTGGGACATTGTTGCCTAGAGACATCCTGTCTTCATTTCCCGTTGTCTCGGATTTTATATATTGCTTTGATACTTATTTTATTTCATGTCATTGTAGGTATTGCGGAAACTGGTTGTGCTACGTACAGGGAAACATACCAGACCGTAAAGCTACCAAATACATACGTATAACAACTTATATTTAGCTCTAACACGGTAGGTTTATCTTGACCACGTCAACGCTCGGGGGGAGTGTATCGGATAGTTTTAACGATGCTTTTGGGTTTAACGGCATCAGTTCAAGTTATACTATTGCTGAGACGCATCTGTTTGGGGTATCGCTGTCATTTCAACCCCAAGTTCGGAAATGCTAGCTCCATTCCTAATCTTAGGGGCTATCGATTGGCGATACCATCAGCACGCGGGCAAGACAACAGCCACCATGGCAGGCTCTTCAAACTCAGCCCTCTATTTTCTATCGGCATCTAATCCGGAGGATGTTTAATTTCGTTGACTCTCAACACCTCTCTCTTTTCAAGACCCAAGCCTGTCTTGGCCGGCCTTCTAAGCCTGCCTTCCTTTAGGAGTCGACGCCTGGCCTGGCGCTCGTTCATTCTCTGCCTTGTGGCATCCATCGTTCGTCGGTGTTTCAGCAACGCTTCCAAGATCTCATTCTCAAGCGCTCGTTGCTTCTGCCGCCTCGTAGCATATGTAGTCACCTCCAAAGTCTCTATCCTGTCGCGTCGTTCAAGAATTTTCAACCAGCTCAACTCATTCATCCTTAACTTGTACAGTCGGCTTTCCACCAACTGCGCCTCCATCTTTGAGCTCCAGTTTCTGGTGCAGACCTTCGGCTGAGTTGCCTGCCACCAACGCTGCGCCATCAGCTCCTCCTTGCGATTCTTTTGCAATCTAGCCTCGGCCTTCTCTAGTAATTTCCGCTCCAAGGCTTCCTTCGCGAGGCGCCGCCGTGCCAATTGCCGCTGAAGAGTCTCGATCCAGGCAGTAACCTTTTCCATCCACTTCCGGTCTCTGGCGTCCTCCAGATTGAGTTCTGCCATCTTCACCTTCTTCTGGGTCACGGCAGACTCTTTCTTCAACCTCCGTTGCTCTCGAGCCTCGACCAACCTCACTTGTTTCACCTCCCGCAACCTGACCTTCTCCTGTTTCGTTTCCAGCTGCATTTCCTGCTTCAACCTAGCAACAGCCAATCTTTGCTGCTTCAATATTGCTTCCTTCTCAATTTTATCAAGCTTGGCGGTTTTGCTGTCAATCTTACAAAGAAGAAGTCGTTTCTTCTCTTCCCGGGCTTTTATCTGATGCAATTTGACAAGTAACTCACCTCTCTTTCCTTCCTGGGTCTCTTTCTTCATTTCAACCCCGGCGCCAACTGTCTGTTCCTTCTTGCGAGTTAACTCCAACATCTTTACCTCTTCCAGTACTGCTTTCTCTTGTTTTTGAAGCACAAAGTTCTCCCGGGGCTGTCTCTCGTCGAGCCTTTCGGCTAGCGAGCTCTCATAGTGTTTGGCAATGAGATTTTTCTTTTGTTCTTCGACAAAAGATTTTAACAACTCATCCCGCCGTTTCATCTCGAGCTGCTTCAACTTTTGCTTATTCTTTTGCCCCATTCGGCGGACCAGATCACCCTCCACGACACCAATGCGATCAGCTTGGCTCTGCGCCTTCTCTCGTTCGAGGAATTCTTTCAATTGCTGTTTCGCCCTTTTCCTCAGCTCTTTTTCTAACAATTTCTGTTGTCTGAGTTCGAGCTTCTCTTGTTTTCGTTTCGCTTGGGCCTTCTCTTTTAGCATCTTTTCGGCCAATCGTTGCTGTTTTCTTTCTGCTCGCTCCTGCTTCAACCTTTCCCGGTTCTGCCTGCTTTCAGCTCGCTCTTGTTTTCTTTTTTCAAGTTCCTTCTTCTTAATTTCCCGCTCCTGTTTTCTAATCTCCCGCTCCTGCTTCTTCCTCTCCATCTCCTGTTTTTTAATCTCCCGCTTCTGCTGTTTCCTCTCCATCTCCTGTTTCTTCCTCTCTACTTCTTGCTTCTTTTTATCCGCCTTTTCTTTCTTCTTCTCTTTCTTCCTTTCCATCTCCTCTTTCTTTTTTGCTATAGCTTCCAGCTTCAAAGCCTTTTCATCAGTATATACTCGCTTGGGATCAGTCCCTGCCGCTTCAACCGTGTCAGAAGCCCCTCGCAGTTCCTCAATTGTTTTAGGTATATTCTTAGATGACTCTTTCGTCTTGGGCTTTGCCCGTTTTGCTCTTTTCTCCATAGGTTCAGGCTTGGGATCCGGCTTCTGGCTACCAGTCTGCTCTCGGTGCATTTGGGAGTAGGTTAAAACAGACCGGGTCAGACCAGTGCTATAGTAATGGTAGCGAAACGGCAACACACTGTAAACTGGACGTAGCCCTTTTAAACATAGTGCTCTGTGAAAGGGCACCAATGCCTGTGAGTGGAGCATTGTGAAGGTCAGGGTGGTGTGGTGTAATGGCGATTAATGTAGCGGTCCTGTAACATCAATTTCAGTGGAAGAGATTGACAATAAAACGGGGTACACACAGTCTGTGAAAGATGGGATAAAAATTGAGGGGTGGCAAAAGTTAGAAAGTAGGCTTAGAACTTGTGCTCTGGAACACTGTTTACATGAATTCGTCATATTAGGAAGGAAAAGATTCCTAAAAAATTACCTGATCTGACATAGTGCGGCTTGTGCGGCCCTTATCCTATGACAAACATGAAGGCCCCTTTTCAAACCAAAGAGGCCCCGAAAAAAAAAGTAAACAAATAGGTGCAAATTATTGGGAAACTGAGTCGTTATTATCATTGTCGTATATAGCCATGCAACTGTCGGGCAAACTTGCAGGTATACCTTCCACCAACTGTCGTTCGAGCTCACTTAAGCTGGTTTGAGATTGGTTGCATAATTTTACACCTTACAACTGATTCCAATATGCAATAATTCACATCCTGGACATGGGAGTGCATCTTTCACCGTGGAACTCGACGCATCCACTATCACATATTGAGATCAAAAATCCGGGCTAATATGCGATTCAACAATCACCAATGTGTCTTTCCATAGATATATTTACGATGGACAAAGGATTATTAAACCAATAATGCGAAAAATGGGGTAGTCTTGGCGAGAGCAGGCCCGATTGCCTCTCCTATGCTTTGCCGAGCTTTGTCACCTGCATCGTTTTGACTTTACTTTGTTGACGTCCCAATTGGGAAATTGCGGTACTGTTTGTATGCATCATGCACGTGATGCCTGCTCGCACATGTGATCAGACAATATGTAACGTGATTAGGTCCGTTAATACCCACTAGCCCGCCAGTGTTCAGTCTAACCATACGCGTACTAGACCTCCAATACCCCACGGACCAGAGAAATAAATAGCATTGTCATAATAGCAAATGATGAAGGATGAAGGTGCACTAGATTTAAAACAAGGTGTGGCAACAATGAATGAGCCGTACGCCTTGAGCCATACGCCCAAAGTAGGCGCGTACACCGATACCCTCCGTACGACGCTCGGCCGTCACGGTGGGAATGCAGCAGGAAATCACAATTTGCAGTCTCCGCAAAAAAATCTCCACACTCCGCCTTAGGCAGCATTTCGGCATAGACCACGTAACCTAAAATTTACCACTTTTCCAATCTGCCGTTCGGATTAACCGATCATTTTCTATTGTTGTTCCTTGCCAAACCTGACAAGACACGTTTGCACCCCATCCTTTATTCGGCGGCTAAAGTGAGCCAAGACTAGTTGCTCAAAACTGCACCACTGTTATCAAGCTGCCATAGATCTCTGCTTCTGGCTGCTAATTCAGACCCACTCCAGATCATTCCTACAACCGTAGTGGATTTACCAGACAAAGATATCTACAAGTCCTCCAGAAATTATTTTCCCCTGTAAGCGCTCTTTCGCCGTATCACATACTGGTACTCGTTGCCAGAGGATCCATCTTTTCCAGCCTACCCCCAGAGGTTATCAACTTACGAGACTCTTACAATAGCCGTACTACTTGTACCATGTTCAGCTCACCAAAACGCCCAAAATCTCCACCCTCGCCGACACGCAAATCTACATCGTCCGTTTCATCGGCGGACGAGCCCGAGCTTTCGCCAGTGGTGTCGCTTATCCAGGCGCAGGGCCGCCGTGAGTATGTTGTGGGCGTATTCATGCTTCTCCAGGACCTCGCGGCAGACGGCAAGCCCGGGCCGCGCAAGTGGCTCGAAGTTTACGGCGTGCTCACAGGCACACAGATCGCGTATTGGGATGCGGAATACGTCGTGGGCGCGGCCCATACAAACCACCAGCTCCAGATCAACAAGCCTTCGTACCTCAACCTCGCGGACGCCTCCTTTCAGGCCGTTGCATCGCTCACGTCTTCCGGCAGCCCAGTACCCAACGTGGTTATCCTCTCCACCACCGTTCGCAACCGTTTTCTCCTCCAGTTTCCAACATCCGCGGAGTTTGCATCCTGGGTTACCGCCATGCGGCTCCTGGCGTTTGAACACGCTTCGCTTCAGAAAGCCTACTCCGCGACGCTCCTATCGTCGCGCGGTGCGCGGTTATCGGATATTGCAAATCTTCTCGCGCCGCGCCGGTACGCGCACGAAGAGTGGCTCGGGATCCGTTTCGGTGCGGGTTCCTCCTGGACGCGTGTGTTCGCACGTGTCGAGCCAGGCAAGAAGGCGCGCTTGCTCCTCTATGCCAACGACCAGAACACCAAGAAGAAGAAGGATATCATGGCCACAATCGAAGGCGTCTCTGAGTGCTACGCTGTGTTCCCTGAATCGCTCTCCGCTGTGGATATTTCCACCATGATGAAGCTCCGCGGCCGTGTGACACTCTCCAAAGGTGTCACCACGTTGGACGTGCCCCAGGGCGTTAGCACCGCAATCTACGTCATGCCCTACCCGCACCCGGCGGTCCCGGGATACGATACGCTCATCCGGTTTTTCCTTCCCCTCCTCGACGCGTTCAACCTCTACGGTCGCCCTGCACGGCTCATCTCTGCTAAGGAGGACCCCCTGGGTCTCTTGTTTGCGTTACCGGTACTCCCGCGCGCGCACTATCTCAATCCTACGGACGTGCATGTGGACGCGCTGGGCGTCGTCCAGCCGGAGGAGTGGTGGCATGCGCAGTTCCAGCGCGTGTTGCAAGGTAAGATGGGTGCTCCAGGTGGCTACGACGGCTGCGGTAGCGTCAAGAAGACGTCTGGAACGGCACCGGGTACGCCGCGCAGCGTCCCCTCGCCTCTCATGAAGACAGACGTGTTGACCGCGCCTGCACGCCTGCAGCCCCTACTGGGATCGCCTCTTGCGAACTCCTTCCTCGATGCGGACAAGAAGGCGCCGTACCCGGTGGTGCCGGAGAAAGACGCCATTGACTCACCGCTGGGCCGCAAGCACGACGGAAATCCATATGAGCGCAGTCCTCAATCCGCTACCGCTGATCTCTACGGTAAGTCCAGAACTGGAGCTAGTTCCTATGCAACCCCTCCAAAGGGAGGAAATCCAGCGGGGAACGGTGCTAGTATTCCGAATGATGCCGGAAATCCCAGAAGAGGAGCTAACGATGGCAGTTCTGGCGTTCCGTATCCAAACAGCCCTAATCTAAACGGCAGGCCTGCAAACGGGAATCCCTATGACTCGGCAAATGCAAAACCTCCTGGTGGAAGTTCTTATGGTGCTCCGAATGGCCATCCTTACGGGCCTGCCAACGGTAATCCTCAAACCTCGCCCACCAAGCCGTATCCACCGTCTGCTAACACAAGGCCTGGGTATCCGACTAATCCAAACGCCCCTTACGGTGCGAGTATCCAAAATCCAGGCCCTGTTGGTAGTGCCAATGCTAACTCATCAAATCAAAAGTCTGCGCAAGTCGCTAATGCTGGTCCGCACCAAAGGTCTGCCCTCCGAGCTCCACATGACAATCATGCAAAGGGAAATCCGTATGACAGCATCTCAGGAATTCCTAACCCCGCCTTACCCCCGAAGCAAGGCTCGACTCCCTACCCGTTGAACTCTCATCAGTCCGTCTATCTTGAAGAAATCTATAACAAGTACCGCTACGAAACAGCAGACTCCGGTCCCTCAGACTCCGATCCGGAATCGCCTCACCCCCTGAACTTTGCTTCGCCAAAGGTTCCCCAAGCCAAGCTGGTGCCGTACCCAGAACTGCCAGAACGAGCGGGGGTTCGTGGCCCGCGGAGTAACCCTTACCAGCTGACTCCGACCTTGAAGCATAGTAACAGCAACCCGTATATGGTGCACCAAAATGACCAAAGCAAGCCGGAGCGGCAGGGGCAGGATCAACAACCAGGACAGAACAGACCTGACAGAATAGCTCAAGACCCGAGATTGATGCTGAGCGATCAGAAAACCTACAGACCTGATAAACCGGCCGAGCACAGACCCGCTCATGACTATAGACCCCAGAACCAAGGGCAGTCCCAGTCTATTGCTTCTCCTCGACAGGCTCGTCAGGGTCCACAGTCGCCATCCCTTTATCCAAACCAGCAGCAAGGCCACCCGTCCCCTCAGTTGCAACAGCAAAGACCTCAACATCCGCGGTCTCAGCAACAAAATTCGCCGCAGATGCAACAGCAGGGCTTCCAGCAATGGCCACAACCCCAGTCACAGCCCCAGTCACAAGCGTACCAGCAAAAAGCCCACCCAAGAGAGCAAAGACCTGGTGGGAGTCCGCCTAAGGGAAATGTGAACCACAGTGGCGGATATCCTCCAAATGGAAACCAGAGCTATAACAACGGCGGATATCCTCCAAATGGAAATGGAAGCCACGGTGGCGGATATCCTCCAAATGGAAATAGAGGCCAGGGTGGTGGATATCCACCGAACGGAAATGGGAACTACGGTGGCGGATATCCACCCAATGGGAAACCCAACTCTGGCAGCGGCGGGTATCCCCCAAACCACATAAATCCATATGAAAACCCGGCTATCAATGCGATTGCTAACCCCTACGCTAACCCTCCAAAACAACAGGGATCTGGATACCCTCCGCGCTAATCATTTCACATGGATGAGGGATTCTTTTGATTCTGTTTCTTCTGTTTTATTGTATTATATATATATATATGTGTATTTTTTTATTGACCTTTTACAGTGCGGTATATTTAACCTTTCCTTGGGACTCTCCTGTTTTGGCATTTTACCCCACCCGTTAGTTTCCCTGCCAGCGTCTCTGTAACTACTTTTCTCTCCATGCAGTAACGCATGCAAAAGTGATCTACAGTAAATATAGATTATGTACCTAGAATCCAGATAATCAAAGGTAATCGATAACTTCCTCCTCGTCATCGCAGTAGGCGATTCGGCTCAAAACCTTTGACAAAGTATTTTCGACATTACGGGGCGGCAATGGCCCTAGTTGGATAGTTCTAGAAGATAACTTCGCGCTATTTTTCCAATGCCCTTAGCAACGCCAACGCGCTTTCCAACTCTTTTATCCCCGTCGGCACATCCTCGTAATTCAACGCGGAAATTGCGTATTTCGAGTGTTTTTGCGCCTTTGTGATGGCCTCGTCGAGACTGAGAATTTCTTTAACGTTTTTGAGCTGGGCAGGCTGACCTAGAGGCTCAGCCTTTGAGATAACGGGAATCGGTTCTTCCTCATCTGACTCTAAAAATGTCGGAATAACCGTCTTAGCAGGTTCGGTTGGGGCGGCGGGGAACACCGACACAGTTTCGTCATCAGAGTCTAGGAACTTGGGAATTGCAGGCTGTGCAGGCCGATCCGTAAAGGTAGAGATCAGTGACTCAGGATGTGAAATATTCACAACATCTCGAGCAAACCCAGAACCCACCGCCTTGAAATCATGCTCATTTTCATGTGCTTCGGGGACATCGTCCTCAGGTTCAGATTCCCGTCCGCCGGGTCTAGCAGCTTTAGAGTCAAACAACTCGGGGGTATGTCTTATCTCCGAAGTTTCCACCTTATAATCATTCGGGTCCCTACCCTCGCGGAACGCCTTCATGATCCTAGAGGCGTGGAACTTGGCGTACTTCACCTTTGCCGCAATCTCGGCCTCGTCCCCGACTTTGAACATTCCGGAAACAGTATAGAATACGGTGCTGGACATGAAAGTTGCCACCGTCGCCTTTGAGCTACGTTGTTCCCGCACCTCTGTGTCGGCCTTGTGAAACACCTTGAACGCAAAGGCGTCAACGTAGGCATGGGCAAGCAGCTTGTCGTTGAGCATGCTGTTGGCCGCCTCCACCTGCCCGAGCTCCGCCTTGACAGCTTCGATATCGTCAAGAATATGTGCCGCATAGCTCGCCACTTCATTGCTGGTAAGGTGGAGCCCGTGCTCGAGAATCGTCTCGGCAGCGTAGAGCTGGCAGAAGTAGGAGATCACGGGGTCCACGTGGGAGAGCTCACGGGAACGGGCGATATACGGGCCAATGAGCTTTTGAAGCAGCAGCGGGATTTCCATTGGGTGTTTTGGAGGGTTAAAATGGAGATTAGTGGGTGACGGAAGTTATAGATTATGTATGTCTAGTGGGGGGAGCAAGTTACTGATTGACATATCTGCCAGATTGGGAAATCGATAGTGTCTGTTGCGTTCGGCGGGGCACTACTGTTGATGCATGGCTAAGACTTGCATGTGCTGCAGTTAAAATATTGGCAGGCCACAGTATGACTCGAACCGGTTTAAATGGTAAAATTTGAATTGATGGGCAACTTGTGGTTCAAATCGCTGGAAAAATGGAGGCCCCACAGTAGTTGTTGTAGTCTTTCCTGAGCCCATCCGGTGCCTGAAATTAAACTGGGGATCATGGCTTTGAGAGTAAAGATAAGACTCGGGTTGATTCTCAAATCACTCGATACATTCCATAAATCTCATTCTATGCTTTAAGAATAAGGTCTAATTATCGTTCTAGAGAATCACATGCTCGCCCTTAGCGTAGACCAGCACCGTAAATCTCAATCCTTAACACCATGCAGGCGTCGCATCCATCTTACACCTTTATACGTAAAATACAATTAAACTCTCAGGTCTCTACCTTCTTCAAAAACCCCTTCACCCTTCCAAGATCCACGTCGTCCGGGTCGCTTTCAACTGCAGCAACCAATCCCTCCAACAAGGCATCCACGCGCTCCTCTTCCACACCCGTGCACAACGACACAACGTGTCGGAATTTCAGCTCAAGGTCGGCGGACTTCGACGTCAACTCGAGCGCCAAGCCCTCGAGCAACGCCTCGTTCTTCTTGTAGGCACGGATGCGCGCGTGTAAGAGCTCCAGGTCGGGCAACTCGATGCCAGTGACGTCTACCGTAACGTCTTCCACGTCGGCATCTTCTCGCAACGCCTCTTCTACCTGCTGGTACACGCCATCGATTCTGAACGGTTCGTCTGCGTCAAAATCTCCCTCAAACGATTGGAACTGGTCGTACTGGTCACCGGTCTGCTCCTTGAACCGCGCATCTTCCTTCTCAATCGCCAGGTCGAGGTTGCCGATTTTTTGGCGCAACTCCATCAACTCGCGCTCTGAGCTGCTTAACTCCTCGAACATAGTACGGTGGTGTGAGAGCTGCTGCGTGCGTTCGCGGAGCTGCGCGTGCAAGTCCTGGAGCTTTGCTTGCTTCTCGCCGACCTCTGCCTGGAAGTCCTCGTGCAAACGCCCCAACATCGCCTGCATCAGTTCAAAGAGTTTGCTGGAAGATTGACTAGTGGAATACAGTGCTGCAACACCAATGGCTGCGACAGCCGTTGCTGCACCGCTATCTTCACTATGCTTGATGCTGATGCCAAAGTCAGCGGGCTTCAACCCGGCCTTGTTTGCCACACTCGGATCTGCCCCCACATCAAGCAACTGCTGGACAATTGCCTTGTTGCCAATTCTCGCCGCAATGTTCAAACACGTGTCACCGTTCTTGTCCTGGACATTCACCACCTCGTTCATGAAACGGCCCAAGGACAACTGGCCCTCCTTGAGGTACAGCCCTCTGCGCACGACCCACTCGAGCAAACACTCCAAGTAGTGCCTCAGAGCAGAGGAACGGCCCTTGATACCGGCGGTGAGTGCAATGTGATGAAGGATGGTCCTTCCATGGTGGTCCAAGAGGGTGATGCACGGGTACAACCAGTCGAGAAGCTCCGGAAACGAGCTCTGGTCGGAGTTGTTTGTCACCAAGACCGCACGCACAAGCGCCGACTCGCCGTCGGCATTGCCCCTGAGGCGGTTAGCCCCGCGTTCGACCAACTCTTTGACCAACTCTAACCTCGCAAGCGTGGCCGCCCAGTGCAATGCCGTGTGGCCGAGATCATCGATCGGCACGTCCCAGTTGACATTTCCGTCCAACTGGCCCGGCTGATCGCTCAAGAAAATTGCCGTGATGTACTCCCGCGATGCCTCAAACTCGGGCAGCAGCGCGCTCACGGGCTCCAACGTAAAGGGCGAGTTTGGATTTGGCAAGGCTGTGTCGTGGGTGTGCGCCACGAATGCCGCATCGTACTGCGGTGAGGCTGCGAACGACTTTCTAAAACTCCCGCTAGCGTGCTTCGGCTTCTTGGTTGGCGATGGCGCCTCATCATCGTCGGTTATAGATGAGAAGTTGCGTGTGGCGGGTTCCGGCGCGTCGCGGTGAATGGTGAACGAGTTCAGGCCGGCGCTGGAGTTGGTCACGCTGCGCATGCTTGCCTTCATATCCACGTTTGCTTGCTCCTTGGTCATTGTCAGCCGCGCCTCGCTGGACGCGACGTTGTACATGAGCAACGGCTTGATGGCGTCATAGACCCCAAGCTGCTGCGCGAGAGCCACCGCCCGTTCGTACGGGATCCACGTGCCCTGGTACTTGCCATAGCCTCCCTGTATCTTCTCGTGAACGCCCGTGTGGATGCGTGTCTCGAGAATCTTGGTCCGGAGCGGCTTGTCTACGTTTGCGATTTTGAGGATCTGCGTGGCGTTGAAGTGCAGGTCGTTGCGGCGGCGCATGACTGAGACCCCATTAACTGTCATCTCAATCACCGCAATCCCGGTGTACGTTGCGGTATACACCGGCGATACGTCGAACTGCGGCGGTCTCAAGTCAATGAGGAATTTCTGGATGTTCACGTCGTTGAGGATGTTCTCCTCTGGCTTCTTCGGTTTAGACGGCAAAGCCATAGAAGACATGGACATTTTGTTTAGTTTGGGTGGAAACTGGCAAAAAAAAAGAGGATAATTATAAAGATATAGCCGTAAATGGGGTGGAACTCAGGGTAAAGCTTTAAACGGTAAGCGTCGGTGTGAAGGTGGTATTGTCTAACCGAGATATTACGGCGGAATCAGTTCAGGTACAGGCAATAAGGAACCGGCACTATGTATTTGGATGGGTTAGCAACCAACAATTTTCGTATCTGTGATGATCTTAGCCAAACGTGTCACTTGGATGTCGAATGCAGGCCTTCAGTGGCTAGTTCAGCAGAATTGTAAGGGGATTAATGTTTTGGCAAACGGATAGAGAGCTTGATAGTTGCCTTGGAATAGATCAAGGGAAAAGGTGGTAAGATATGAGGGGGAGTTAACAAAATCGGCTTTCTCTTGTTCTTAAGAGGCGTTGAGAAACACGAAGTGCTGCCAGTTTACAGACGCGTTTCTCACACGAAAATTTGGAAAATCGGCAACACGCACGACGAATACGGAGACTGGATAGACGCCCCACGCCAGAGAAATGGTGAGAGTTGTACCAGAATAGTTTAGCTCAAAAGTTAATTTTTAACAAATTTATACAGATAGTTTAGGTAAAACGTTGGTTGGGAAATATCCTGCTGTAGGGAGACGCAGATATCAGGGAATAACATCGCGGTGCGGCTCCCTGATTCCTCCTTCCCAAGTCGGCTGAACATACGCATATAGGATTTTAAGAGAGGTTTTATGGATGATTGAGCCGTTTTCACCGAACCCTTTTACATGCTAGGTCTTTAGAACCTGGTGGAGAAAGGTTAGGAATCTAAAAGTAGACGGACCCAGCCGATAAATGAGGATTTTACGAGTCGTTCTTAGATACCTTTCGCGTAATCATTGAAGGTCTGGCTGATTCGTGCTGAACCATTAATATAATAGCTATTAGGCTTATCCATAGAAAGCTCGAGGTTTTCTGAGAGACTTGGATTTTGTTTTATGTGGCGCCAGCAATTACGATACTAGAAAAGCCACTGATATATTCGCAAAGGTAAAGAATGGTAGGATATGGGAAAGAATAAAACCGTTACGTTGTAGTGACCGTTTAGTGGAACGAGGACAATTTCTCAAAGTCGATAATGCCAGTTTGCTCCCAAAACTGCCTCTCCAATACATGGAGTGACTCTACCTTTGTGTGGTAGGTAAATATCGCTTGCTGGGACCACCTTTTTCCACTCGGTGACTAATAATTACCATATCCCGAGTTGCTGCCGCTTCTTTGAAGTAGTTATGCGCATAGGTGGCACTGACGTCATAAAACGTAAACGAGGAACCGGGTTGGATGAGTGGTGTTTCCACTCCAAATTAGTCACAGAAAAGTACGACAGACCCTACTATATTTCTTCTACATCCCACTGAGAGACAGCTTTGAGCGATTATTTGGCGAGGCCTCTATAATGTATCTCTCCACTGGCTATTTAGTTTCTACATGACTAGAATTGCTTCTGGTTCCCTTCTTTTCTAGGAATGGCCTAAGCTCGTATTAGTTGGTTCAAACTTCCCAGCAAGCCCTGTTGGTTTCAATTAGAAGCAATATTTCGTGTATCCTTTGAACTACGCGTATCGCTTCTAGATGCGTCCGTTAGAGCCAGGATTTATGCCTCTTTTACATATATGCAGGGACAAACTAAACCTGGTATGAAACATGAATAGCGTTCTGTTTCAACGCGGAAGCAACCTTGCGCGCGGAGCTATATGTGCGCTTACCGTAGCCTAATACGGAACATAGGCACTCCGTACTGGAACAGATTACAGTCAGACAGAAGGTGTTAGAACAGATTACAGTCGGGCTGAAGGTGTTGCTCTATAGCTTATCGGTGGTAGTAAAACCTTTTGCTTTTCGCAAGGCGAATACAGAGCAATCCACGAAATGCTTTCAATACGTACACCAGCGGCAATTTCCTCTACGGTGAACGGCCAGATTATTCCTCGATTGAGCAAACTAATTACCGTTACGCTATGTTTGCCGAATCGGGTAAGAAAATGTATACCAGGAATGCAGTACATATTCGTACAGGAAGCAGAGAACTCTTCTGGCGCGTAATCTGGCTAGCTATACTTGGGAAAGCCGCTGGGTTCGAGGGGTAGCAAGCGGCTTCTCTGAGTTACGGCTCGCCTGCTAAAGCCTGTGACAAGCTACGCAAACATATGCGGTTCACTATCCAGAAGCAAATTCTGCCAAAGCAGAAACCTCTGCAGAGCAAGGATCGATGCCATTTATGGGAAGGGAACATTTACACGATGACCTCGGTGTTCCAAACGTACTATTGCGAATCTGACAGTTGGGCTCTTAAAATAGATTTTGTAAGATTTATTATACTAGCCAATGAATGAAGCCAACGGCACGTGCAGGTCCATTCGAAGCGCGGTTTGAACATGTGAAATTGCCTCCTGCATGTCGCACGGCTGATCACCACTACCGCGTTTATGTATGCATACTATCCCGGTTTGGGACATGAAGAGCGGTCTAGGCTCTCAAGACACTAGCGCGATTTGGTGGCGGAGTTTTTTTTCTCCTCCAAGCCTGTATATTTCATGCTTGCTCGCGGGGGGGGGCGAAGAAAATAGGGTAAAGAGATAAGCGTTATTACACGTGCCGGAGTTGAGGTACTCCGAATCTAGGCCTTAGAGCTCTTTCACCCTTAGGCTGATTCGTCCTTAGGTCCGTTCGTCCTTGAACTGAGAGTTTGTCAGGCCAGAGGAAAATTACGGAAAGATTTATACCTCCTCAACACGATAGCGAAGCCGGAACTCTGGCGTACGGCGCTTGTAAGAGTCACACAATAGTGACAGGTGGTGAGGTACAAGAAGCTGGCTATCACACAATCCTCAATGCAGGCGTGAGTGCATATTTGTGGAAAATTTTTATATCCACCAGACGGTATTTCCTATTAGGGAACTGGTTGACACAGTTTTATCGGGCAGTTGCTGTATTTAAACTTTTTCTGCTCAATCGTGTATGCATGCATGCGCGTTTTGTTTCTTTTTTTTCAGTTGGTATACTCATTATCACCTATCTTTCACACCGTTCCTTGGGACTGGCAGATGGCAACTTTTTTTCTGAGGTATAAATATGACGGGCCTCCCGGTTTTTGGAAACTTCCCGTCTTGTGCTATCAGTTTTACATCACATCCACTCAGTTTTCAAAATGCAATTCTCTAACGTCGTTATCGCTTTGGCCGCTGCCGCCTCTGTCTCTGCTTACAACGCTACCACCAACACCAACAGCACCTCCAGCAACCACACCAACGGTACTTCCACCACCGTTAAGTCTACTGGTGCTGCTAACTCCAACGTTGTTGGTGCTGGTGTTATTGGTGCTGCCGTCGCTGCCGGTGTTGCTTTGTTGTTCTAAGAAATTGGTTGTTCTACCACGCCTTGTCGGGGGTACGACCTTCCTCTCCCATTTTCTTTAGCACTGTACCATTAATTGGCTGTATATCGCCTTCCTTTCAGCTTCGGTTTCCTAATTTCTGTTTTTCGCACTCGGTTTATAAATATTTTCGGTTTTTCTCCATAGAGATCATACAATAAAATTAATACTGTAATCTGATATTTGTAGTTGTTCTTTGGGACCTCGTCAAGTTTCTGAAAGGTTTTACTTTGGGGGGTTAGTGAGATTTTTTTTTATCGGCTGCGCATCTTAAAAAGCCTAAAATACCTGGTGGGAAAAATTATATATTTCGAGGGGTGGAAGGGTCGATTCCAAAAACGGCTCGGAACGAGCCCGAAGAAGCAGAAAACCTTTGCTCTGGTTTTTCTTGCGGCATTTTTTTCCCGGATTACTTTTCAAACTTTATCGGGAGATTATTCTGTTCAGATTAGCGAACATTGGCTGCAGCTGCCCCGCCGTAAAGTACACGACCCACGTCGGGTGATGTGCTCGGCCTGAACATACAATGGGGGTACCACCTGGAGGGGAATCATGAAGTCGTACGTGGTCATTCAATTCCGCAAATCCGACTATTTTCAAACTCCAAAGCATAAATATATAATTGTATAAATTCATGGCCCAGCTTGTATGCATGCACCCCGCTTTAGGCTTGGCCATACTAACTACAACAATTTGTTGGGTGCTGGCTTGACGACATGTATCCGGTGCTTGTCGGGTGACAAGCACCAGAATCTCTGTAGATGCTATTAATTAAATATCCTTTGGCAAGTGTATAGAGGTATATCTCAAGTTTACCGTGGTGGGGCTTTTAAATATGAATTTTATATGCATAAATCGCTTGTATATGTAGCATTGCGTTAATAACATACGCTCAAACACCGATATTTGCTTTGTGCCTGCTATTAACAAATATAACTTTTACATCAATGTTTATCATCTAGTTATTTAGCGAAACCAATAAATAGGGTCACCAATTTTGGCCTTTATAAAAATTCACGATGCTTGTGCACATACAAACAAATCTCCTCCGCAATCGCTTCACACAAACCTGGCTGTCTGCTTTCATAACTGTGCAAGACCCTGCCCAACTCCAAAACACTCACTTTTGTCTCTTCAGTCTTTGCCCGGCTCGCCACTCGATTCAAGCAAGCCAAGATAACATTACCATCAAGAGACAAACTACAAGACTCAGAAGTCGGGGAGGGTTTTGTTACCGGGGAGGGTTTTGTTGCCGGAGGATGGGGTATTGCACGGACGTGATCTTCCTTCCTATTTTCATCTTTCTGAGGCGGCGTGGAGGTGCATGGCGATGTACCACCACTAGTCTTCGGAGTCAAAGGAGACACCCCACCAGAATTCGGTGTGCTTCCACTCTCTTCGCTTGAAGATCTGATCAAGGCTTCTTTTTGGACCAACGGAGGCGACGATTTTCTCACCGACCCAGAGATCCCTGGTCCTCTTTCCCCGTGCTTGGTGTGGAGTAACGGGGCCTCCATGGCTAATCTATACACCTTCGCATCGGTAGAGTCAAAATCAAGCCAGGATTTCTCTTCCTCGCCTGTCAATAGACTAGAGGTGAGCGGTTCGCCGATCGAACGACAATTCTCCGTGAGCCGCCAATCGATCGGATTCAACGGCGTGGGGTCATAATCGAGTGATAATCTTGGCCTCTTGCTCTTGCTAATCTTGGAGTTTTTTGCCAACCAGCGATCCTTCTGTTGAATCAAAGGCACGAGCGTGTACTTTCTCAGGATTGACCTGAAGTACTTATGGCGCAACAATGTGGTGGTGGAGGGCCTTTTTGCAGGATTCTTAACCAAGCAGTACTTGATGAAATCTTTAATCAAGTCGCTATAGGCAGTGCCGTGTGGATCATCTTCCAACAACGGGGCTGGCATGGACGGGATTTGGAACAACACCTTCATTGGCTCCCCGCCAACGTGAGGAGGTACCCCTTTGGCCAATTCAATTACGGTGATGCCCAATGACCAGATATCAGCCTTTTCATTGTATCCCGCTTTCCGAAGAATCACTTCCGGGGCCATCCAGAATGGAGTCCCTACAAAAGTATCTCTCTTGACCTGGGTATAGCTGAGCTGCCCACTGACCCCGAAATCCGCCAATTTGACGCCCCCATTGGCGGTCAAGAGGATATTGGCAGCTTTCACATCCCGGTGCACTTTTTGCTGCAAGTGCAAGTATTCGAGGCCCCTCAAGACGTCTCTGGTGATATAAGCCACGGCTGTTTCGTCTAGTTTACGATGGCACTTGAGCAAATCGGCGCATGATCCCCCACCACAGTACTCCATGGAGATCCACATGGAAACATCTTGGATGTACGTGTTAAAGTAGCCGGTTATATAGGGTGATTTCAACTGGGAGAGGAACTGGACCTCTTGAATTAGAATGTTGATGTCCTCGTCTGATTCGTCCAAATCCACGATCTTGACCGCTACGATCCGGTTGGTGCTCTTTTCTGTTCTAGAGGCCAGCATTAGTGTCAGGGACTACAAGCAGATAAGGTAATTGCGTACGCGCGGTAGACATCTCCGAAATTGCCTTTTCCCACGCACTCGTGGAGCAGAAAGAGGTCGCGAGGGGACTGTGAGTTCATAGCGAATTGGGGAAACAACAAGAGAAACGACCTTACTAAGCTTTGTAAGCGATGATGGTCTTGTCTCCAAGGGTTTCACTGCTCGGTTAAAAGTGGCAGTCCCTGTGAAATAGGCCTGCCTTTATAATTGAGTAAAGCAAGATCTTTGACAGAGGAGCTGCGCTGAGGCACAATACTTGGATAGCTAGTAAGAATAGATACTCTGGAGGAGCAAGGAAACGGTGCTATGTCAACTGACTAAGGATATTGGCGCCGGTTTTAATTGAATGGGCCTTACTTGCCCTCAATCTCTACCTCGAACCGCGCTAGTATTCTCTCCAAACTCCACTATTCCGCCAAGCCAAGTCTGCATGTTACTAGCAATTTGTTCACAAAACCTATAAGTCTGTGGCTGCTTGTTTCCACCATGGTACGGAAGCCGCATGCAGCGGAATATGCGAGATTGACACTAATATGTACGGCCTGGCGATACGACTCTGGGAGATAGAGTTTCATGCCGGCTACAGACGGAGCAGGAACGTCGTCTGATTCCCGAATGGGAATAGGTCCAAGGAAGGTGGCTCTAGAAAAGGAGACGATATTTGGCTGGCCATAAGCTTCAGCCACCAGGGAAAGTATCGTTACAGCCTACACATCTCACTGTGAGCACTGCATGCCAGTCTCAGACACATGAATTCGGGGCAATAGAATGCTACAGGGTAAACCGCGGGTGTATTTAACATACGAGATAAGGATAAAATCGACGGATAACTGAATAGCCTTTCAGCTAGAGGTAGCTACAAGTTTTAGCAATCCTGGTAGTCCTTGCTACAGTAGGCAAGGTGATAGCCGTATTCGGGGATCATGACACATCGAGTCCGAAAGGTTAAACCCTAAAAGTAAGTTAGAACCCTTAGTTTTTAACCGTTTAGCCCAACCCGTTTCCAACCTACCCAGGCCCAACATTTGTGTGGATATCCGGAGCCTACGCTCAATAGTTAGACCTCCAATGACCCCTGTTCACTAAATAATTTTCAGGGTTCGAGCTTAGCTTCACTGCAGTTACTTAAAAATGAGTTCGACTCTAAAATCCCAGCCATAAAGCTTGGGAATAGTATTTCTCTAGTTCTCCACGACGTCTAAACAAACAGCACATTTTGCCGGATCCACCGCATTCCTTCCATCTTGGTTTAAAAACCGTACCGATACATGCATTCCTTACCGCTACCTACAATTACCCGTCCAACTTCATGCACAAAAGGTTAGCCACGGAAATCGTACGACACCGTTTCTGGCTTTGCGTAACCTCTCGACAACTCCTGCATTCGATATTCTCCAAGTCTGAATGGCCAGTAAGTTGCTTGTGGTATCACATATTTAGCCAAACACACGAGGATTGGCAACATGATTACACGGTGTTAGCGTTCCTCCCAAGCCCAGAGAAACGGTTGCTGTAGCTACCGCTGTCACTTAATGTTTTAGCTCCCGGTCTGCTACTCTCGGAAATTCAACAAATCCTTTCTGGATATACGGGCGTCACCAACCAGACCGCTTATCCGTACCAATTCAGCGCATCGTGTATTATAACGAAGAAGGACAGATCAGACCATCTTTACAGTATCAAAATGCCATCAATTAGAACATCTCGTATATTATAATGTCTCGTATTAGAGCATTCACACATACCCCGGCTACGATACATTATTTTTAATTTTCACCATTTGGATCCAATAATGAACGTTTCCCACATTCCGTATGTCTTCAATTCTCACATCTCGGGTTTCCCCGATGCTCATCTCGTGTTTCCTTGGATCGGGCCGAATAGCAACAGTTACATGACCCCCATATCCCCGTGAAACGGCTCGTGTCGGTGTTTCCTGCACGGACTCGTTGCCATCAATGCGTCAAGAAAAACACCGCTGCGGCATGAAGCTGACCCAGACATGAGTAGCATCGGATCTATCTTGATAGTCGCCAGTTCATTGATCCAAGGCTCACACTCCGTTGCCACTACAGCATACAAATTGCGTCTATCTCAGATAAATTCATCCTAGCAGCTACCATCTTTTGTGCTTTCAGTGGCTATTGGCAAAACCATTCAACTACTTCAAAAGGCCACGAACCATTTCTGACGATTCACAAAGGCCACGGACAAGCATCTAGCCGTTCAGAATAAGCTGTTGAACGACACTAATCATCCAGTGCAAGCCACTGCAATTTTACATCATTCAATTCGGTAATTGGCTCTTTCAGCCGCCCTGCACATCTCACTGTCCGCCACATTATGAATATCCTCGATCTAGCGTTCCCGTACTTCCAGTTCGAAGAAAGCCTTTTGTCGCTTGAGCAGCTACGCCTTACCAATCCCGCGGCCACGAGCTATGTGTCCATCGTGCGCATCGCAAGCAAAGATTCCCGCACGGCGCACTTCAGGATCCTCCGTGATATCCTCGACTCCGCAACGGCAAAACGCATTAATAAGCCTGCAACAGAAACGTACGTGCAGAACATGGATATATTCGACGAGTCGGCTTTTCCGCTTGTGCTCCGTCTTCCAGGTGAGTTCTTTTCAAATGTGGTATTTCACTTCAAACCTAGCCCCGACTACACGCTTTTCGACCTCCGCAGGCTCTTTGTCTTTAAGGCCGCATCGTACCCCGAAATCGACGCCTTGGTCTCAGATATGGACGCGCAGTTTGCGCACAGTGGTGACTTTATCGCGCCTCCCCACGTGTCCACGCACAGGCTGTTTGAATGGGACAGCGACGGGATGCTTTCCATCCCAGAGTTCCTCCTGCCATCTGATACCGCCCGTGGAGGAAAGGTGATCTTCCTTGTCACGGGTTTGTGTCGCGACAGACGCACGGAGAAGGTGACGTTGAAGCACTTTGTGAAGGTCTCGTTGTATATGGAGTCTGAACACGGCACTAACTGCGAGGCCAACGGGCTGGAAACAGATCTGAGAGAGCCGGTAGCAGAATCAAATCAAAGTATTTCGCTTTTGACTGAACCGTCTCGTCAGCCCGCGACAATTTTCGCGCCAAGTAACCTGAAAGGGGCGCTGTCGCCGATTACGATTAACCGCAAGAAGCAGGTGCCATTTGAGCCTTTGTCGGCGCAGCCAATGGAAGACACTGCGAACCCGCTTCCTAGCCCCAACTTGTCGCCTGCCGGAAGCAGCAACTGTGAAGATCTTCCAGATTTTGACTTCAGCTCCGCAAGGTATCCGCCTAACGCTAATGGGCGGTTACTGGTCTACCTTCCGCCGACATTACCAACGCTCGTCGACTCACCCAATACACTGAGCAGCACCCTCAATCCGCCCAGTGAGGCCTCTCTGGATAAAGGAGAGGGTTCCCCCAAGGAAGAAGAAGAAGCGGAGAAAGAAACAAGGACCGGGGTCCCAGCGACAGCGGATGGGATACCAAGGACACCCGTAGAGTCCCAACAGATGGGAAATTTTTCTCGGCAGTCAGTTCAGGACTCCCCAGATCAGTCTTTGTCTCAGCCACTGCCTGAGGCCCCGCCTTTGTCACAGCCTTCGGCTTTGGCCCAAACCTCGACTCTGGCTTCATACAATCTCTGCACGGAGGACGGTCCGATTTTCCGTTCCACCGTGCGCCAGCTTGAGGAAAACATCCCAAAGTTCCGAGCGCTCGTTCGTGACACGCTTGGAGCCGCCAAAGCCGTTCTCCAGAGTCTCCAGTTGTCGACGGCCGCTACTCGCGAGCTCACCCGCGCCTTGGTGCGTCTTACTAACAGCCCCGCTGGGATGACAGGCCTCTCACCTATTGTTACAAGTGCCTACACTCCGTACCTTTCAGCCGAAAGAGCCCAACAGAAGCTTCAATCTGCAGCCTATAAGGCCAAATTCATCGATCCCTTGACAGCCTTGCTTAACAACGACATGAACATGTGTGCTGCGCGCAAAAAGGAGTTCGAGGAGGAGTCAAAGGAGTACTACGCATGGTTGACCAAGTACCTTTCTTCCGGTAAGAGCAAGGACGAGAAAAGTTTGCGGAAGCGCAAAAGCTTTGAGCTTGCGAAGCTCGGGTACATTGATTACCTCCACGGACTCAACTCGGACGAGTTCACGCAGACATTTATGACTGCAATGACGTCCTTTTTTCAGGAGGTGGACCAACCGAATTTGGACGCGGAGATAGACTCGGTTGGCGGTGTGGTTGCAAACCTTCGGAGTTTTGCGGCGGAACGAAAGCAGCTTGGACGACGGATCTCGCTGGCAGAAACGGAGGAGGAACTAGCGGCCGTTTTGGCGAACCAACCGACGCTGCCCGATGCTCCCACGTCCCTGGCGTCGCCCAAGAACCCGCCTGGGTACAGAGCGGGGCTTCTTTTCGTCCAAGGCGGACAGGGAAAGTTGGGGTGGCACAAGGAATGGGTGGTTTTGGACAAGGGTCGGTTGTTCGAGTACTCCGACTGGCGCAAGGGCTCGTCTATCCGCCAACACGAACCGATCGACATCTCCCTTGCGAGCATCAAGGCGACCCCTAACGACAAGCGCAAGCACTGCTTGGAGATCATGACATCTACGGGCGACAAACACGTTTTCCAGGCTGTTAGTGAGTACGAGCAGCGCCAATGGGCGAAGGCGTTTTACGACGCGGGACAGCATTTGACGCTGCCAGGCGAGAGTTTCCAGAAGACCCTGGCAGCAGGTCTGTCTGCAACGCCTGGCTTGTCTGCCCCACGGCCGTACCCACTCAAAACGAGTCACGGGCTGTTTTCTCAACCGGTGCGAGAAACCAAAAAGGTTATGCCCTCGTCCACCAAGTTTTCACCCACCTCCGGTGTTGCCTCCAAATTCTCTCCCTTCAAAGAGGGATCGGAGATTCGTGCGGCGCCCACCACGAAGGTGGATCTCTCACGGATGAACGCAATGACGTCGCATGTTCGGGAGCCCGAGCTTTCGGTAGCAGACACGGATCAGTTGCGCATGGTGCAAGACGTGGATCCCAGCAACTTGCGTTGTGTGGACTGCGATTCGCCCGACTCGGTCGAGTGGATCTCAATCAACTTCTTGGTGGTGTTCTGCGTGAACTGTTCGTCGTGCCACCGCTCGCTCGGCTCACACATCAGCAAGATCAAGTCGTTGAAGTTGGACAACTTTACCGCCGAGACGGAGTCGTTGTTGATGCATATCAACAATCGCGAGGCTAACCGCTATCTAGAGGCGACGTTGGCGTCAAGTAAGAAGCTCAACTACGCAAAGGGGATCGCGGACGCGGAGCGGTTGGAGTTTGTCACCGATAAATACCGCTTAAAGTTGTACATGTCGCTTGTGGACGGGGACGTGAATCTAGTGCTCGTATCTGCGATCACGAAGCATAGATTTAATGATATCATCCGCACGATTGCGGCGGGGGCAAATATCAATATGGCCGTGTCAGATAGCAAGACGAGTTCGGTGTTCACGTTGTTTGAGTATGCATTGGTGAAGTACTCGGGCACAAAGGAACGCCCCGTGTTTGATATCGCTGAATTGCTTATTCTCAGTGGGTGCAATATCGATGGTCCGGTCAAGAACCCTAACCAGCTCCACCCACAAGCCTTGCTCTACTGGCAAGACAAGATTAAGCGGTTCCTTGGCACCGGCACGGTGGCGCCGCAGAACGAACGGGGCCTTGTGTCAACACCGACGTCGGTGGAACACACGCCGCAGTCGTTTTTAGGGTCCAAGAAGATGTCCGCAAGGATTACGCGGCGACTTTCGGGGAGACACCAAAAGGCGTAGTAATCGTTGGAGCGATTTCGTCCACCCCGCATGAGATTTCCTTGGCGCTCACGACTCATTAGCCCTGAACGATCAAATATCTGATGTTGCACGAGAGGAGTGGAGAAATGTCTACGGAATTGGCAAGTGAGTATGTTTTAAGGATTTGACATGCAAGGTGCTTCAATTTGTAGGAAGAAAAAAAAGGCGAAAGCCGAGTTGTTCTCGAGAAATTAGCAGTTATCCCAAAAGGGGCATGTGACGACTATAGTGAGCTGGAGATTCTTAAGGGATTGTGAGGATAAGACGCTTTCTTAGAACTACGATTAACCAAGACTATGGCAAGGTTTAATAACGAAGCTCAAAGTTCACAACTGATAATCGTGTAGAATATCGACCGACTAGAGGTTAGAGTATATCCGCCGTTAACGTCTATGGGATAAATGGGCACGTTTAAATCACCAGCCTTTATTGTTGTCATAACACTCCAGATAAGGGGAATGATCTGAGCGAGTCGAAGGGTGTATGAACTATTAGATTGACCGATTTTTAAGAGTCAAAGCTTGTCAACCATGAGCTAGCATTAGTACATGAACATTTTCTCCTGGTTAAGCACTTTTCATCCATAGTATACGTCACAATCGATTTATTCACTAGTAGATTAATCATTTCTAGCAGATTGGTGTATTCAGGGTCCATCGTTAAATGTACGATCGCCAAATATTATGGGCAATAGAGGTTCCAGAGACAGTTTGAATGGCCCTACAACGTAGGTGTAGCATTCCGGTTCCCAGTCGTCATATTATCCCCAGAACGGTGGAAATACACTAACTCTATAGCTGTTTATCCTCATACTTTAAACAGATTTATGGCTTCCATTCGTGGAGCGAGCGTAAGCCATCTACACCCCTTACCCCATTTGAGAGTAAGGCGAAGTTTGTATCACAGTAAAATAGTGGGCCTAGTATGCAACAATAAGCCTATCTGTATCTATTGATAGCCACTTACATCCTCAGAACACCCTCCAAAACTCTTAATTGCACTGGAGATGTGACACTCACCCTGATAAACTTCAAACCGGCCGGCTCTTTACTAGAACCAGTCGCCCCTCAAATGGCAACTCCCGCTTTTTGCTATTTAATTATCCCATAGATAATCCTATTTCCCTCACAAGTTGGTTTCAGAATCTTAGCCTTCTGTGACTAATTAAAATGCACGTGGCGGGAAGGTGCATTACCCTACCCAGATGTGCGTCAATTTCCCTGGCAACCGCATAAGGTTGTCCAATCAGCGTATGCCTTTGGAAGAAAAAGAAATTCCTAGAAGCAACATAGGTACAGCCGCAAACGGGCTAGCGTCTCACCTTTGTCGGGTACAGTTTGCGCTGGGGAGTTCTGCCTTGCTCGCCGCTTGCTGACTCGCACTTTTTCCTGTTTTCTTCCCGGTTTCCTCTTTGCTTTTCCTGTTTCCCACCCTTTAGTAATTTCGCGACAACACCCCTTCCCCCATAGTAACTTAAGAAAAACTCCTTCTTTCCTTTGTGCTAGTTGTTAATTCGTTCCACCCAACACAACATAGTCTAGTTTTGATACCAAACGATTCTAGCTGGTCTGGATTTATTACCATCGAACGAATAACTGTTTATTCCCTATAAACCAGTTATATCTGACGCCTTTACTGCGCTGCTCAGAACCACCCTTTTTGCCACCGAATACTTAGTCACACACACCGCTGTCCTTTTTGCGCCGCTGTCGTTTTCTGTGTCCCTACATATTCGAGCAACCTCCTTCCCAATCCGGTTTTTGTTTTTCCTGCAAGAACATTTTTGGTAACCGCACTCCCCCCCTGAGCACGTTCCTGACGTCATTGTAAGTTTTCATCATGGCTTTAGCATCCCATCAGATCACCCTCCCGTCGCTTAAGCGCCAGTGTTCCTTCATCACGTCGTCGCCAAAAAAGGCATGCATCCGATCCAAGGATGTGTTTTTGGCGACCGGTGCCGCAATCTGCTCCTCTTCCGAAGATGAGTTGAACGACTCCGACGACGATACTTCATACGACGCCGACCAGTTGCGGGCCAAAAGACGTGCGTCCACTCGCATGTCCATGTGGTCCATGGACTCGGACATCAGCCGTGCTGTCGGCCAATACAGCGATGACGAAGACGACAATGAGGATGCTGACTCAGTCGCCACGTGCATCATGCCGACCAGAACTAACTCCGTCTCAGACCTTCAGAACAAGTACAATGCCAGTTACGCCTCCACCACGTCCCAGTCTGCGAAGCTGAAGAAGCCGTTACTGGACTCTGACCGCTCCGCGAGATTGCGCTGTTTCGATTATTTGGTTGGCTCGATCGACGCCGCATGGGCTAGATACTGCGATATGACCGCTTATGCAGAAGAAGAGGTGTACCGCTATGGTAACATCGAAAAGATCCCGACTACTCCGGCGTCAGTGGCTACCGATGACGAAGGCTACAAATCTGAGGGTTCCACCGACATTACCGATTACGAGAGCGACTACGGGTACCTGACCAAGCAGGTGGCCACCCCGGTGAGACGTCCTTCGATGCTTAACCCTGCCTCGAACACGACGGAAGAGCCATCCAGATGCAAGTTGCAGAACTTGAAGGCCCGTTTGATGAAGGCCAAGTACTACTTGCAGGACTATGTCGAATCCAATGCTGCGAGCGATTGTGAGTTGTTCTGGAAGCGCTGGGACTTGGTCAAGTATGCCACCATTGAGTTGGTGGAAGACGACGACGATGAAGAGATTATCGAGGACACCATTGAGGAACTAGAACAAGGCCGTATCTATTAAGCTGGCGGTTCTTGGTTTCTTCCCTCTCTCAAGCTTGAAGTTTTTGTTTTTTTAGTCATTATATTTTTTTGTTATTTCTATTTGGTTTGTTTTGGGTTGCGCTTTATTATTTTTCTCTGCTCTTTTCTTCTTCCACTTTCCTGCTTGGGTTTTCCGTTCCCCGTCTGTTACTACTACGTTTATTATCTCTTACTGCGAGGCGCTGGTTTCTACAAAAAAAAACTCACACCGAAGATGAAACGCTCGTCCAAAAAGCTTCTATATATTATTTATTCAACTGTTTGTTAATATACTTCTCTTCAAATAGTTCAATGTAGTTGAGATCTGTATACCGAGGGATAGAGCGTCATAGATTTGACATTCCGAGGAGCCATATCGCACTAGTTCTTGGACCTTGGGACTACAGTTCCGGTGCATGTGATACGCTTCATTGCCTTCTCACGCGCACGGGGTAGAATTGGGGATGACCTGCATACTGGAGATTAACACGTAGCCCCGTTGGTAGCCGCTCGAGTAGCCCCCACAACCCTTCAAAAAAAAACAGTTGAATCCGGATCCTTAGACTTCTGCGCATCCCAACACAATCATATACAAACATGAAGTTGACCCAGTTAGCCATTTCCCTTGCCGCCTTGGCGTCTGCCGTCTCTGCGGCCGACCAATTGAGAATTGGTACGTAATCTTCCAGCCAGATTTTGGTTATCAATCACTAACCTCTAGGAATTATCAAGTCCGTTCCAGCGGAAGAATGCCACCGTAAGTCCCAACCGGGTGACAGAATTCACATGCACTATGTCGGTAAGCTCCAGGATGGTACTGTTTTTGACGCCTCTCTGAAGAGAGGCCAACCATTGACCTTCGAGTTAGGGTCTGGTCAGGTTATCAAGGGCTGGGATCAGGGTTTGACCAGAATGTGTATTGGTGAAAAGCGTAAACTCACCATTCCGCCACACTTGGCCTACGGTAAGTCTGGTGCCGGTGGTGTTATTCCGCCTGATGCCACCCTCACCTTCGAAGCTGAATTGGTGGGTATTGAGGGCTACGAACCTCCGGCTGAGTTGGAAGATGATGATGAGGAGGATGTTTTTGAGTCTGAACCAGTGACTGAAAATGAGGAAGAAGAAGAGGAGGAGGAGGAAGAAGAGGAGGAAGAAGAAGAAGAGGATGAAGAAGAAGAAGAGGAGGAAGAGGAAGAGGAAGAGGAAGAAGAGGAAATTGAAAGAGACGAGCTTTAAGAGTTCTATCTAATCTACTCTCATGTCGCAGATCTCTATTCCAGGTAATTTACTTAAATATAATCATTGGTTATGCCAGTACTGACAATTAATGCTTTATCTATATATTACACCTGTGTAAATCTCAACATCGTGCTTTTTGCCCTTCCCTGTTATTAGTCTCTGCGGGGAAAATCGAAAATCTCAAGGTTTTATCTGATGCTGTCTTCATTTCACATAGCTCCAACGCTTCCTGATATTGCAGATCACCTCACCTTTTCTTACTAGCCAACCATATTCACCCTTATTATGAACAGAGACCCAAAGATCTGTGCCAGGGCGTTGTGCGATTTTCTCACCTCTGGTTCGCAGTTCAGAGTCATCTACCTGCCAAACCCTACCCCCTCCGGTCTACTCCCCACCACAAGACTCTGTATTCTCGACTCTTCGTTCAATCCGCCCCACAATGCCCATTTATCCTTGGTGGTTCGAGCCTTGCAGTATAACTTTGACGCGCGGGCGGTGTCCACCCCGCACCTCCACAACTCGGAGCAGAAGCGGCTCATGATCATGTTGTCCGTGAACAATGCCGATAAAACCGCCGCCTTCACCGCCGCCGCCTTTGAGCATCGTATTGCCATGATGTGTTTGCTTGCCGATCAGATCAGATCAGAGTACGCCATCGAAACCTCCGTGGGCCTCACTACGCATGCCAAGTTTGTCGACAAATCCCAAGCCATTATCTCCCACTTCACGGATTTGGGATCTCCTGTGATACCTACGCTTACGTTTTTGGCGGGGTTTGACACCTTAATCCGCATTTTTAACCCGAAGTACTACGCTCCGTCGACCGTGGAGCAGGCATTGGGCACGTTCATGCAGCAGGCAGAGCTTTTCACCTTGACCAGAGACAAGGAACGGTTATCGATCCCTCAACAATGGGAGTATGTGAAGAGCATCCAGGAGGGCAAACTCGAGGGTGTTCCTCAGGAGTGGTACAAGAGAATCTTTCTTGTGGATGGGCTCCAAGAGAGCATCGATACCAGTTCCTCGGGGATCAGAAAGCTCGTACCGAGTGCAACCGACGACTGGAAACTGCAGCTTCCCCAGAGCATTGCTAAGTATATCCAAGAGCATGGATTGTATAAGGACTGAAATACCTGGAAGTTTACCGCCTGTAGCGGTCATAGAATGGAACAGAATACCAAAGGAACGTACCTACATTCCATAGGATACGTGTGAGGTTTCTTAATCTTCGGCATTAAATTCTGTATTGAAAGCACATCCACTGGAGTGGCACCGCTCTACTCATACGTTTAACTTGTTAGTGTAGGATCCCGCTAGTCGTTTACGGCTATTAAAGGCTCTGCCTTGTCTCCGCTAAGCTCAGATTACTGTAGTAACTTTCGCTTATATTGTTTCTACAAAGAATGTTATATGTTTTTGTACTACTATTAATCTTGACGCAGCCTGAACAGCCGGAACTCAAGAAAAGACACTCAGGTATCAACCGAGTAAATTGGGTTTGGGGAAATTGGGTTTGTGTAACTTTAGGACATTACTGCCGCCAAGAACAATGACGCAAAGAGATAAATAATATTCACCAGACAGCTGAGATATCCGGAGGAGCTAAGGGCTTGCTTCAAGCCCCCGCGAATCCCCGCATCATTCTCCAATCTGTGAATCGATCTGTTGCTGTTGTCGTAGGACATCATGTCCTCTTGGGCCATTCCGCCGGTGCATTCAATGCGGCCCCCTCTGATGGTATTGGCCATGTCGCCTTTAGTCCACTTGGAACAATCGAATGCGGCTGCTGTAGACTGGACAATGGCGCTCCCCTTCACCAACTTCAACTTAGCAAGCGTGGCTTCTTTAATGTTACCGGTAAACTCAATCGCACCGCCAATGACGGACAACTTTGGGAAAAAGTTGAGCTTTTGCAAGAGAGCATTATCCATAACAATCAACCCCCCACCGACCTCGCCCAATGTGGGCAACTCCACACTGCTCAAGCCGGTATTCTTGCTGATACTCAACGTTCCCCCAATCTCCTTCAACTTGGGAATCTTCAAGGCGGAAAACTTGTTGTTGATAAAACTGGCGGAATTCTCCACCAGCTCGATATTTGACAAATCAAGCATGGAGACATCGTTAAACGTCATGTTGTTTGCAAACTTCAAGGACGGGAAGCGGACCTCGGCGTATTTGGCGTTGGCGGAGATGAGCAACTCCTGGGAGATCTTTCTCACGTTTGACGTGACCGATTCTAGGAAACGGTTGTTGTTGATGTTTAGAATGTCTAACAGGTCCACTTCGAATCCTGTAAACCCCACAAGCGAAGTATCAGAAATGGTGATACTCCGGATCTTGCTGATTCCAGCGTCGAGATTGACGGTGCTCAAAATAGGTAAAATCTTCCACTCTAGCTGATCAACCGCCACCAACATCGGAAAGTAGACAGAGGTTAACGAAGTCAACTCCTCGAGGGAAAGCATGCCCCCCACTTCTGATAACTTGTTGGAAATAACGCGCACAACATGGCTGGAGTTAGCGACTTTGACGTTCCCCGCCACATGGACGATGTCGCCAAAGTCAATCACCGGATCCTGGTAGTTTTCAAAAACAAGAGACCCTGTGATTGTCTCGCAGTCAGCCAAAGCGGCAATGTCCCCAGAGCTGTGGATTTTGTAGACCTCCTTCGTGCAGTGCTCGGGGACCTCCATGTCCTCGGGGACCTCTGTTTGATCATCCGTAAATATTTCCTGAAAGTGTGCATTCTCTCCACCGTTCCATATGTCCATATAGCTCGGGTTAGTGCCAAGCCTAGAGTCTACCGCCAGTACTCCGTTCCCTTTTAAGTCTTGCTGCTCCCGGAGAGAGATGAAGGCATCTTTCAGTTCGTGCTTGAAGATAGAAGGAGAGGAGTTCACGTTTGTAATTGAAGCGAGAAAGATGATAATAGCCAAGTTGGTTGAATGTCTCATTTTGTGTATTTTGTTGTGTGTTTTTTTCAGTTTTTTTTTATTTTACTTTGTGAGAAGCTCTCTACTGGAATAATCATTCTTTGTCCAATTTTTAATAGTAAAAGCTGGGGGTCCTAAGGAGATGAGGGAGATTAACGAGTTTTGGTTTCCGTGACACAGAGACTGTCTACCACAAAGCAGGAAGCTATAGCTGCCACGACGGTCCACAAAGGCTGGGTGCCATTCTAGTCTCGCATATGCATGCGGGGATATGCGCATGGCATGGATCACAAATTAACCAGCTTCCTTAGAATTCGCTTTTCAAAATTCAGCAATCTGGCCAAAGATACCCACCCGATAAATACACTTTCGTTTCACACCAAGCTAAAAATATAACGTCCTTCATTCACATACATACTGGTATATACACTAGACTGAGACTGACTGTTTCCGGCACAACGGACAGCTGTTTTTCCCCTTCATCAACCACGAGTCAATACACTCTGTGTGGAAGAAATGCAGACACTGGTCCAAGACCCTGCCTTTATCACCAGTCTCGTATTCATCAAGGCAAATCAAACACTTATCGCCCAGCGCTACAGTTTTGGTATCCGGTCCTCCAGGAGCGGTAGTGCCCTTCAATTCGCAACACGTCGCAAACGAGTTAAGACTATCAGTATCAGACAACACCTTGAACACAATCTCCGAGCCAGCGCGAGACACGTCTTCCTCTTTGACCACATCCTTAACGTGGTCTCCCAACAACTCTGACAAGTTTAGCAAGTCCTCGTAGGTTGGGTTTTCTGTCATGAGCGATGGGGACGTGAGAAGCGGATGGGATGGAGGGTAAGTGTTTCCGATCACGTAGATGACCCAGGTTCTCTGTGGCTGCATGTTGGCATTCGCCTGGAGATTCTCACGTGCCGCTTCTCTCGCTTCTCTTCGTTCTCTCCGGCGCTGGTAAGCCTCCCTGATGGTGGATGCAACTGATAGGAATGGATGGTCGTTATTGCCAAAAAACTCACCAAAATCGGGGGTGGAGCCTATTTGCGTTCTTGCCTCCGAGGCCGACAGGTTGGTCTGCGCGTCTCCCTGGTCCACAGTCAGTTCAAAGAACTCGTCCAACACCTCGTCCAACGAGTCTGCAGATGAATCGGATCTACGCGTCTCGTGCCCGGTGTTCTCTCCGGTAAAATTGTCGATAATTCTTCTTAGCTCCAAATCATCAACCTCCTCGGGATCTTCTTCCGGAGAAAACATCCCGTCGAGGAAGCCGTTCAGAGTCTCGGCGTGCATCGCTGAGCGCACCAGACCTTCAAATTCCAGGGTTGGGGAGGCGGGTTGGCTTGAAACCACCGATCTCACACCCACAATCATGACCGGTACGTTATCGGCCATGGCCGGAGGTGGTGGAGGAGGACGGTAGGATGGCATTGGAGGCTCTATGCGGTCTGCTGTGTCAGGCGTGGCCGCAACGGGGGGGATGCTAAACGTGCTTCTAACCCGTTCAAAGAAGGTAGACAGTGGGTCTGGGTTCAAGGAGTTTTCCGCCCTGTAACCAGGATTGTAAGGCCCTTCTGAAGGGGGGTTTCCATTCAAGGCCGAAAAGCCATGGCCCGGGACGTTCAGATCGGCCGCAGGTTGGCTTGGATTCCCCCCGTCAAAGCGAAACGCTCTGAAGAACGACACTCTCTGATCATCAGTCTCTTCCTCAGGCGTGAGCTCCCGTCTAAGGAGGCCTCGCCTCAAGGATTCGAGAAATTCACCAAAACTCGCGTCATCATTTGGCAACGCTGCCCGGTTCCGGTTATCGATTCTTATCCCCTGGTGGATGCTCAGGTGGCTATTGGGGGTGTGGGCGATTAGCGAAATGGCGGTGGTGAGCGATGCAATTTCTAGTAAATGGCTTAAGAAATCAGTTTGAACGAGAAACGAGAAATCGGGGTCAGCGTCTGGCCGCAAAAGCGGCTCAAAAGTACGGCGAGGGTTGCTTGCTCTGTGGAACCGTGGCCATTCTCTCACCGGAAAGAGTTCCGCGCTGGTGCTTCGGGTGATTGGAGGGAGGTTATCTCCAAGTAAACCCTCAGAGAGCACGGAGTGGGTATCTATTAAGGGCGTCAGAGAGGCCAGAGGAATGCTTTCTACTGATGGCCGCCGTGACTGAATGGCAGGGCTCACATCCCCGGAATGGTTGTAGTTGAGCAGCTGAGAAGCTACAGCGAGGGCTGGATGGAGAAACGTGGGGCAGATTTCGACTTCGGGGGTGTTCAAATCCGCCGTCACAACCCGGGGAATCTCTTGAGCATCAGAGCTCGAGGTTCGGTTCAAGAGCCGGTGGAGACGCTGGGACCGTGAGGAGAAACGTCTTCGGATGTTCCGCGTACCGGCTGTCGATAACGTGGAGCGGCGCCTCCTTCGCGGGGAGTCAGGTGGAAACAGCGACGAACTGGAAGGCGGCATATCTGTTTCCGCAACACGGCTTCCCGTTTGGCCCATTCTGGAAGCTGGAGAAGGGGAGTCGAATAAATTGTCAACAATCAAAGGTGATTGGGGGTCGGATGGATAAAGGGTAGGTGGGTTAATCAAGGAGAAAGGGGAGAGATCAAATTGGGGGAAAGGGGGCTAGTTTGGCGGTTAATACTAAGCTGCTGGTGGCAAAGATGCTAAACAGGAAAACTGGCGCTTACAGTATACCCGTACTAGGTTTTAACAGAGACAAGCGGTTGTAAATATCCGCGATTAAGGGTGCAAGGCGGCTCTCAGGTCTAACGGAAATGCTTTAAAAACTCTGCCGGGTTATAATTGAAGGGGTAGAAGATGGACGTCTGATTAACAGAATGAGTCCTATGAATGATGGGGGGATGAAATGTGGTGTCATTCAGGGGAAAGGATCGCCGTGATGCTGCGATGTAAGCGAACGCTGATAATGCAGTGCCACCGGCTCCTGTCACCGGATAACGAGTGTCGATAAGATTGCTGTAGGCATGTTCCCGGAGAATCGCGAACGGCGGAATTCCGCCGTGTGCCGTGTCAGTTATTTATTTATTCATACACTTATTATAGACCTTGGCTTTTAATATATATTAGTTGTGATTCTTATTAAGGATCGTAGTTTGATATTCAGTGCTATAAGCTGTTAACCACTGTCAGATAGTGCCTCCATGTGAGAGGTGCTTACTAATATGGAACATCATTGCCCGAACCGAAAATATGTGTGTTGCAGTCCTAGCGATGCCATAGTTACGAACGACGGGACGTCTGTTGTATTTGTTGTGGCGTAAAGCGGGCCACAGCCTGTCACTGTAGGGTTATTTCGTTGGATTTTATTTTCTCAGATATATGTGATTGCTTATATTGTGGTTGTTTCTACACTATTAGCAAAAATAAGAGAAATTGGATCTAGATTTCAAAACAAACGGGCTAATGGCAGTATATGTCTGTCAGACTTATTGACTACCATTCAGAAATTATTATTCACACCAGTAACAAATTATATCACAAATATTAGCAGCACTTTCCGGAGACCCACCGTTCTGTCTCCAACCGGTGCCTCACCCGCCTCCGACCGGGGATGTACTTCACACGTGACTGCCCTGGTCATAATAGCAGATCATACCACGTGACAGATGCAGCCGCCCCGTTTTTTCTCATTCCGAGTTCTTATTTCTAGAGCACTTCCCGCCTCAGATCAAGGGACACCTTTTCCCACACGGCACGTTTCACAAGGCATATTTACCCATTGGTACTCCCTTGGGCATTCACCAATATCATATATTGTCTGTGGTAAATGTATCACAATTCGTTGATACTATGCATTTGGTTACTTCTGTTGGTTTTGCGAGCTGAAGGGCTGGATACGGTGTCTCTTACCGGGGGTGATGTTGTATTGAGCAACCCAAATGAGGAAATCCAAGCCGAGTCGAAGGATCAAACAGGACTGAGTGTGTCCGTAGTGCCGTCGGCGGAACAAACAAGACTGGATACCTCTATGCTGCCGTCCACAAGCACAATCACATATGAGTCTGAAAGGGAGAAGAGTGATATAGTTTCCGTTCAGAGTGCGGTAGAAACAGCAAACACAAAGACCGAGGTTAGAGAGATAACTACTGAAATGACTATTGAAACACACGGTATTGACGTCTCAACGTCCGTTTCCGTGCAGGTGCATGGAACCAGTGAGTCTGTGTCAGACGTTGCTAGTGTTTCATCGGTTACCAGTGCTTTGTCAACTGCCAGCGCTTCATCGGTTACCAGTGCTTTGTCAACTGCCAGCGCTTCGTCGGCTGCTAGCGCTTCATCAGTTGCTAGCGCTTCATCGGTTGCTAGCGCTTCATCGGTTGCTAGCGCTTCATCGGTTGCTAGTGCTTCATCTGTTGCCAGTGCTTCATCTGTTGCCAGCGTATCATCAGTTGCTAGCGCTTTATCAGTTGCTAGTGCTTCATCAGTTGCTAGTGCTTCATCGGTTACCAACGCTTCATCGGTTGACAGTGCTTCATCGGTTGCTAGCGCTTCGTCAACTTCCAGTGCTTTGTCGGTTGCCAACGCTTCATCGATTTTTAACACTTCGTCGGTTGCCAACGCTTCGTCAGTTGCTAGTTCTTTGTCAACTTCCAGTGCTTCGTCGGTTGCTATCGCTTCGTCAGTTGCTAACGCTTCATCAATTGCTAGTGCCTCATCGGTTGCCAGCGTTTTGTCAGTGGCTAAGGCCCCAGACCCCGACTTTAGCCTCGTTTTACACTCCGACCGCAATACCCATATCATCCTCAATGCATCCCAGCCCATCTCAGAACCTGATGAAGCAGTCAACTTCCTCTCCTTCGAAGAATGGAAGAAACGAAAAGTCAATTCTGACCAGGAACTCAAGAAGACCCCGCCCAAGGCCCATCGTGTGGTCAACAAGTTCGAAGAAATTGGTGACGAGGGAGAAATTAACATCGGACTCTTCCGACAAGTGCCAGAAGCGGATCTCGGCAAAACCTACAAAGACAAGTTCAACTACGCATCCCTCGACTGTGCCGCCACCATAGTCAAGAGCAATTCTGAGGCCCGATGCGCATCTTCCATCTTGCGAGAGAACAAGGACTCGTATCTCCTCAACCCGTGCTCTGCCGACAATCAGTTTGTAGTGATCGAGCTCTGCCAGGACATTCTCGTGGACCACCTCGTTGTGGGCAACTTTGAGTTTTTTCTGTCCATGTTCCGTCGGTTGCGGGTGTCTGTGAGCGACAGGTTTCCAGTCCCGGCTACCGGTGGGGGCTGGAAGGTGTTGGGAGAATTTGAGGCGGAAAACTTGCGTGATGAGCAAACGTTTCCCATCAAGAACCCGCTCATCTGGGCAAGGTACTTGCGCTTAGAGGTGTTGAGTCACTATGGTGACGAGTTTTACTGCCCTATTTCATTGGTGCGTGTGCACGGAAAGACCATGATGGAGGAGTACAAGCTCCAGGCTGAGGAAGTAAAGCCAGATGCCCTCAACATAGACTTTTCGTTGGACCAGATCAACACCCAGGAAGACGAGGCCTGCCGCGTGACGTTGCGGCAAGTTGAGCTAGGCGACTTGGTCAAACAGTCGCAGGAGGAGGTAGAGGTGTGCCAGGCTCCGGAAGTGACCGAGGAGCCCGGGACGCAGGAGTCAATCTACAAAAACATCATGAAACGTCTCACCTTGCTCGAATCCAACGCCACCCTCTCCCTTTTGTACATCGAGGAGCAGAGCAAGTTGCTCACGGAAGCGTTTACTCGCTTAGAGACAAGGCAGAAGGCCAAATTCGACATGTTGGTGCACATTTTCAACGCCACTGTACACGACCAGCTCCACGGGCTCCAGCACTTGTACTCGAGCTTTCAGGCCCAGGCCCAGGCCCAGGCCGTCTTGGCCGAACACGGTGACGAACACCGCAAGATGCTCCTGGGCGCATCGCAGCACATCACCTACCTCCAGTCGCAGCTTACGTTCCAGCACCGGTTGTCGTTGTTTAACACGATGATAATCGTGATGCTCGTGATCTATGTAATTGTTACGCGGGAGACAATAGTTGAGACTGAGTATTTTGAAGAACACGAGGGCTGGAACCCGCGCGATGTCCATTCTCCGGTGGAGTCATTTCGTCTGCACTTGGATCAGGGTGTGCTGCAATCTCCTGGGAAGAGCCTGACCCCGCGTAGAAAGACGATCAAGGTTAAGCTTGGAAACCCTTTCCGGACGTCGTCCTCCATATACATCCACGATGGGTTTGTTTCCCACGAAATTTTGCCCCAACATACTAGTGAATACACTGATGAGAATGTATCGGATAGCATGATCGACTACACCTTCAATGAGGATGAGGACACCAAAGAAGCTCTGGAAGCGCAAAACGACATGATCGACTACACCTTCGATGTCACCAAAGCAGCTCTGGGAGCGCAAAATGACACGCTCAAGGGGACACACAACACCGATAATATGTCTGCAGTGGTCAGTCGGTCATCCCAGACGTCGCATCGCACAATGTTTTCTGTTTCGCCGTCGCCTGACTGCGATGAGAGGACAAAGCACAGTCACCCGCTCACCCCTGAGCACACCGATGCTGAAGAAGAAGATTAGCATCAGAAACGTTCCGGTGAATATTCTTGGAAGGTACTTTGCCAAGGGTTTACATCCCGGCGCGATCCAATTGCATATCAGAACCATATCTCCTGTAATGAATGACATTAAACTCTCGGGAGACTGAGCAAATTCGCTATTGCATTGGAGAGATAGTGGGTACGATACCACCAAGATAGAGTGGTATATTCCCATGTAAATGAACTCGGAATTACCGACCCTGGCTGCCTCGCAGATGTAACACGGTAAAGGAACGCGTATTATAGAGTTAACAGCGTTTGATTTTTTGTAAGTTTTTACTGTTATTTGTTTATTCATTGTCCCATAATGAATATGTAATTTGTATAGTGGTTTAAGAAGTTCTCCCGGACTGTAGCAAAGCTATGCACCCAGGCATGGTGTAGGCCGTCCAGGCACAATTTTCCGAGGCATTGGTTCGAAAACACAAGGTCCTTGAGGCGGGCCTTCGCCTTATAATTACCGATAATACAAAAGTGGAAGAGTCTGAGCACTTTCAGTATTTTCGGGATTAAAACTCTAAAGGAAGATTATATACTGGTTGACACTTGATTTAATTACTTCGGCTTACCAGCGTAACCAGAAGCATCAGGCTTGCGATTTGTTGAAGGTATTATCCTGCACACATCCCCTCCATCAGCTGCCAGATAACAGTTTCGTTTCGTTATCAAGTTTGTCGGTCGTTTTTTGCCGCTTCAATTCGGTCTCTTTTGCATCAATCTCTTTAATACTTCTTCCGATTGACGAACTATCCCGCCATCGCTTTCGATCTCATTCTTAAATCCCTTGTGCATACTTCTATAGTCGCGACCTTTGCCCTAATGACGTCCCATATCAACCACCGTGTAACATTCATCCACCCCGCTGACGACAATTTCGTGGATATCGACATTGACACATCTGGTATCTTGACACTCCCAGTTGCCAACTTTCCACGTCAGGACCGCTATCGCGTCCCTCAGGCGCTCGTCCCCGTCTCCATCAAGAACTACTTGCAGGGGATATCGCAGCTCCGCATCCAATGGGCTTCCTACACTGTTTACCCCGCCAACCGCCTCTTCCTGGAAGTCGTTCAGCCAGGTCTCCACGTGCATTTTACACCAGGCACCGCCAGTGAGGCCGACGCGTACCGCAACGTGGCCAGCCTTCTCGAGCAATTCTTCGAACTTAAGGCTGAACAACACAACTTCACTCTCAGCACGTCCGCCACGTTGTTTGTGCCCTTAAAGACCATTCCCGACTCGTTCATCCTGAATGTGGCGCTACTTTTGCAGCATAGGCATGGCGAGTTGGGCTATTTGAAGTATGCCGACACGCTCACACTCGCATATTCCGCGCAGAAGCAAGAGATGGTGCTCCAGACGTACTTTTCCAGCTCTGCGGTGGTCAACGTCGCGTCTAAACAGGATACCACCGTGTTCAAACCGCGTGACCATGTGCGCACTGAGATTGGTATTTTCGGCATCGACGAAAACGCCTCATCCTTGGACGACTTCACCCTTAACGGGGTGAGGTATGCTGTTGCTCCTGATTCCCAGGTGGAGCGCACGTTTCTTCACGTCAAGCCACGCCACCGGACTGTGCCATTTGCGTACAGCTCGCAGCTCTCCCTGGGTTTACATCCTAAAACTACCATCACCTTCAACGATACTTTGGTGTCCCCCGAATACGTGTACCAGTTCATCGACACTTCGTCCATCCCAGCTGACATCTTGGCGGAGCAGAACTTGCCTCTGACGGAGAAGAAGTGTGCGTTGTTCCTCCACTACACTATTCCCAAGGCGTACTTCTTCGACAAGTACCAGTTGCCAAAGGGTGCCGACTTGGTCGGGTACTGGGGCGAAACTGATCTCGAGGCGCCAGAGTACGCTGTAGACGGGTGGGGATCCGAGTTACTTCTCGAGTTGGACCAGGAGCTCGCCAGCCGGCGCTTGGAGTTGACGTTGCACTCACGGTACCAGACTCCAGTGAATACAGATACTCAGGCTGGACCGGACCAGGTCCAGAAGGAGATCCCGTACCCGCACGTTTTCTACGCGTGTGATCCGGACGTGGCGCCGCTCCGCGACCCGGAGTCGCGGTTGTTGGGTGTCTCGCCGTTCGACTCTAAGGGTTTGGGCTACGAGAGCTACTTCACCGGTAACACCGTGTTCTACCACTTAACAGCAAGTACGGCGTACTTGGCACATACTGGCACCATTCCCACCGCTGTCGGGAGTTATTCCGAGATTAACGCAATGACGTCTGCTATAGTGGGTCTTGGGTTTCTCTTCTTGCTCTGGAAGTTTGTGAGCATCGGAGTGGGAAAGAAGCTGCTTAAACTGGCAAAGGAGGTGGGAATGAAAGAGGTAAAGGTGTCGGTGTCAAAGAAGACGAATTAGATAATCACTTACAATGACGATGCATACATATTGAGAAATTTACGCAATGTATGAACTAACTATAACTAGTTACTCTAGCAGGGAGGTCGTCAACTTGGATATATGACTGTATGAAGATATATAGGAATGCAGAAGAATTTTAACATAAAAGCATCGATATATATATATAAGTTAATGAGATAAACGGTATTAAGATAATGTAAATATTTGAATTCAAGTCATTATTTATATATATATTTAATACCAAGTTAGTCTATATGATATGTGTGACAAGATCTGGTATAAATCCATCTAGGCTATTCATTATTCCATATTCCATATTCCTTCTGTTTCTCCTAGATCTCTTGCAAATGCTAACCATATTGGTTCTTCCCAACCCTCTACACCCAGACTCGGTTAATCTCAAGCCCTATCACGTACTTCCGTCACGCCTATCGCCGATAGCCTGCATGGGGCGAAAAGAAATGGAGCTCATCGCCCATTACTACAAGACACGTCTCACAGACATCTCATGCAGGAAGAAAAAAAATTTAGGGAGTGAAAAATTTCTTCCTGCAGTATACAACAGTGCTAGAAATAGCACTTTCACTCTTTTCGCAGACCACCTACAAACCGAAACAAGATGGGTAAAATTCAAAAGAAGAACGGTAAGGGTCGTTTGGACCGTTACTACTTCCTCGCGAAGGAAAAGGGGTACCGTGCGCGTTCGTCGTTCAAGATTCTCCAGATCAACGAGAAGTACGGGCACTTCCTCGAGAAGTCCAAGGTGGTGATTGATTTGTGTTGCGCGCCGGGCTCCTGGTGCCAGGTTGCCTCTCAATTGTGCCCAGTCAACTCTTTGATCATCGGTGTGGACATTGTGCCGGTAAAGTCGTTGCCAAACTGTATCACGTTCCAGTCGGACATCACAACGGAAGACTGCCGCTCGCGGTTGAGAGGACACATGAAGACGTGGAAGGCTGACACGGTATTACACGATGGTGCGCCGAACGTGGGTATGGGCTGGGTGCAAGATGCGTTCACACAGTCGCAGTTGACGCTCCAGGCGTTGAAGCTCGCGGTGGAAAACTTGACCCCAGGTGGGACCTTTGTGACCAAGGTTTTCAGATCCAAGGACTACAACAATCTTATGTGGGTGTTCCAGCAGTTGTTCGAGAAGGTGGAGGCGACAAAGCCACCGGCATCGCGTAACGTTTCGGCCGAAATCTTTGTGGTGTGCAAGGGCTTCAAGGCGCCAAAGAAGATGGATCCGCGCTTATTGGATCCTAAGGAGGTATTCGAGGAGTTGCCAGATGGACCGGTTAATAACGAAGCTAAGGTGTTCAACCCAGAGAAGAAGAGAAGGTCCAGACAGGGTTACGACGAGGGGGACTACATCCAGTACAAAACCATGGACCTCCTCGAGTTCATCAAAGACGAGGAGCCAATCAACAACCTCGGTGGGTTGAATGAGTTCACGTACGATCCCGAAGACATGACCTACAAGATGCTCAAGAAGTTGAAGCACCACACGCCCGAGTTGTTGGAGTGTTTCAAGGACTTGAAGGTATTGGGTAAGAAGGACTTTAAGCACATTCTCAAGTTTCGCAAAAATGCGCGTGATCTCTTGGGGTACGATGATGAGGAAAAGCCTGAAATCGAGGTCATACCTTTGACCGAGGAGGAGCAGATTGAAAAGGAGTTGGAGCAGTTGCAGAAGAAGAGGCAGCAGAAGCAAAAGAGAGAGAAACGTACCAAGAACGAGACCAAACAGAAGGAGATCCAAAGAATGCAGATGAACATGTTGACCGATATGAACATTGGTCTCGATGCCGCCATGCTGGGAGCTGACTCTCTTTTCAACCTTACCACCGCCGAGAAGACCGGTCAGTTGGCAGACTTGGCCAAGGGGAAGCGTAGGATGATTTTCTCCAATGAGGAGAAAATGAAGGATAACGATATCGCCTTTGACGACGAGGAGGCCAACACCGGGGACGAGATCGACGCCTTGGAGACCCAGATGGACGACATGTACCACGGCCACACCGAGCGCAAGGCCGAGAGAGACGCCAAGTACAAGGCTATGAAGGCCAGAGGCGGCGACGATGATGCCTGGGATGGTATTGAGGACAAGTCTGATTCTGATTTGGAGAGCGACCGCAAGGACTACGAAGAGCTCAGCGACAGTGACTTGGACAGTGATGACGATGCTGCGATCGATGCCTTGATTGCGAAGCAGAAGGAAGAGTTGGCCAAAGAGGCCATGAGTAAGCAGGCGAAGGTGTTCTTTGCCGATTCCATCTTTGGTGATGTTGGTGATGATGTTCTTTTGGCCTCATCTGGGGCTCCAACGAAGGGGTCTTCTCCGAAGGGGGCTGCTCCAAAGGGGGCTGCTTCGAAGAGCAAGGCCGCAAAAGCCAAGGCTGCCGAACATGAAGACTCCGATTCGGAAATGGATGCTGATTCCGAAAGCGACTTTGAAATTGTTGCTCCCGAGAGCGAATTCCAGTCTGATGACGACTCGGATTACGATTCGGATACGGAAAAGAAAAAGACTCGCACGCACTCGCGTGACGTTGACTTGGCGACGGTTGAGGCGATGACCTTGGCTCACCAGGTTGCGTTGGGCCAAAAGAACAAGCACGACTTGATCGAGGAGGGGATTAACCGTTACTCGTTCCGTGACTCTGACAACCTCCCGGATTGGTTCAATGATGACGAAAAGAGACACAACAAGATCATCAAGCCAATCACCAAGGAGGCCGCCACCGCCATCAAGGAGAAGTTGAGGCAGATGAACGCCCGCCCGATTAAGAAGGTCATGGAAGCTCAGGGCCGTAAGAAGTTGCGGGCTATGAGAAGAATCGAGAAGATGCGCAAGAAGTCTGACACGATTAACGATGACGGTGCCAAGTCTGAGAGAGACAAGGCGGAGGAAATCTCCAAGTTGATGCGCAAGATGACCAAGAAGCAGGCTGTCAAACCAAAAACCACATACGTCGTCGCCAAGGGCTCGAACAGAGGGTTGGCTGGTAGACCAAGAGGGGTCAAGGGTAAGTACAGAATGGTCGATGGTACCATGAAGAATGAAGCTCGTGCGTTGAAGAGAATCGCCAAGAAGAACAAGAAATAAGCGGGGAGTTCTTTATTGTACATTATAATATATAATTCGTCTACGGATGTGTAAATCAAGGAGCCAATAATGGTGGGGTTAGCTGTCCCCAGAATGGAGACGTTGTAAATGGATACACCCCGCTCTCACATAGTACTAGCTTCTCCCTCAGTAGTGGTACTCATCGGATGCAATGCCAGAGGTGTTAGGGAACCCGAGCTGGCCCAAGATCTCCGCCGGTCCCTTGGCCTTGACCAACTCATACAACATGCGGTTCTTGACCAATACCAAGCCAAGAACCCCACATGAGTTAACCCCCAACAGCAAATCGCCGTCGGTAAAGTAGCCCAGGGACCGTGGCACGAGCATCATCCACTTCTCGGTCATGACAAAGTTGTAGGACGGCGAGGACACGTCGTTTTCACGCATAATTGTCATCACGCGTTGCAACAAGCTGATGAAGTAGAGGCCAAACGCCTCCTCGTCGAGCCCCTGGCCCAGCGCGGCAATCTCTGCGGGTGAGGGGAACGCCGCGACAAAGTGCGCAAATGGCAAGTCCTTGCGCTGTAACGGCTCCTGTGTGGAGGTGGGGATGAAGGCAGGCGAGGACATTGCGAGCAAGTCCGGAAACGGCACAAAACCGGTGCTGAGCGCCGGAAGCCGCATGAACTGGATATGCTTGTGCGGCTGCGACGCCCCGGACTCCGGTCCGCAGTTGAAGAAGGCGAAATGGCGTTCGCCAGTGCCCTTATTTGCCGCAAGCAACGTGTGGTACGTTGCTTGGAGATCCACGGGCGTGAGCGGCGTGTCTTGCGACACAAACTTGGAGGTCACAAGCATAAAATGATCGCGCACCACCGGGAACTTGTTGAGAACAATGCGATAGTCCACATACGACTGCACCACCGTGAGTTCCGGTTCGGGATTGGCAAACGGGTTGGCGTCGAGGCTGCCTTTGGTGGGCCTTCTCGAGAGACTGTCGATTTGCGTCAATTGGAACTGAGGGTTAGTATTGCGGTGAATGAAAGGGGGGTGGGGTGGGAATGAGTAAATGCCTCAGAAACGTAGCTCAACGCAGGTTGAATCGCAACTAGAGTCATGATTGAAATATTGAAGGACAGCTGGGGGGTTTGAACAGTGGTGGAGTGAAAAGACCGAGCGGGTTCAGAATGCATGGTCAGACCCGCGAGTGAATCAATCATACAAACTGGTCGAGCTGCCTCTTTTTGAAATGTCAGCTCATACGTGACATATCTGTTGCAGCATAGTTTCTGATAGCTTACAATAGCGTAAAATCACCCATCAGCCCTTTTGTCACGTACCTTGACACCATCGACATCCAAAATTTCGCTGGTAGAGGGGGTGAAAGCTATGTAGTCAGTTTCCACCGCCTTGTCAAAGGTTTGGGAAAGGAGTTTGCCAAAGTTCTCTGGTAATGCGAATTTATCTTCAGACATGATGATGGTGTAGAGGTCGGATGAAGAAGTGGCGAGAAGAAGCTGTCGGCTTTATGGCACACTGTGAGCCGGGTTCCCCACGATGTTGGTAAGTACACGTGCATACAAGTGCAATAATTATATGTTGAAATATGAGACAATGGCCATTGATATGACGATGAAGCTAATGTTTTACCATTGTTGATTCAAGAATTGGAGTTATCACATCTGCAAGTTGAGATGGATAAATGAACACCATCCCTTTCAAATCCAAAACATCTAGGCGTTCAACAGTGTATACCAAACTTTGCCTCGCAGTTTCTCCAACCGTTAATTATTCACAGAACACCCAAACATTACCGTCTTCCCGCTCTACACCAGCTTCTATGTAACTATCTTTTGATGAGGACTATAATAACAAACATAAAGGTAGACGAAATGTATAAATAGGAAACGCGTGGCTGCGTGAGAGAAAATAGAATAGCGGACTTATTTGGCGGAGACAACAATCTCGTCCAATTCAGCCTTTTCAGCGGCCTCCATCTCAGCTTCCAAAATATATGGGGTCAAGTATGGAACATCGTCCTCAAAAGAGACCGCCTTGTCCTTTGGCAACAACTGGTGGGAGATCGCACACTGGTGTGCAGTCAAGATTCTAAAGTTACGGGCGTAAGACTCGGAGTCAGACAATCTCTTGATGGCGGTCTGCATGACCGGAGTTTCTTCCAAAAGCAAGTCATCCAATCTAAAGAGTTAGTATTTGTCAAGTAGCAAGACATGAGGGCACAGAGAAGCCTCTTTAAACGGTTATTCGGATAGTACAAGAATGCTTGTAATTCTGGCCAGTCTATCTTGCAGATGGCTGTTTCCTTTGAGGCCTTAATTGGGCCTATACAGTTCTATATTCTGCTTGATTTTTCATCTCGGCACTCTCATAGCGATTCCATCCTCATGCCAATTTCTTTTTTCTCTCTACTTACCTCAAACCCATCTCTCTGTAGCCGGCGAGTTCGGTGTACTTCTTGGCGATGGCTGGGACAACATTCTTCAAGACTGGGGTACGGGAGACCCAACGGGCCATGTTGTGGACGGAGGTTAACGAAGCCATGGTTGCTGTATTTGCGTGTCTTTGAACTGTGTTGTGTTTATGACGTTGAAATATTTGATATACGCTTACGATTACTTAACGATCGCATTTCGCATTTGCTCATTGGCGGAATTTTCGCAGGGCACGAGTCGGGTAACTTATAATGGGTCACGCACGACCACAAGCACCATTGATACTAACCGAAACAATCTAATCTGAGCCCTAAGTTGTGAATTCGTAGCATATTTAATATAGAGTTATTTGATCAGGTTCAACACCAATCAATAGAAACGGCCAGGAAACCGGCATAGCCCTCCTAGAATGGCCGAGGTTTATCAGGCTTCAGATCAAACTCCATGCAATCAACACTGTCTGGTAACCTCAAAAGACTTTGTCAAGCTTCATTCCTCATGGCCCAATGGTCACGGCGTCTGGCTACGATTTGTAACCACTTCTGGAACCAGAAGATTCCAGGTTCGACTCCTGGTGGGGAAGCTTTCCTTTTTGTATCCCGGAGAAAGGCCCACTCCTGACAATACAGTAGCCACGTAGGACTGGAATCAGTGAGCACGGATTTGTGAAACCTCTGTGCATCGCTCAACCACTAATCAGGACCTAAAACCTGACTGATGTGTCATACTTCGAGTTTCCCAGGACTCCCCCTAAATAGTTTTATACCGGCGTATGCGTATGCGATTAAGTGGCCTAAGGGTCTAGTCAATCCCATAATAAGTAATGCATCGTGCAACGGCCGCGCCTGGTTAAGCGCATAGTCGTGCCCCTGTTTGACAGTGGCTTCCTACGGGGAAGCTAGATCCGTTAGCCTAATAACCATCTAATAGATCCGAGGCCTGGCACCTCGCCCCTCCAATGACCTTCACGTCACATTGCGTTTCACCGCTTCGTTCCCCTCGGCCGGCTGTGCATATGCGAGGCAGACATGCACCACGGAGGAAAATGCGAGATAGTCGCATACTGCACCACGTTAAAGAGAACTTGCCACTTAAGCTCATCGCATATACTCTGAGCAAGCACCTCCCACACTTGAGGGGGGGTCGGATGACTTTTACACGCCTGTTATAAAGCGCGCGTTACAAATTACAACACCGGGAGCAACCCGCCCGCCCTCACGGGTATATAAACGTCCCCGTCCGGTAACTTTTACCATCCTTCCCTCCAAACCACACACAGCTCCTTCTAAAATGGCTCCTCCTACCCAAATCGAAACCCTTGTCCAAGAATCCCCCCGGGTGATCCATCTCTCCGGAAGCCCGGCTCCATCCACCTGTCTTGACCAATTCGGTGACTGGGAAAACTTCAAGTTTGCCCCAATCCGTGAATCGATCGTCTCCCGTGCCATGACCAAGCGCTACTTTGCAGACTTGGACAAGTACGCCGAGTCTGATATTGTGGTTGTGGGTGCTGGCTCTGCCGGTTTATCTGCGGTCTACGTTCTTGCCAAGACCCGACCAGACCTTAAGATTGCTGTGATCGAAGCCAATGTCTCTCCTGGTGGTGGATGCTGGTTGGGCGGGCAGTTATTCTCCGCCATGGTGTTGCGTAAGCCAGCGGATGCATTCCTCAATGAGATTGGCGTTGCGTATGACGACGAAGGCGACTACGTTGTAGTCAAGCACGCCGCTTTGTTCATGTCCACCTTGCTTTCAAAGGTGTTGAACTTCCCTAACGTCAAGTTGTTCAACGCTACCGCTGTGGAGGATCTCATCACCCGTCGCGACCCCGCCACCGGTGAGTTGCGTGTTGCTGGTGTTGTCACAAACTGGACATTGGTTACCATGCACCACGACGACCACTCCTGCATGGACCCTAACACCATCAACGCCTCGGTTGTCCTTTCCTCGTCTGGTCACGACGGTCCGTTCGGTGCTTTCTCCGCCAAGAGAGCCCATGCCATTGGTGGCTTGCCAAAGTTGGGTGGGATGAGAGGTCTTGATATGAACACCGCCGAAGACGCGATCGTCAAGGGCACCAGAGAGGTGTGTCCTGGCTTAGTTATTGCGGGTATGGAGATTGCCGAGGTGGATGGTTCCAACAGAATGGGGCCAACCTTTGGTGCCATGGCACTTTCCGGCGTCAAGGCTGCCGAAGAGGTGCTCAGAGTGTATGAGGAGAGAAAGAAGCAGAACGAGTACCACGGTTAAGGCTAGGTGTGGGGTTTTTTTTTTTTGGCTAATATCACATTTTCGTATAAACAATTGTAGGAGAGGCTTGCGGAACAAATCTTGACGTAAGAGACTGCTTCTGGGAGCTTCCTAGTCCAGATATGCAAGGAATACTGTATCTAGTCTAGCCACAACCTCGTAAGTGATAACAAGCTCACTAAAAGTTCCAGGTGTGAGATATTCGCGTTGCTTTCAGAGAAAAAGGACTCGTAGGTCTTGTGTTTGTCATATAACGAGTTGTAGTTTTGGTAAATAGGGATAGATCGAAGTTTGGGATATGCAAGCTACAGTTTAACCTAATGTGCTGTTATAATATTACAGACCGAGACATACAACGATTCAGGGCGCGGTCCTACTTCTCTAAAATGAAGCATACAGAAAACTGACCAGTTCTCTGTATCTTGAATTGGCCAGATTCAGGCATGGAAGTAAGTCCCTAAACATCGAAAACATAAACCTGCTATCTACCAGTCTTCCCGTCCCGCCGTGGCTCCAATAAACCTTTTCTCTTCTCTCTCGGATGGTCCATTCCAGTCGGCGTAGGCGAGCGAGATCCACGTCTGTCGTCATCGTACCCCACTGAAGGCCGAAAACTGGCCTTCTTGGTCTTCGTTCTAAAGGTGTCACCCTCCGGGCTTTCTGAGCCGCTGGTGGGCGATTTTGACTTCGGTGGGGCAACACCTGGCGGCGGTGGCGGAGGTGGAGGTCCAGCAGGGGGTGGTTTGGTTCCGTTGGAGGGCGGCGGCGGCGGTGGAGATCCCGAGGGTGGTGGCGGTGAAGGTGTGGGGGTGGCCTTGGATAACGCCAGAACGTTGTCGCCGTCTACCATAACCGGAGCCTTGATCTTGAACCCAAGCTTGATTTTCTTTGGAAGAGGTAAGGCCTCAGGCGAAACCTCGGGCGAAACCTTACGCGACAAAGGTTTCTCAGGCAACGGATCCACCTCCCACTTTTCTGGCTTTCGGGTCTTCAACGTCACCACGCTCACGCGGGTCTCTGTTTTTGGTTCTGTTTTTGGCCTAAACAGCTCGGTAGAGACGGTCACCTTCTTTTCTCTGAGGCTGAGCTTTACATAGCGGAGCTCACCTGGCAGAGATCTGAGAATTTCTGACAGCACCATCGGACGTTTATCAGTAACCGACGCCAACTTCTGTGCCAGAAGCTTGAACACAACGTCAAATCGGCGGAACTTCTTGCTGAACAGGACAAGCGGGACAAGTGCTTTGGAGGAATCCTGTACTTTCTTTGGCGATTCAACCAGTTTACTGGTCGCTAGTACAGCCGGTCCGAGCTCAAGGGCAGGCTCCTTCCTCTCAGCTGACTCCTTATGGCTCTCCTTTGGCTCCAACATCCTCACCGGCGTTGCCAGCTCAAATGCCCCATCGGCGTTCGGGGTTTCCAGAGCTAACTCCACTTTCTGCGTCTTGGTCCTTTTAGACTCTCTGGCCGGCTTTTTCTCCCTCAGTGACTTTATAACGGCTGAGAGCTCAACCGTTTCCGACTTGGGCTCTTCAACTCCGGGAGAATCCTCCTTCATCTCAGACACCACGGGTTCGGCTGCCTTCTTGACGCCCAATTTGAACTTGATCTTAGGCTCAGACTTGGCATCGGGAGTGGCGCTGGCGTCTGTGGGTACAAAGGCTGACAGTGGAGTAACCGACAGGGCCGGGATCGCTTCGGTGATTGCCAGTTTCTCAGCCCCCGGATTTGTCTCACCCTTGCCCAAACTTAACACAAGCTTCTCTTTCGGCTTCACCAACTTGGTAAATAACTGGATCTTGAACCGCCCCTCGCGGCGCACCACCACCTTCCCCCCGCCCAAGTCCTTCGCCACGATTTTCTTCATCAAATCCTTCGCTTCAACGTTCGGAATGCCCAAGCTGATCGTAAACGAGTCTACGGACCTGTACAACACCTGGCATACGCCAAACAAGTCGCGCTTCTCTCGAAGAGAAAGCATCGTGGTATGCAAGCACTTCCACAAAAACTTGCGGAGACCCCGGCCGCGTGCGTAGTCACGGCGAAGAATCTCAATCGACCCGTCGAGCGTAGCGCGCGCGTGTGCGTCACGGCGCGCACTCAACTCGGCCTGCGCGCCATCCTCAACCACGATCAAGCTGCCCACATTGGAATCCTTGTCCGGGTCCCGGGCTGCGGGCGCGTGGAACTCAGGGTCGTCAAGCATCAGGGGGGTACCATGGACCGCGGCCATGCCAATAGACGTCACAAACGCGTCGACGAGACGTGCGCGAAAGTACGGCGATGCGGCCTCACCGAAGGCCGTGACAAAGAAGTAGCGGAGAACCGCGGCGTTCTTCAACGCGCCAAGCGACAAAAGCGCCTCAAACGCGACGAGGCGGATAGCATCATCGAACGTGGGCTGGGTGAAGTGGAGTAGCTCTGCGAACGGGAGCTTGATGTGGCCGTGGCGCGCGAGCTTGAGCTTCTCGGTGAGGGCGGTAAGCGAGATAATCTTCTGGTAGGACGGGAGGAGGATATCGAGCTCGCGCATGCGGTTGATTTCAGCGAGAATCTCGGCGAAGTGGTCATCGCACGCATCAGCTGCACGCGCGTGGTACGGGTTCGCAATAGATGTCGCGAGTGCGCGGATCAAGTCCGCAACGTAGAAGCAGTCGTTGAACGGATTACTGATGTTGTCGTTATAGCGAAGCAACGAGAGAAGGAAACACTTGACCTCGTTGGGACAGTTGCCCTGGTTGTCCTTGATCAGCGCAAGGTAGCCCGGAACCTGTTTCTTCAACCAAAAGTCGGAAAAATCTGTAAAGTCATTGGTCATGGGAATGTCGCTGTCTCGAAAACAGAAGCGCGCCCGGAAGATGTGGAGGAGAAACCGGAGCCCGAGATAGCCGTTCTCTTCCTTTGCATAGCCCGCAAGTGTGCGCGCGGCTTCTGTGCGGATCGCGTAGTAGTAGCGTGTATCCATTACCGTGCGCGTGAGAAGCGTCGCGAATAACGTACTGGGCTTGCGCTCACGGAAAAACCGGAGCGCGTCGAATTGCGCCTCCACGTCGCGGTCCTGCTGGAGCTGCGACGCGAACATGTACTCCGGCTGTGCGACCGCGGTTTTGCAGATCCACTCAAAGTCAGCATCCACGCGAATCCACTCGAACGCTTCGTTAGCCATGCGCTCCTCTTCCTCCTTGGGCCACTCCACAAGGCCCCATTCACGGCACTCTGCGGGCAGCAGGAGCACGTCACCTAAGCGGTGGATCACATTGCCGTGTTCATCAAAGAGCGCAGCGTCCGGGTCACGCGCCTCACCACGCGTGTCTTCGCGTGCGGCCGCCTTTACGCGCGCGTCGCGCGACAACTCCTTGTGCAGCTTCTTGGTCCGCCGGTACTTGGTGTTATACTGGATGTCCAACTTGGTCGTGCCCTCCTTCAAGTCCACAATGTGCTCATATGGCGTCCCATCCGCCTCGTGGATCCGGATCGTCATCGGCCCCGTGAAGACCGGCTGTACCGGGTATACGTGCTCGTCTTCGATGTGCGCGACGGCGTCGCGCAAAAACGTTGCAAAGTGGCTATGTCCCTCCGTCGCGTCCATCGCCTGCACCTGCTTGATCGTCATCTCGATGAACATCCGCTTTTTATTAAACTTCTGCGACACCTGGAATACAGGGACCCCCGCACGATACACCCACTGGCGGAAGAACGCCTCCATCTTGTGGTGTGCAACCTTCTCACAAATGTGCTGGAAATGTGCAGTCGAGAGCGAGCCGTTGGGGAGGTCGCCCAGCATCGCCTGGAGAAACAATTTGGGCAACGCGCGCGAGAGCCCGAACGATTTGTCCGTCTTGGTCATCCGTTTGTCGAGGATGAACAACACAATCGGCGCCTTAAGCTTGAGGAAACCAAAGTCTTTGTCGCTCAAGGGATAGCTCCAGAACTGGTCCGCAAGCGGCCGTTTCCCCACGTCCTCCTCACAGATCTGGTCCGCCTGCCGCTTGACCCGGAACTTGTACTCGTTCTGGCCCATGAGCTGGCGGATGTACTGGAGGCTCATATAGTGTGAGATCCCGATCACCACCCAGATATCGTCGCTGGTGCGCGGCACCAAGTTGACCCCCGACCACTGGTTCGTGAGCGTGTGGAGAAGCGTTTCGGTGGAGGGAAACATCGGCTCGAGGAGGTCTGGGGTGTAAAGGACCTTGTCAGAGACGACGGAGAGCCCCGCAAACGCGGCCGATTCGCACGCAGGCTCCGCTACAAAGCAGACCGCGTAGGATGAGAACGGAAACGAGCCAAACTCCTTGGAAAAGAAGTCAATGGCCTTGCTCATAAACACGCACGTGTTGAGGGCTGCTTCGCTCGCCTCGGGGAGACAGTAGATGGTGGCGGGAACCGAGCCGGCATCTTTGTCATCGGTTTCATCCTCGTTAAGGGACGGGAAAGAGATGGCGTTGAACGGGCCGACAGCCCAGCCCACGTGGTGCGCGGCGACGGGGCTGAAGAGCTGCCAACTGACGAGCTTTTTAGAGAGGTCCGCGTGGGGGGTTTCCTTGGCGTGGTGATCGCCGCAACAGAGGATGAGTTCCCAGTTGTCGTCTTCGTCGGAAACCTCTAAAACCTCGTCAGAGGTGAGGGTCGCCGCTTCCTCCGAGGCTGTGCGGGCGCTGCCACGAGCGTGCGAGCGCGCACTTGCCCGATCCCCTCGGCTAATATTCGCACTCGTTTCGCTGGCGCGCGCGCTCGTACCGATATCCATAACCGTCCTTGGAATAGCAATTTCCACCAGCCATGTGCATCGCTCCCAGAGATTGTCCACACACGGCACCCATGACGATGTCGCAATGTTGTACTCCGAGTTCGTCGTGTACGCATGCCACTGCGCTCGCGGTCTCGCAGAGAGCTCGCCTGAGATGAAATTGAGCCCCGTCTTGGGGTTATGGCACGCGTACTCGACCTTCACGGTGAGCGGCGTGTATATGTATTCGCCGGTCTGTGGCGTGCGTGGTGAGTCGCGCATGGGCGTCAACGAGCTGAACTGCGCGGAGTCGCGGAGCGTGATCTTGAGCCGTTCGGGCATGACCACCGTGAGCTCTTCGGTGTTGCCTTCCTGGAAGAGGTAGTGGAGACGCGTCTTGACGAGCTGGTGCTGGTGAATGCCAATGTGTCGCGAATTGGGCCCGAAGTACGTGTACGTTTCGGGTGCGCGCGCGGCGGGCTGCTCGAAGTGGAGGTCGTCACGGAAGATGTTGAGCTGGTCCGCGTGGCGGAACGACGTTTTGCGATTGTTGACCCATACGTTTTTGACCGCGAGCCCGCGGCAGTCGAGCTTGATGTTCTTGAGGTGCGGGTCCGTGGGGATCACGGTGATTTCCGTAAAGCCCGCGAGCGTGTTGCGCGCGAGGTCGAGATCCACCGCGATTTTCTGGTGCGCGACACGGAACGGCTGCGTGGAGAGGTCCACGGTGAAGCCCTTGGGTCTGCGCGGCGTTGTGTGCATGCCGAATGGGTTTGGAAACGAAAGGTGAGAGTGTAATGAAGATGGCGTTTTGATGTTTTTTTTGATGGAGGTGGTTTGCGGTTCGCGCACGCGTAACCAAAACGTTCGCCTGGGCTGTTTACCCCAGTGCCCAACCGTAAGAAAAGCTTGAATATGCTCAATGAATGGTTACACCGAATTGATATTAATGCGATAATTATATACTATTATGAATGGTAAAGGTGAGAGGAAGTAGTGATTCTGGTATTATTCTTCATATTCGTGAGATGCTTTATCTGTGCACAGTTTTAGCCATACTTATGAGCTTGGTTGCAAACACCAGCGTATGGCCAAGAGCGCATTTAGTTGTGGGCTGGTATGTTTATTATAATATACTAGTATGTATCTCAAATCCTTGTACGTTTATAAGCTCGCTTTAAACGGTTAGATGTTTGTAAAGGGGATCTTGTGGTTTATACCCAGCCAGTCGTGTACCTTCTTGTGTAAGGAATAGTACTCAGTTATGGAAAATGCCAATGTTATGTTGAATATTTTCTATCAGGTGGCGATTTGTTATTTAAACGTGACAACCAATGGTTGATTCGATGGCTGCCAGAATCACTCTCCACCTGTTGACTTTCATCAGCAATGTCGCAATCTCCAGCTCACTCTGCCTATTATTGACTAAAAGTCCCCGTAATTAACTCTGAGTCTCTTCAATATAATAACGAGTGAAAAAGACTGCGCCAGCCCGGAATCGAACCGGGGGCCCAACGATGGCAACGTTGGATTTTACCACTAAACCACTGGCGCCGTTTTTTCTAACCGTCAATAATCCTCCAAGACCTTACTGACTCTCATATTCTTGTTTAAGTCGTATGTGGTTCAAACGTGTTGACCAACATTCTATAATCGGTTACGCTATTCATTGGTAGCTGAGAGATTTGACTAATCTACTTGGCCCCAAAATACAGGCAAACCATCCGGTTAAAATAATACTATATAAGTCACCAACCACTTATAAAAAGACTTAAGCCATCATGCAACCCTTTGATTTCACGCTCCTTAGGATTGTGTTTAATACGCTAGTAAAGCAAACAACTATAACATTCTTCTTAGTACCAGGTAGATACTGCAATATTCTGTCTCATAGTGGCCGAGGGGTGGAGGGACCTTTCGACGGTGTACCACGCTATGTCGGGGGCTGCTAGACATCGATTCGTGTTTGGAGCTCTACGAGCAGTGCATTCGGATTTTGCCAAGCCATGCGCTTTATAAAAATGAGTGACCCTAAGCTCTTCTCGACCACGTCGGCTTTCCTTCCGCCTTGTTTTAGTATCTCACTCCACTTCGCTCAAGCCAAACGAGATCACCGAGATCGACGAAATCACCAGGAAAGAATCCCTACCTAGCAACTAATCCAACAACCTCGACAAAGCTCAGACCTTTATCCCTAGCATTTGAACCATTCAGAAAAAGGGGTCACATAATGCACCATCGCGTGTGGTGACGTATGGTGGATACTAGCTATCACCAGTCAACAGAATACGTTGTGGCTTATCCCTACTTTATATCTTGGTGGTGCGTTAATGCGAGATAGATGCCTACGGTGGAGCAATTGTTGCATATCCCATTAATATACTCAAGAGACCAGGGCCAGGGTAATACATTGCTATAAATAGATGCATCATGGATTAATTTAGATCGTCGCCACCGACGTATTTACTTTTAAATGTATCAGGCCCTGGTATCGGGGTAGATTTGAGATAAATTGAGAGTCTTAGGCCTACACCTAGTACGTGCGCTTTATCTTACAACGTGACTATATTCAACTTTAATTTGTTTATACAGAAATGCAGACGTCCCCTTAAAATTGCCGTATGCACTCTATTCTTTGAATAGTCCTCGTTCCAGACTGAGATCATGCGCAGCCTCAGACCAATCCAGACCTAGTTAGCCTTATATGGAACTCGGACCTAATTCTTTCGAAAAGATACTAAACTAGTCGCACTCTCTTTTAGCTGGAAACCCGCGATACCGTGTATCCCCGCATATGCTGTGTACACCGAACTGCAACCAAATGTTTACCCTCCACTCAAGCTGATTTTACAACGGTCTACAGCCTTAGAACTAATTACCTATACTGTATTTTCCCATCTAAGCAATACGTCTACGCTTTTTTGGCCTGCCAGTTCTTGACCTTCTTGTCCCATGCGTACTTCGCGCTTCTGACGATTCCCGCACTCACAATACCCTTCACCATCTGCCCGAGCGCTGGGCCGGAGACGGTGCTAATAATCGCCTTGTTCAACGCCTTGACCAAGTTCTTGTCCTGGGCGATCGCCAACGCGAACCCCGAGCAGCTGTCTGCGGTATATGTAGTAGTAGAGCTTGTAGATGTGAGCAGCAACACTCGCTGAGCAATCTCATCGGCAGCCAACTCGGCACCGTATTTGGAGGCGTAGAGCGCGTATAGGCGGCGGCGGAAGGAAAGCGGCAATGTCTGGAGCAACAAGGCGCGGGCCTTGGGGTCCTCATTCTGCTCAAAGTGGTATTCCTTCGCTCCCGAAACGGCAGTATCCACCTCATTCACAATCTGCAATGATTGGTTACTAGAAGCGTCCAAGAGCAACGGACTGTACAACAACCTGAAGTTCTCGTATTGTCCAGAGACAATGTTCCCGATTTTATTGGGGTTCTCTCCGCCGAGTCTCACTCTGGGGTCACCCTTGTACGAAATACCAGTAATGGTGCGGTACAAATCACCTTCCGTGAACGCCTTCTTCTTGCTATTCAACATCATCGAGAGGTTAATCACACTCCGGAGGTTAAACTGGTTGACAAAGCGGATGCGTGGGTCGTCCCGCAACACCTTCACCGGCTTATGCAAGCGTCCAGCAATGTACAAGCTGTCCCAGTTCTCCAAATCCAGGCATACGCGCTCCACGCTAACGACCCCATACTTGATCACCTGGCTGTTCATCTCCACAAACGGGTTGAAGTACATGCCCGCGGCCGTCTCCTGGATCCATGCAACCATGTCGGAGCCACACACACGCAAGCCCGAGTAGTGCTCGGCAAACTGGTTAAGGTTGAGCAGGTGGAAGTGGCTGGGATACGTCACCGCAAAGATCATGTCAATCTGGGGCTTCTTGTCCGACGCCGAGTAACCCGCCTGTTCAAACACCCCACTGCCGTATCCCAAGGCATATCTGATAGGTGCGTTAAACTGGCTGAGGGTCGCCGATAGGGCTTGTTCGTTTCCCGCGGGAATGTGCTGGTTGGACGCGAAATCGACCGACGGAAGGTCGTTTAGTGTGCGGAACCGTTTGTAGTGGAACGGTGACGAGGGCGGCGTGTGGATGTGGGCCCTATAAGGATCTACTGGCACCTCATTAGGCTGTAAACGGCAGATTGACGAGCGGGAAAAGTGTCTCACTGAACTGGGGGGTTGGAGTCTCATAGAGCCGTGGAAAATGCGATGAAAGGTGGGGGTATGCACGTTGTGCTTGGTTCAATGGAAATAGAGCAGCGGTGAGGGGAATGAACGTGGCCACAAGAATCGCAGAAATCGGTAATTCGAGTTGTTTCCTCTATCACCAAGAGAAGCAGGTTAGGTAAGTAAGGGTGTACCAGGTCCAGCATATAAAAAAAAAGCCACCAACCACTTATATTTTTCGCCCTATACAGGAATCTCCGTTTTTGGCACATGCATTTCCCGGGTATGCATCACGTGTAGAGAGCTGGACAACTCACGTTCTGATTAGGTTATTTTAACGAGAAGACATTATACTGTTTATAGGTGCTACCTTTTGGACTGAGAGATTCACTGACCCGGAATTATGCTCCGGTATTTCTACTGAACGGCCTATGAATCTAGACACCTTCAAATACATGTGGTTCAGGGGTAATAGGCTTGGTTTTTGAATGCCACGGTACAGCTCCCACTACGGTTCTCACTACCGATCTGGCACTTTCACCTTCGCAATTATGCTAGGATTAGCCGTCAGCGGTTATCTCAATCCCCGAATCTACGCTTTCTACAATTCTGTAAACCAAAATATGCATGTATGAATAATATCTCATCAACTGGTCCCCTCACCTGCGACGGATCCAGCTGATAATCCGCGGAGTCTTGCGCGAATTTCGCAGCTTGGCATCATCCATGACGCTCTCTCTCTCCGTGTTAATGCTTGCCACGACGCTGGAAGTATCATCGTAGTTATCAAGGTCCAAGCGAACCGACGACCGCAAGTTTACCATCAGTAACGACCCAAACAGGCGGTTGTGTCTCAGGTTCAGCATGACCTCGTTCGGCAAAAGCCGGTTCACGCTGCCGCGGCGCAAGTGGTTCTTGGTGCTGGAAATGTCCGGAAAGAACTTTTTCTTCTTCTGCGGGCTCTGCGACCGGGTAATCTCCAGGGGAACCGCTAACGAACGCGTGGATAGCGGAGAAGAAGACGCCTTGTGGGTGATTTCCGGCGCGGGTGCCGAGCCCAGCTTGCTGTTTCTCTCTCTGGCATCAGAGTTCTCGTCTCTCTTGCTAGACGTGGGGGTCAAAAACGACCCGTTGCCGGAAATGACCACGGCGTTGCTGCCAAATGACGACGACGAGTCCGATGACATAACTACAAGCTCAGGAGAGAGCCTGTTGGTCTTGGTGGTTGGTAACAACACCGACTTGCTCCTTTCCTTGCGTTTCTGGAAGGGACCAAGCCTGAAGGAAGGAGAGGGGTTGGCCAGGACCGTCTCGGCCGCACTGGCGGACTTGTAAAACTTGATGTGATTCATGAAGTTTGATTCCTTGGGAGACTTCTTTGGAGACAGCACTTCCTTCTCTGGCGCAAGGAAAAGGGCGGCAGACTTTGACCGCCCATGGTTCTTCATCTTCTCTTTCCGCATGTGCAAATGCTTCTGCTGTTCTGCGTCAAAGTCAATCACACCCGCAATGTCCTCAGAAAGCGAAAAGCAGGCCGAAACCGGCCTCTGTCTAGCGGAAGAACCCACACCAGACGAGTTATACAACGACCCGGCGCCGACGGAGCTCACAAGGGATACTCTCAGGGCGGACCGGCGGTGCTTGGACGATCTGGTGGGCGACTCTAGCGAAAGCTGCGACTCGGTGTCTGAGTCTCCAGTGCCGCTGAGGTCAACGGCTGCCGGCAAAACCAACGACTTGCGGTGGGGGTTATGCTTGGATGAATGGTAGTAGATTGGTGGTTTGGCGGGCGAATACACCGCCGGTATCTGGAGCGTACTAGTGGAGGAGTCAATCGAGACTTGGCCTACCGCAACGTGCTCGTCAAAACTCTCGCCCCCCTGGAACGGGTGGAGCTGCTGCTTCGAGGCCTTCCCGAACTCAAGCGCCTCGGGAAAGGCCGCGACTGGGACAAACTTGGGCGTGATCTCGGAGTCAACCATGGTGGAGTCCCCCTCAATGGTGTATTCGTCCTCGTCATCCGTTGGCTTCGTGGCATCGGATGAGTCAGTGCCGCGGCCGTCGTCATCTATGACTGTGGCGGGCGTACTGAGCAACACCGGTGTTGGATGGGTACTGAATGAGTTGGACGTGCTGACGGAGGTGAACGACTCCCCAGCGGGGGAAGAAAGCAGGGGCTCGATAAGCTTACCAAGGCTGGACTTGCTGGCATTCATCGCCGGCAAAGACGAGGAATGGCCCAACTGCTTGGCCTCAGGAGCCCTGGTGATCGTAATCGGGGCCGACCCCACGTAGATCCCGCTAGCCTTGGCTTTGGTCTTCCAGGTATCCTCAAACCGCAGCATGGACTTGCGGTTCTTCAACCGAGACTGCTGGGTGAGACGGTTGATGTTGACGGGAGGAGCCAAATTGCTGGCGCTGGGGTTGACTAGCGTCGACCCAATGGACGATACGGACGAATTGCCGCTGAAGTTTGAGTAAAGGGCGCTGGGCGCTTTCCCGGCAGCCTCCAACTCCTCCTCGCTCTCCTCCTCCACGTCTTCCAAGATGAAGTCTTCGTTCAGCGGAGTGTCAAACACCGAGGGATAGCAAATGCCGTTGTTCGGGTGGACCGGCGAGGCCTTGCGATTGAAGTTTTCCAACTCCGGCGCCGATTCCGTGCGCCGGTGGGCCGTGCGCTTGGGCGTGCTCAAGCTGAGAATGTCGTCCAAGTCGATCAACGCGTCAGGAACGTTCTCCTCGTTAACACCGATGTCTGCCGTCATGAAAAACTTGGTGCTGCCGTTGGTGCCAAGGCGGCGGGCCGGTTTCCGCGCCGAGACCATGGCAATGGGAGAGCTCAAGTTCGAAGGGGGCATGCGGTCTCGGCCTCTGAAGATCTTCCGCCCCTGGGGCGTAGGAACCGGGTCGTCGTTAACAAAGATGGCTGGCGGGGAGGTGGACATGTTCTGTTGGTATGCAAAGGTTTCGTCACTCAGGTTGTACGGAGACAAGGACGGGGAAGAGTGGGGGAAGTTGAAGCTCTCGGTGATTTTGTTGGAGAAGTCTTCGTCATTGTTGAAGTTGAAGTGGTAGTTGCTCTTGGGGGAGCTGTCGTCGCCAAACTTAAAGGCTGGAACGCCACTGGCGGCAATGCTGGTGGTTCTGGACACCGCGCTGTATCTGGGCGACTGGCGGGGGAATGCAGGAGTGGCTTTTGGCAGGTCGCACGCCACGGGTGGAAGAAAGATGCTGTTGACGTCAAAATCGCCGGAGATGGCCGCGGACCGCCGGTGCTGGTGACCCCGTCGAGCGCTAACCGGCACAGGCGAGAGATGTGTGGATGGATGCATAGTGCTAAGGGACTAAAATGGAGGAAATAAAAGGCGCTAGGGCATGGGGCAGACTGGCGTGTTCTGAGTTTAAACGAGTGTGGTAGCCGGGGACTATAAGGAGCGAGATGAATAATGAGAGGTTCAGTAACTGTTCGCGTGCGGAAGAGGAAGTGAAGTTGATATATATAGAACGGTGGTTGCGTTTTTTGGAGGTGCCTCTTCGCCTTTTTTCGGTCGCTGCAAGTCACACAAACACCAACTTAAACGAATGAAAGAGATTAGTTTAGCCTTGGGAATGTGCAGCAACGCATAGCCTGCACCCAAAGGGGAACCCGCAGACAGGTGCGTGGAGAGGCTTGGACTTTTTTTTTCTTTTTGACGCTGCGCTGTTTTTTTTTTCCAACGAGCAAACGCAGATCGCAGACTCCTGGCAGTCCCCGGTGAGATACCAGGGCTATTTTCTTTGTGCTGCTTAGCCTTGGACACATCCAAGACCCCTGCTTATCCTGATTAGGAAAGGAGCAGATGAAACATGTTTGCCGGCAGACAGTTGCACAGTGGATGGCTGCGTGCGTAGTCGAGAATCTAAGTTAAACTCTATTGCAGATGAACACATGCGCTCACAAAAGTACGGGGACATCGATCCACCAAGTAGCGTTGTTATGGGGCCAGCAAAGTAGTGGATACAATTTCAGTTGCGATTAATCATGTTCCCGTAAGACCAAGGTCCACTGTCAGCTGTCGAAAGAGGCGCATTTAATGTGATGGACGCATCGACGGATACCAATGTGGAACGTACGTGTCTCTTTTCACGCGTGCGCGCGGTTTTTCTCCCGATCAGGACATATTCTTGCCTAACCGGGCTCTTCGTAACCGCGATTCAGAGATTCAGGACAATGTTGCTGTCGCACTCAGCAGTATGGAATCGGACATGCATGCGTATTCATCTGCATGGCGACCAAAAGAAATTCTCAACCCGTAGTCAATTGTCAGCTGCTACAGCCAGCTGGTTTTTCAGTACGGATTTATTCAGTCTGATTGTTGGATGGCATTCTGACAAGCTTACGGCTGGAGGGATTGTTGTGAACCATGAAACCTATAATTCGCCCCAGCAGGTGCGCATAGGAGCCAAGGCCAGTTATGGTCACCTCCAAAAAAAAAATTCTCCATGGCGCATGCAGCCCGGAAAATGGCTGAAATTTAAAGCGGGACAGGGCTCTTATAGAGGAAATTATCTCGTGCAGTGCCGAACTCTATTCCTAGACTATTCCAGATGTATGGGCACTAATTAACCCACACAAGGAATAATTACACTTGGGAGTTTAGTTCTCTTAGAGTGTCGATGTCACTATTTCCTCTTTAGGGCATATTCAGGGTGAAACATACAGGGCGGGGCTCGTTAGATAAGATGCGCATAGTTTACGTCTCACCCCAATACTGCAGAGTTCTAACTCTCTACAGGCTGAGACTTAACGTTTGGGGGGTGTTGAAATCTTGCTAAGCCGGGAAGGTCAGGTAGTTACTGTACTGTTTCGTGTAACTTTATCTTTGACGAGAGATATCGAGCACAGGGAGGTCTGGTCATTTTACGAGCTGTTTTCGCTATCCTTATTATTCGCAGCCGAATTAGATTTTTCGTTAGGAGGTTGGCCCTTCGTGCATGTCCATCCACTGATAGCGGCATCTTGAAACAGTTTCGGGGAGCTAAGGCGCATCCCTGTAGTCTCCTATTCCAGATATCTGCTTCCGTACATTATCTTGGCGTTAGCGCTACTTCTAGCAGCCAGGCTCAATATATTCCCTTTATCACCATACGGTTACTAGTGTCCTGTACCTACATGTGCGTTCGAACATAGCAGCATAGAGACGTACGTCCGGATGGAGCCTACAGTAGGTTACCGAAAACTCCCTTCTCCTCGAGGGGCTTTCTATGGTCTGAGCTTTATGCTTTCTCATCTCTATCCAGTAACCAGAGCTTGGAATTGCCTGATCAGGGGAAAACCAAAGCTTGTCCACACTATAGCGCTCGTGGATACGTCTCTCATTTTTTCAGAGCTTCATATATAAACTTTCGAGTCTGCATGATTCATGGATGGTGATGTAATGTATTTTGCTCGTAAGTTTAAGTGCAAGGGGCAGGATATTTCTAAATATAGAACCCATGAATATGGAGAACCACACGTGGGATTTTCTCGACTACATATTGAAAATACCCTTGGCACTTTTCATAGGCATAACGATCTTTGATAAAAGGTTCTATTACATCATATCCCTGTGTTATCCCTGCGTTGTTTTCCAGAGAGCTCCTACTCTTGGGTGGTAGACTGTGTGGTTGAGTGTCACTGGTTGCGCTTGTAATGTTGTGCCCGATTGAGTATAGAGCTTACCTAAACAATAACCTATCCCTTGAAACATGCATGGCTCCAAGTAATCTGGGGCATCAAGATGCCTCCAAGAACCTGAGCCTTCCTATCAACGTTATAAACGAAATTCTCGTTTGGGAAGATCAGCTGCGGGGAACGTCAAAAAAAAACCACAGTAAGACAGTGTGTCACACGCAGCCCATACATCGCAGATAAATGAACATAGACGAGCGGGAAGCGTAGTGCCCGTGTAGGTGTTTTGTCTGCTTCAGTCCTCCCCCCGTTTGCTGAATGGTATGGGTGAAAAGACAACGTGTTTTCGTCGTCTACGAACTGTTCGTCCATTTAAGTGACTATGTCTAAATGCATACACGCAACGTGCCCAATAGGTCTGAACGTAAGTAGCGCACGCCTGTAAGCAAACTCCGTGTAACTCTATTTGACATACTAATCAGATAAACACCCGTTTGGTTGGATATTTCCCGAAGTAGAAATTAAAGTGTATCCTGTGTTTACTCTTGTCTTTTGGGTAGTATGGTAGACGTATGCAGGTATAGAAAGTGTTCGGGCCAGTAGTTATCACATGTATACTGACCAATTTTTCCTGCCAGCTTTGAGGTACGCCTAACAAAACCAGCCATAATAAAACGAAAAAGGTGGGATTTGGCAATGTATACCCTGCGTATCGAACCTGGATTCGGTTTGGCCATATACTTTGATAATAATATTAAAACACTTAGACATATGTATATGAGCAACTGAAGATGCATATAGTTAGAGAGAAGTTGATATACACAAAAAATCAGTATTCAAACCAGAAAATAATTAGATGTAAAATATCCAATATATATCACAGATACCATTTTCCGTAAAAATATCTTTTGTAGACAAGACATGTCCAAAGGGTCAAGGTCCTTCCGAGTACCGGAAAGAACATCAGTAAGGTTAGATTTTGACATGTCGTTAAAACAAATTACTGAAATGTCATACTATTAATCATAGGGGTATCATCTCGTCGGGGAGATGTTTGTCGACACCGTGTACCGGCTTTAACACAGCCAGTAACAAGCCCTTTGCCATTATTTACACGACCAAGGAAGAGAGAGTAATTCACCAACCAAGGAGAAAGCCAACAACCCACCAACATATTTCATCCCATCTGTATGCCCAGACCAGCGCAAAGCCTAGTAAAAAGTCCTGCGTTTACATCTTAGAATTTCTCGCTACCCGCTGTGCCACCAGAACTGTGCCCTTATGGAGAAAGACGCCCATTCGACCAATTTTGCCAGCAAGGAATACAGTGAACGATATGAATTCCTCAACCAGACCCTTGGAAATTGAGTCCGCCCCGAGACAGCCGGCGGAAACCCTCACCTTAGCGGGGTCCCTCGAAGACTGCGCCTCAGGCAGCCTGCACATAAGTACACATCACGTGCACCTGCCAAGCCGTGAAAAGTATCCGGCAGCTACGTCGACGTGTCCCTTTGGCTCCCAACCCTCGGATCACCTTAAGCAGAGACACGTCCATCGCCGGTTTCTCATTTTGTACAGCGTGTATTTAACCAATTTGCTTCTTCCTTTTGTCTCCTCTTCAACTCCGCCATTCGCGCTTTTTTTTGCAAGTTTTCTCTTCACTATAGCGATGTCTGCCCCAATGGATGACGTGGAATTTACCACCGTCAAGTACAGTGAGACGCCAGCGCGCCGCCTTGAACAGTTGGGCTCCCAATTCGGGATTGAAACCACCACCAGCCCAGCGATCAAGAACGCGCCGGCGCCAGCCGACGGTCCGGGGTCCAAGCACTTTTCCAACTGGGCCCTCGGGGGGTTCCTCGTGTTGATCCCGGCCCTCATAGCCCGCAAGTTGGGCGGTGGCCTCAAGACTTGGGTTTTCTTCACCCTTCTCTGTTTCTTCCCCTTGTTGATGGCCTACTGGACCATCTTGTCCACCTACTCCCCTCGCTTGAATGAGCGCGTGCAATTGCCAAACCGTCCGGTGGGTGACTATTTGGAGTTCCACGACGAAGACTTGAATAAGAAGTACGTTCTTTCCAACAACGGCCAGGGCTCCAAGCTCCCAATGGAGACCTTCCACGAGTTGTACTTTGACGGCAAGGTCAGCTTCAAGGGTGACTGTTTGGATGTCATGGAGTACAGACATGACTGGTGCACCTTCCGCTTCACCCTCTCCCTTTTCAGATTCTTCATCTGCGGGATGATCCCGGAAATCATCATGCACACTCGTTCCCAGGATGAGGAGCAGGTCCGTGACCACTACGACCGTGGTGACGACTTTTACGCCTGGTTCCTCGGCCCAAGAATGATCTACACCTCCGGTGTCATCAGCGACATTACCAAGGAGGAGACTTTGGAGCAATTGCAGGACAACAAGTTGCGCATTGTGTGTGAAAAAATTGACTTGAAGCAAGGCGACCGTGTCCTCGACTTGGGCTGCGGCTGGGGTACTTTTGCCTCTTTCGCCTCCTCGCAGTACGGCGCTCGTGTCACCGGTATCACCTTGGGCCGTAACCAGACCAAGTGGGGTAACACCCAGTTGCGCTCTTACGGCGTTGAGCAATCCCAGTCCGAGATCTTGTGCATGGATTACCGTGACACCCCGGTCCCAGAGGGTAAGTACAACAAAATCACCTGTCTCGAGATGTCCGAACACGTTGGGATCAAGCACTTTGGCAGTTTCTTGCAGCAAGTCTACGACATGTTGGATGACGATGGGCTTTTCTACTTGCAGTATGCCGGTTTGCGTAAGTCTTGGCAGTACGAGGATCTCGTTTGGGGTCTTTTCATGAACAGATACATCTTCCCAGGTGCCGATGCCTCTACTCCGTTGGACTTTGTCGTCTCCAAGTTGGAGAGTACTGGTTTTGAGGTTGTCTCCATTGACAACATCGGTGTCGATTACTCCGCCACCTTGTGGAGATGGTACCGTAACTGGATGGGCAACAAGGAGAAGGCCGTCAACAAGTACGGTGCCAGATGGTTCAGAATCTGGGAGTACTTCTTGGCTTCTTCCACCATCATCTCCAGACAGGGTTCTGCTACTTGTTACCAGATTGTTTTGAGAAAGAACTTGAACTCTTACCACCGCGTCAACTACATTCCAGCCCAGCAGGGTTTGTCTGCTCCATTGGAAAAGGGCACCAAGTGGTTCAAGGACTTTAAATAGATGATTTGAGCTCGCGGGAGGGAATTTCTTCCAAAAATAATTTGTAATGAATATCTAATATCTATTTCGTGAATGACCTGTAGTGCAAAGACCGTCTGGCCATGAGAGAAACACTAGAGTCCAGTGAAAAGGATCCGTTTGCAAAGCTTATATCTCCATCTTCATGGGTGGAACCCGCAATACGATACCATGGTTGACCTATACCCGTAAGGGGCCTAATAGGTTTTAAGTACCCAAGAGAACGTACTTCGAAGAGCTGACCCCTTAGCCACATACGTTATGCAGAGCATGTGCCAATGTCTCTGACAATCAATGGCTCAGTTGTTCCAGCAGATTCCGTGCATTACCCGCACGGTTGCGAACCGTAATATACTATTTGGCAGCTCATTTATTGAGGGAAAAAAAAGCCTGAAAAATAACGGAATATGGACGCATGTCTTCTATGAGCAGACGGAATCTGAAAGGCTACCTTAATGCACACTTGCATTTGTAATCTACCAGGAGTGACTAGTCTATTCACCCCGGAAACCTAAACTGTAAAATCTGTGAAATTATTGCTGCGGATCTTTCCCCTCTGGTAGAAAAAATTTACGTGCAAAGTAATACATCTCGCAGACCTTTTTGCAATTCGAGTGATGCCGAGTTTTACAGTGTGAATACTCATCATAGCTGGCTTACATCCACACATAGGAAAGATCTATTTATAGGCGAGCCATTCATATATAGACTGCTACTAAACTGATTAAAAGCTGTTGCTTTTCCGTGGGATCTTCGATGGCTGCCACCGCTGGGCCCAGCCTCGTAGCATCCTGCGTGTGCATGGAGAGCTGCAGATCATTGTCAGATTTTCTGACCTGTTCGTCAGGAGAATTTTTCGGTGCAGGATGCCAAAGCTCTTCCCAAAAGGCTGGGCGGCCAAAAGCTTGTATTCTGGGCTTTGGTCCGTCAGTAATCAAACGGCAACGCCTTCTTTCCCATCTCGACGACCCAACCTGTTTAAGTACCATACACTTACGCCTCGGAAAATATAGGTAAGGTGTCTTACACTCGAAGAACCAAAAACATCTGAGCGACAGCAATATCTCCACGTATACCGTACCCTCCATCGCGGCTCGCCATGCTCTAAGCCCACATTCAATGGTGCAAACTCATATATTCCATCCGAGATATCTCGATGTCGTCAACAACGCACTGGTTTTCGATTATCCCTATGGTAACGCCTCCTGCCAGGTGATGGTGCTTCCCTATGGTAGCCTTCAGCTAGACGCCCACACAAACATCACCCTCCACCTACCCGCATTCTATCTCTACAACTGCACATCCTACTCAGAAGAGGTTATCAATTACTACTACAAGCTTGGCCAGGAGTTGCTTCAGCAATATGCCTTTCTGACCACGGTGGACGTCAGCTGGGGTGGCGTGGACGCACTCTGCTACGCGCTCTCCAGCGTCGCGATCATTGCCTGGTTGTTGATCATTCTTATGCTCATATCCTCGCAGGTTGTCAAGACCAAAACCAAAAACGACTACGTCTACAACGAGTACGCCCAGAACTTTGCGCGTGGCCAGGCGCGTGACCGTGACTACCGCGGAAACTATCAACACTCGAAGTCCGCCTTCACCAACAAGACTCGCACCAGACGGTTGATGCAGTTTTGCGTGCTCTTCTTTACCGCCCTTTTCACCGCCGTGTTCGTGAAGGTGACCGTAAACGTTGAGGCATCATATATGGCCGGCTACCAGGATGTGAAGGAGTTCCACTTGGAGATTCTTAGTTCGGTCTGGTTTTCTGTTCTCAGAGACGTCCTCTTTCAGCTCTTCATAAATCTCGCATGGTTGAGCCTTCTTCTTGGGTTGATTCGTCCGCGCTACCGCCGGCTCTTCTTTGGCATCGCTTTGACGTACTGTCTAGTGCTTACCGTGCTTGGGTGTGTTACGATCCTGACGGAAATGAAAAATAACTCCTTTAAACGGAACTACACCAAATCAGAGTCTACCAGCAAGATCAAACTAGCCTCTATTGTACTCCGTGAGATCTACTTCGTGGCTACAAGGGTTTTTTTTCTCGGGTACACCATTCACAAGCGCAAGTATGCCTACGTGAAGGCCACCTTCTTCTTGGCCTTCATATCGATCCTGTTCTTTATCATAGCTTTCATCCTTAGCGTGTTGGGTACTGAGTGCATGTGGTTCCGCACCTGGTCAATCATGTGGGTCCCACTCATGAAGGTACTTGGCCTTTACACCGTCGATGTTTGGCTAACAAGAATCGACTATCTGGTTCGCAAAGAAGAGAGTGCCGGTGTGTTGGGCCGAAAAACCAATCACCTGGATTTGGAATCACCGTCACAGCCTCCCTCCAATCGACGTGGTGCCGGTTCCCGGACGTCGGGGACAATAAATAATCTGTCGTTACCACATCCCACTGGTCTCTTTACCAAGCTTAACGCCTTTATTATTTCATTTGGAAGCCACGGCAGTGAAGGTATGGGTAGAGACGAGGAGATTCTACGGACCCCAAGCTCTTACCCTGTTGACCCACCTATACACCTTGATTCGATCGTGTCCACCAATAACGCAATGCACGAGCACTATGGATTACCACTAAGGTCTGAGAATTTGGAGGATGGCTTGCCCTATATACCATCCGAATCTCCCAACTCTGAGGTATTTGAGGTGTATATCCACTGAGAAACGGATCAGAATGGAATGAAAATAATTGCAAGGGGGGGGGGTCTTGCTAGTGCTTTAGAATGCTCCCCGGAATGGGGCCACGAACCTGTACGATCATCAATAATAAATAATAGCATACAACGGCTGGCCGTTGAAATTTAGATACAGGGGGGCTTTTGTAGCAAGGACAGCGAATAAACTGCCAAACAATACAGAAGCTGTAAATGTAGCCGAGGAGACATAGGGAAAAGCCATCACAGGGGTGAAATGGTGGGCGTGCAGGCCATGCAATTATCGTAACACCGTTTTTATCATGGTTGTCAGATGTTCCCTACCCACTGGAGAGGATAAATGCCCCCAAAGTGAAAGAATGCAACCCAGTTTCTAGTTTAGGAGCAAAATGTCCTACCGTATGGCTTTTGGTCCAGACCAGTAAGTAAGTTTACCAAAAAAAAAAAAAAAGAGGTCCTGTAACGCGAATATTGCCGAAGCTCATCGCGGCTGACTTATGCTTATTCGCTCCTACATACCTGACCGTTATTTGCACCTGCAGGATGCGCCCGATCGGGACATGCTTTACAAATGCCAAGACATGACCATGGCAAAAGCAACGAGAAGTCGGTCCCAACGAGAAATCAGCCTCGACGAGGAAATGACCCCCTTGAAAGGTCTTGCCATCTTCAAATTCGAAACATTATACGGCATACCACGATACCTTTCGCCAAACACACTTCGAACCGCCCAATCTCGTTTACGCAGCTTTTCCCCAACCCTGCGAATGCTGACATAACTTGTATCAAAATAGTTTCCTGATGGTCAAAACGGTTGTGGACTACGACCACTTGTCGTATAACCTCATGGGCGACACGAGCTTGTTCTACCCGGCCCTCGGTAACAGCACGTGCCTCGTGGCAGCGCTTCCGTACGGTGCCGTCACGTTGCTCAACAACGTGTCGCAGCCCCAGACGTTCGAGCTCGGACTCCCTCAGCTCTTTGTCTACAACTGCACCAATCCAACTGAATACCTCCAGCTTTATTACTTCAACGTGGGGCGTATTCTCATCGAGCAGCGTTCGCTCACAACGCTCCGCGACACATTCTGGGGCAACGTGACATCGATGGCGTTTGTGATGCTGGGCGTGACAACCGGCAGCTGGCTCTTACTCATTTTGATGGTTCTCGCATCGTCAATGCTCAACTCCAAGGGACGCAATGATTACATGTATAACGAGTATGCCAACACGTTTCTGCGGCTGTCCGCACACCGTGACCCGCGCCACGCATACCGCCACTCACAGTACGCGCTCCGCAACAAGCAGCGTGCACGGCGCTTGATCCAGGCCACCACGATCATCTTCACAGCAGTGATGACCGCCATGTTGTACAAGACGGGCAAACTTCTCTGCGTCTCGTACCTCGCGGGCTACCAGGACACCAACGAGTTCCAGCTCTGCATCGTCGACTCGCTCATGTTCCAGGCCGCTATCGAGGTTGTCATCGGTTTGCTCATCGACCTTTCGTGGCTCGGCATCTTGTACAACGTGGTCAAGTTCCAGGCGCGCCGCCTCCTTCTCATCACGGGCCTTGCGTACTGCGTGCTTCTTACCGCGCTCCGCAGCGCTGCCACAGCCGTCAGGCAAAGCACACGCGTCTATCCACAGACCTTCTTCGGAATCCCTGTGTTTACTCGCATCGATATTGCGACACTCGTATTTACCAATCTTTACTACTTTGCCACGCGCGCCTGGCTCGTCGGCTGCACAGTGCGCCGCCGCGCGTCCGCCTACAGGCAAGAAACCTACCCGCTAGTTGTGGTCAACATGGTCTTCATCATCACGCCGTTTGTGTTCGATATCTTGTGCGTTGCCAACATCTGGTTCAAGACCTGGACCGTGTACTTGAGTCCATTTGTCAAGATCATAGGCCTCTACACGGTGGACGTCTGGCTCACCCACATCGAGTTCTTGGACCGCCGGGCCGAGAAAAAGGCGGTGTTGGGGCGCCGGATGAGTGCGGACGACTTGCCAGGAAACGAGAATCCGCCGCGCGCCTGGCTATCCCTCAAAAGAGGCTGGGGCGTGAACCGCTTCATCGAGTGGTTTGGCGCGCCCGAGCGCGAGGCGTACTACTACGAGGAGGAGCACAGCACGCGTCGCGTACTTGGTCAGGAACAGACTGTGCATGACTCGCATACCGACGAGTATTCGATACACTACGAGGTGGTAGAGGTGAGTGAGGAGTACCACTATGAGCATGACTACGAGATGACTCCGACCGTGTCTCTGACATCTGGGGAAACACCCCAGCGGGCAGTGTTAGAAGTCGGACCAGGAGTGGAGGTCCATGCGGTTCGCAACTTTGTAATCGAGTCAGATGACGAGTCGTTTGAGGTGCGTAGTTCTGCGAGCATCGGAGATCCCGAGTATGCCATGGATGATGAGTTATACCAAGTGGTGCATAGTGGAAATGATAACGAAAATGAAAGTGGAAGCGGAACTGCTAACCCTTCCGTCACCGATCACTCGATCACAGTGTCTGGCTATCGATGAAGATGCCCACGAGGGACGGCTCTGACCTCCCCCGATTTGAGTCCCACCCCGGTTTTCATACCGGAGATTACTGGGGTGAAAAAGCTGGCCGGTACTATGGTCGGTAATGGCTTTAGAGTCAGGAAGTTCGATTTTGTCGAGACATGTCCTTCCTGTTCTAATATACCCATAATGAATCTATAGTGTAGAATGCTGTGATAAATCAAATAGTAGGGGAGAAAGGGGATACTACAATATAATTATAAAGGAACGGTAACGGAAATCCCAATCAGACCAAGCCTTATAGCTAGGCCAAGAGTATATTAAGGATGACTACAGGAGTAGCATCCAAACATCCCTTGACCAAGAGCTAAGAAAGTAATCCAAGTTATACAGTCAAGAGAGGGTCAACCGTAACCAATTTATAAAAAATAGTTAGGGTCAACGCGCATTTGATAAATAGGGATTCGTCCAAAACTAACTGCCTTTATACCTCATTGTCTTTTCTACAAATTAAAGACCTCCTAGGAGGACTATCCACTCCTCAAGGTCTGTTGATAAAGAAAGCATATTGATCCATAGCCGCTACATCACCCATAACCGTTGTATCATAAGGCATATAGATATAGTTCACATCCCATCCATCCACTACACCTTTACCTTACACCCTTTTTAATTAGCTTATCAAGTTGCTAGCCCCTAATCTACCATACCATACAATGTGCTATTACACGCCTATATTCAAATTATACAATCAGTTACCCATGAATCCTCCCCAACACCCTCCGATCTTCACCTCCAATGCTTTATTCTACCTGATTTATCATCTATACACTCTTCTCCACCGACTTGGAGTTGACCTTGCTGATTCTGTACCAGCTCATCAACCCACTCACAAGACTGAGGAAACCTTCGACGTACCCCGGTAACGCTATGCCCAAGACCTCTGTCAACACAAATGCAAAGTCGATAACATTTCCCGAGAGCTCTAGTAAGATCAAGCTGCGCTCATGCTGGACCTCTTCGATCCGGGTGTAGAACTCCTGTATAAACGCGTCGTCGCGGGGATCGACGGCCAGCTTCTGTTGGGCGATTCGCGTCTGCAAAAACACCACCAACTCTGCCTTGGTGTGCCGGAGAACAGTATTGCGTTCTATCAAATCCGAGATCGACTTGCGGATCATGAAAACAAGCGTAAAGACCCAGATCTTGGCCGTGTGCGTGTTGATCATTTCAAGGAATTTGTTCTCCTTAAGACGCTTCACAAAGCGCTGGAGAAGGTTGATGTTGTCAAGAAGTGTCACGAGCGACTCCAAGTGTTCCAAAAGGACCTCCTCCGCGCGTGCAAGCAACGGCTTGTCGCGGCCCAGTTCCGTCCGCGCGATGCGCGACTTGTCCCTTCGGTGGATGGAGCTGGGGCTGTGGATACGCGTGTTTTTGGCAATATACTCATCGAATTTCGCGCCCCGATTGAAAATCACCGTCTTAGGATCTGCCTCTTTCGCTTGGACTTCATCCAAACCGGGTTGAAGCGGGTACGGTCTGCGAAGGTGTTCCGGGGTCGCGGGTCTAGAGTCATCGATTTTGATCTTCTTCAACCGTACAAGCTTTTTTAACACCACAAAGCTCTTCTTTTCCGCCTCCAGGAGATGGAGGCTGGCAGGAATCTCGTCTTCCTCTGCGACCAACAACTGCGGTGACACTTGCTTGATCTTTTGCAAGAGTAGGGTAATTTCCCCGAGCTTCTCATTGGGGTTGTGGAGTTCGCTCATCGTGGGGATACACGCTAATGTCTGGATTTTGCACGACGGTAAAAGGCCGAAAGAAAACCAGTGTGACTCTTCCCCCCAAGTCTTTCACATGCGTATGGCGGAGGTGTGGAGATGTCGGTACGGGCACGACCAACAGCGGTCTTCGGGCGTCGGGGGGAAACAGCTTACATGGGAAGTTTCCTGGCTATACCAATCTTGGGAATGTCGTGTGGACGGCAGAACTGAATATTGGGGCATACCATTACCGGACAAACGCCAGGTTATGTATTCTACGAATTTTTCACCCTACAGACAATCGTTCTATAAGCGCATTAATTAAACAGCAGGCATTCGATGCCCACCCTACATTAACACATTGCTTATTTGAAAACCTTACCGTCAGAGATTTCTCTGGAAACACCGTCAACGACAACTGGCTTGTCCCAGGCGAACATGTTGTTGATGAATTCCTTGTCAGCCTCAGAAGAGCCGTCCAACTTCTCGTAGTAGTAGGACTCCCAATCTGGAGCAACGTCGAAGGCCGGCACAGAGTCCTGACCTCTGACCAAGAAGGCACCGACGATCCCATTGTCGTTGTTTTCACCGTAGACAACCATAGAACCGAACAAGTACTTGGTGGAGCCGGACAAACGGTTGAAGAAACCACCGACCAAGTTGTTGGACATGAAGCACAAGGTCAACTCATCGTTGTACTTGTAGCCAACCTTCCACAAAGACCACTCAGATGGGTCGTAGTGCTCCCAGAACCATGGAATGGCCTTTTCTCTGGTGTCTTCGTTGGAGTAGACACGCTTCCACTCGTCCAAAGGCAACTTGGACTTACCCAAGGCTTCCAATGGGTGCTTGGCCTTCTTTGGCTCTTCGTAGGTCTCATCAGCTGGCTCTTCAACCTCCTTCTCGGCCTTCTTCTCAGCCTTCTTTTCGGATGGGGCCGCGGCCTTCTTTTCCTTCTTGACTGGGGTGAACTCCAACGGCTTCTCAATCAACTTGAACTCAGCGAACTGAGCCTTCAAGATTGGGGTGGCGGTGACGGTCTTAAACCATCTGACCAAGTATGGGTGCTTCTTCTGGAAGTCCTTACCCAAGACGGTGGAGAGAGCAAACCCCCAGGCACCGGCGGCAAAGAGGTCGGCCAAGGACAATCTTTCACCGACCAAGTAGGTGTAGTCGTACAATCTGGTCTCGAAAATAGTGGCGAGCTGTTCCAAGGTGGCCAAACCTTCGTCAACCGACTTCTTGTTGTATGGGACCTTACCGATGGTTGGCATGATGGCCTTCAAGGCGGCACCAGCAACTTCCTGGTTGGAAAAAGACAAGTACTTGAGGACCTGGGCGTACTCTCTGTTGTTCTTACCCAACAAACCGTGGTTGTCAACAAGGGATAAAAAGTAGAGGGAGATGGAAATGCATTCGTGTAACTTGAAGCCCTTGTCACCCTTGAAGGCTGGAGTCTTACCTAATGGGAAGTCTCTCTTGAATTCGGCATCTTCGACGGAGCCGATCTTGATGTCCAACTTGAAGTAGTCGGCAATGTTCTTACAGATCGTAGATCTTGGGGAGGTTGGGAACAAGTATAAGGTACCTTGAGACATTTTAATATTGTGCTTGGGGGGAAAGGGGAGGGAAGGGAAGGGAAGGGAAGAAAAAATGATGGTTATAAAGATGTAAACACCACGTTGCGATTGTCATGGAGTGGAAAATTTTTCAGAGTCGACAAACAGGGCACATAACAAGGGTGAGCCGCACGTATTAGGACATACACGACAATGGGCTGTAATGGAGTTACCTGCGTAGTGGTGGTCAGGGGCAGGTGACGTGAAATGTTGGCATGCTTACTGATCGGTGAAAGTTAGTATGGATGTAGGTGATTGGGGAACCTGATTGGGGCTCTTTTGTACGCATGGTGATAGAGTATGTGTGCGTGTCTGCGTAAACTGGTGAATAGTCCTTCTACCTATGAACCATTTTTGACGAAGCTATATAGCTCATGCTGAGGTAAAAATTGCCGAGGTTGTCGGGACGATTGTTAACTACCGAAAGTTGACGATGGGCTTGAAGTGGGAGTTTATATATACTAGTATCCGTGCGCCACACTACAGCGATGCTGTATAATAGTCTAGCCCAGTGTAATTGCGGCTTTCAAAAATACACGTTATCTACGCCACAGTTTAAAGTTGCAGACATTGCGGGTAACTCAGAATGAGCACACGCGGAACTCAATAAACTTGGATAGATTATGCGTTTTAATAAGTTTTTTTCTGGCTCATTCGAGCATGGCGACATATTCATCGACAGGGCACTGAACGACACCACTACGACTAGGGTATCCGTCACTTGCAGACAATCTCCGTCGCCTGCAGCTGGAGCTCTACAAAACTCGATGTTCAATAGCCGTCCAAACGTTGAACCTTAGATGAAAAATCAAGCGTAAAAGGGGCACAGATAAATCCAACAGGTAGACCTATATGAAAAATCAAACAAAAAGCTTTTATACCGGCCCCTTAGACAAGCGCGGCTTTATTTCCCCCCCGTGCGGAAGGCTTGTGTTTCCCACGCCCATCTGCCTAAAGCTGGCGCACATGTCTCGATGTATCAACCTTGTCACAAGTAGCGGTTCACACTCCCGTCAATTGGCCACCGTCATAACAACTCTTTATACACCACCGGACTGTTTCAGTACAATACCTATTGGCTAAAACCTCCCCGGAACAGCGTAGATACACTCTCACGAAGCACTGAGCGTAGGTATATCCTTATCGACCACAAAGGCCCCTATCCGGGGACGTCAAAAACCCCTATCCGGGGACGTGCGTGCACCACGCAGTCCGGCCATCTAGGTATACAAAAATAGACGACGCTGGTCTCTGCCGCTGAGAAAAATACCCTCACCAACCGTTCTGATTTACAACACACCTGTATAGACACTGCTACGTTGCCGGAAATACTCTCAGACGGTGATAAAACCCTGGTACATAACCATTCTATCTGTCTCTGGGCTATCTGCCGATCCACCCAGCATCACCAAGACGATAACACTCGGCATTGATACATTCTCATTGTTGCCTCCAATAGGTCATCCTCTGAATATTGCCTGAACCTCTTCACCCCACAGCAAATCCGGCAACTTCCATCATGAAGAAAAGACAGTCATCGGACGCATCGGACCGGTCCATCGCGTCTGAGCCGCTCTACCCCAGTGGTCCCACGCCCAACCCCAACCGCATGTCCTCATCCTCCATCTTTAGCATTAAGAAGGGCAAGCCCGTATCGCGCACACCGTCGGAACACGATCCGTCGATGATGGATAAGTTTCTCAAACGCCAGCCGTCGGCCGTGACGCCCGTCGCTATCAGCTCGATTCTGCACCCCCACATGCTCGCCAATCCGAACCAGGTCTACCAGGCGTCGCCACTATCGCCCACGCTCACGCGGCTGTCATCTAACCACGATGCCAAGTCAATCGCCAGCGGCTCCAGCGGTAACCTGAGCAAGCAGTATGACGTACCGCCCATGCACTCAGTCTCCAAGAAGCTCGTGCGCCACGGCACGACTCAGTCGTTACACTCCGAGTTTGTGTTGGGCAAACCGTCAGACCCACGTGAGATCGAGGCCATGTTTCGCGTGTTGATGGAGAAGCGCGACTTCCGGAGCTTGCCGCTGGTGGCACGCAAGGAAATGTCGCACTACTCAGTGGACAAGAAGTGGATGTTGATCTACCAGGACGCGCTCACCGAGTACAAGAAGCAGGAGCGGCAGTTTCTCAAGGGCGACGATAACATCACGCCGGAGTTCTACGTCCGCAAGATAATGGACAAGTCCATCACCGATACTCAGCTCAACAACTTGTGGGTATCCCTCCGCACAGAGCCAGTCACGTGGGTCAAGGGCTTTGTGGCGGCGCAGGGTGAGGTGGCGCTCGCCAGGGTGCTCGGGCAGCTCACGAACTCCCACTCGTCACTTCTGGATACGGAGCTAGACAAGGAGCTCCTGATGGTGAAGTGCTTCCGATCCGTGCTCAACGTACTGGAGGGCGCCCACCGCATCTACAAGGCAAAGACATGCATGGAGACCATTACCAACTCGTTGTTCTCTCCGCGGATGCAGACAAAGAAGATTGTCACCGACATTTTGTGCTTCTACGCCAACTGGGGCAAGCACGGCGGCGAGAGCTTCCACCGTATCTTGACCATTCTCTCCGCCACACCCCAGGGCTTTGACAAGTCGGGGGTGCTCGACGAGACAGACGACATGGGGCCCGTGCTGGAACAGATGAGGCCATCCGAGACTGCCCTCAGTCTGATGTCGCGGCGCCAGCTGGTGATGAACCAACAGAGCTCCATGACGCGTCTTGAGTTGTGGATGCGCACGGTACAGAAGACGCTCGACGGCCGAGGGCTCATGGGGTCCATGGTCGGCGCTAGCGCGGAGCTCCGCGGTGCCCAGGGAGAGAACCAGCTCAACGAATACTGCTTGTCAACGATGATCTTGATCAAGTCGTTCACCACCAACCACAAGGACATCCGCGTCCGGACGCATTTGCGTGCACAGATGCGCAGCTTCGGTCTCCCCAAGATCCTCGAGGCGTTCTACCGACTTGAGTACGACGTGCTTAGCAACTGGATCAAGGAGTTCGAGAACGCCATGGCCGACGACTACGCCGTCTTGTCGCGCCACAAGAACCTTCAGGATCAGTCGGTCAACTTGAACGACCCCGTGAGCTTGATCGGCAAGATGTGGGAGAACGTGAAGAACACGGAGGTCGAGGGGTATTTCATGTCGGCTATCCAGCACTTGTTTCTCGCGCAGCTGGACCCGTTAGTAAAGCCGGACAACCCGGAGTTGATCCGGTCGTTCCGCATCTTGGACGGAGTCATCTCGGGCATTTCGATGCGCTCGTCTTTAGACGACGAATCGACGGTGAACGTGGCGATTCAGAAATTGTATTCAACGTTGCAGACCGACGAGGTTGCTCGAAAGGCGGTGGCGGAGCTTCGGGAGGCGAAGAGAGTGGCGAACGAGGCGAGCGCGGAGCGCGACGAGCTTGCGAAGCAGGTGCGGATGGGCGGTGAGGGCATGGTTTCCAAGCTCTCGGTCCAGTTGCAGGAACAGGAGATGGTTTTGCAGCGCCAGCGCAAGTTGAACGACGAAATGACCTCCGAGCTCGAGGACTTGAAGCGGAAGCGGGTGTTGGATAGGCACCAACAGGAGTTGGAAATGCGCGAGATGTTCATTATGTTGAACAACTCCGCCACCACCACCGTCTCTGAGAAGAGCAACGCCGCGTCGGGCATGTCTGTGTCGATCGAAACCACCAACCAGGACTTGATCACCAAGTTGCAGTCACGGTTGGCCAACAAGAAGGATGAGTACCGTTCGGAGACTCGCAGGTGGGGCAAGCCCACGGTCGAGCCGTCGTCCAGACTCAGGGCGCTTCGCGACAAGATGGACGATATCGAGCAGCAGGCGCGGGAGTTGGAGATGACGGACTTCCAGAACTACTCTGGCCCTGCAGCCATGGTGACGCCGTCGCCGAAACGGACCCGCAAGATCAAGACCGTGAAGGAGGTGGAGAAGAAGGTGCCGAAGAAACACGTTGCGAGCCCGTCGCCGGTGAAGCTCGGACCCGCCAGACCGTGGCAGGAGGACGACCTCGCAAAGCTCTCGTCGCTCCGCAAGAAACTCGTGTCCTTGCAGTCCGAGTCCAATGATATCCTCAAATACAACCAGGACTTAAAGGACCAGGAGTTGTACAACAAGCAAAAGTACCTCGCGATGGAACGTCTTCGCGAGTTAGAGGAGAACTTCAAGAATTTCAACATCGACTTCACCGCGCCGAACCGTGACTCCCGGCTCGTGGACATGGATCCGAAGATGATGGCAAAAATCCATGCAGAGCTCGCCGAGGCCGAGAGTTTGCGTGCCACCTTGGAGTCTAGGTTGGCTCCGGTGCAGCACCAGGTGGTGATTGAACGGGTGGAGGTGGAGGAGGAGGTGGAGGTGAGTGACGATGACCAACCGACAAACTTCCTGGCCTTGGAGGCCAAGTATGTCAACGGTCAGAAGGCCACTCCCGTTGCGGATGTGACAAACAGCCAGAGTCAATACCAGCCGGCAACAGCTCTGTCCCCGGGCATGCTGCTTAACTTTTTGAACGAGCTCAGCTCGAAGGTGTCGCGGAAGTCTGCGATTGACGATACGGCACTCCCACAGGGGTCGGCTCCGCCGCCATTACCGAATGGCACCAGCTCTAATATCGTTCCGTCTGTTGCCGCGGGTGTCCCACTATTGCTGGGTGCCCCTCCACCCCCGCCTTTTCCTCCGCTGCTTGGCACAACCAACGTGCCCAAGCTACTCCCTAGCTTTGAGATACCATCGTTGCCGGACATGCCCTCCCGATCGGTTTCTCCATCGCCTCCTCCTCCTCCTCCTCCCCCTCCTCCTCCACCGCCGCCTCCTCTGATGTCCCCTCTGCTTATGTCCCCGACGATGACAGGTGGCCCTCCACCACCACCACCACCAATGCCCGGCATGAAGTCACATCCTATGACGCCGGTCGCCATCTCGCGGTCTCCGTCGCCGTTTGATAACTTCCCGCGCCCGAAGCGTAAGTTGAAGCAGTTGCATTGGGAGAAGTTCGAGAACACCGAGAACTCCTTCTGGGAGAAACACGCTCCGTCCGAGGCGCTAGCCAGCGAGTTGCAGGAAAAGGGTGTGTTTGACGAAATCGAAAACATTTTTGCGGCGAAAGAGTTTAGAAAGTTTGCCACGAAGAAGGGCAAGGATGAGAAGGATAAAATTTCGTTCTTGGCCAGAGACATTTCCCAGCAGTTTGGCATCAACCTCCACGGATTTAACACGATGTCCGACCAGGACTTGGTGTTGAGCGTGCTTAATTGCGATAAGCGGGTCTTTGAAAACGTCAGTATCTTGGAATTCTTGGGAAAGGACGAACTCACCGAGATTCCTAACGGGGTGGGTCGTAACCTCGAGCCATACAGCACAGATTACACCCGTGGGGTCGAGGACGGTGGCACAACCAAGCCAGACAAAGACCCAGCCGAATTGGCAAGAGCCGACCGAGTCTACCTCGAGTTGATCTACAACCTTCAACACTACTGGAAGTCGCGTATCCGGGCGTTGCAAACGGTAATCAGCTTTGAAAAGGACTACTCTGACTTGGTGGCCAAGCTCAGGGTCGTGGACATTGCCTGCGAGAGCGTGCAGAATTCAAGCCACCTTCGTGGTCTCTTTGACATCATTTTGATGGTGGGTAACTACATGAACGATTCCACCAAACAGGCCCAGGGGTTCAAGTTAAGTACTCTCCAACGCTTAACGTTCATGAAGGACGAGAACAATAGCATTACGTTCTTGCACTATGTGGAGAAGATTGTGCGGAACAAGTTCCCTGAAATGATGGCGTTTATGGATGAGCTTATTGTGACGGTGGATGCTGCCAAGCTCTCGATGGTGCAAATCGCGGCCGACTGTCGCCAGTATTCGCAGTCAATCATGAATGTACAGTCACTGATCGACTTTGGGAACTTAAGTGACCCTACGAAGCTCCATCCCGAAGACCGGGTGTTGAAGAAGGTGCTCCCGGTGTTGCCCGAAGCGAGACGCAAGGGCGAATTGCTCACAGACCAGTCGAAGTACACCATAGCCGAGTTTGACAAGGTGATGCGCTTCTTTGGGGAAGAGCCGGAGGATGAGTTTGCACGCAATTCCTTCTTCCGTAAGTTTGCCAATTTTTTGCTGGATTTCAAAAAGGTGAACAAGGAGAACCTCCAGAGGGAGGAGGAGGAACGGGCGTACGAGGCCAGAAAGAAGATGCTCGAAGGACCGAAGCGCAGCCAGGCTCGGAACGGTCATCTAGGCGGCGACTCTGAGCCGAGCGAAGATGTGGATGGCGCTTTGATGGACACGCTTTTAGAGAAGTTGAAGGCCGTGGGCCCTGCCAAGAGCGACCCATTGTCGGCCAGAAGACGGGCCATTGCGCGCAAGCAGCTTTTGGAAAACACAAGAAAGAACCAGGACGACGATGGCGACACGTCCCAGTCATTGGACATTCCTGACTCTGATAGCTCTTCGCTAGTGGACTTGCTCGACGAAGGGATGGTTTCCCCGGCGTCCGACATGCTCACGGAGGAAGAAACAACTCCAGACGTGGGCTCCAGAGCTAGAAACTTGTTGAAGGAGCTCCGGGGACCCAGCACCGGGCCCGGCCCGGAGGACAAGTTAACCCCAGCGCAGAAGCTCCGCATGATGAAGCGGAAAAAAGAGTTGGGCGCCAGCACTTCTGACGTGTCGCTCAGGGATCTGTCCGATGTGGTAAGCGACTCAGACCTCCGCTCCTCGGACCACGAGCAAACGGCATCGGACGTGGATGTGACCGTTACTCCCGGCCAAGTGGATACCACCCGGGAGACGGGTTCGCCTTTGTCGGAAGACGAGGCACATGATATCCTTGAAGAGTAGTCGGCTGGAACTTTGTAGTTGTCGTATCCCATACATTTGCATTGCTGTTTTCAGCTATTTACATAGTGCCGCATGACTGGTAACGTCATGCTTTCTGGTTGGATCTTATAAATTAATCAATGTGTTTTAAATGAAGTGTTGGCTTGAGGTGCGTGGTGTTCCTGTCAAGAATGCCTGATTACTCAGTGAACAATGGGCCTTGATAATTCTCTCGAGTTCAGTGAGCTTTGGACCTAGATACGCCATGACCGTTGCTCACGGTTTCGTTTTATGAAGGTTGGATATAGCTATACTGCCTTTGGAGGAGTCACTACAAAGTAGGAGCCTTGTGTCATCCGTTTCTAGACGAACCCGCTTGGGGCATTCCGGTGGTCACAATGAATTTAGTGTGTGAAACCTAAGTTGGCATTGTCAAGAACCGTATCTACCTCTAATATTTCCATAACGAAAGAGCTCCTAAACGTAGCTTGACCAATATACTATAGATACGCAGGAGCACAGATATGGCTTGAGCCATGCGCAAATCGTCCATAGTATTCCTCAGGGTACGCTTACAGGCGCGTCAGCTAGACTTTTGTTGTAAATGCACAGAACTACGTCAGCGTCATCTGTCCAATAGCTCCATCATGTATAGAAAGCAACCGTGAAATTTAACTCCCCCCGGGTTCGCGTCAATTGCCCCGCGGACTGCCTCATTTTAGGCGTGGAAAGTGAAACTATGTGCCAACGCAACTGTTGCCCCGCGTACTACACGAGTGTTACAACGACCGGCTTTGTAAATCCTGTACCACATCTCAAAGCATCCTTACAAACCTATTGGAAGCCCTTATGAATTCCGTCACATATCACAAACCAGAAATAAGCTAACCATTCCCTCCCCCGAACCACATTGCATAGCGACAACCCCGGGACCGCAGAAACCTGTGAGTCAACCGGAGCTCACCCACGTACGACATTGCCGGCGTTGTTGTTGGCCGAACCGGAGTCCGAGATCGGGCCAGCGGCCTAATCCACCATTGTCCGGCGGTCCGAGCACGTGCTGTAGATTACTTAGAGTTTCCTCCATCCCGCACTACACCCAGTCCTTGAAATACGCAGGATCTCCCCCGACTCGGTGCCTTAAGAGACGCCTCACCGTGTGGCGTACATAGAAGTCCGCTCCCCGAGTCAGTCTTCGGCACGCTTCCACGTGACGCATCTGGACCAGCGGCTCGCTATTGCCATGTGAAACTTCCCCACGACGATAAGCACTCCTGGTGAGACCCGTAGGCCCGCGCGTGCAACCTTAAACGTTATCGCATGCCAGTGCTTACACGCCAAAGGTGGCCGCTAGCGCCGGGTAAGCACGAGCTTGCGGACTGAGAATAATTTCCGCCAAATCATATTTAAACAGACGCTACCCCAGAATTTCCGCTTCTCTCATCCCCTACCTCACTTTTTCCCACCTCATTCAGCTATCATGCCTTCTCCCTTCCCCCAATCCGTGGACGTCTTAGCCGGCGTCGTGTTAAAGGCGCCAATTGCCGCCAACGCCAAGCACTTGTACTCCCCAGAGGCGCTTTCTTTCGTCGCAACCTTGCACCGCACTTTCAACAAACAGAGATTGGCCCTCTTGGCCGCCCGTGAGACCGAGCAGCAGCGTCGCGACGCCGGTCACTTCCCCGACTTTTTCCCCGAAACTGCCTTCATCCGTGATGACGCGACCTGGACCGGTCCGGTTCTCGCGCCGGGCTTGGAGGACCGTCGCGTGGAAATCACCGGCCCTACCGACCGTAAGATGGTCATCAATGCCTTCAACTCCGATGTCGCCACCTACATGGCCGACTTCGAAGACTCTTCCACCCCAACCTGGTTCAATGTGGTTGACGGCCAGGTCAACTTGTACGACGCCATCCGCGGCACCATCTCCTTGAAGACGCCGAAGAAGACGTACCTGTTGGCGGACAAGAGACACCCAACCTTGATTGTCAGACCAAGAGGCTGGCACTTGCACGACAACCACATCACCGTGGACGGTGAGCCGGTTTCCGGGGGGATCTTGGATTTTGCCATCTACTTCTTCAACAACGCAAAGTATTTGGTTGCCAACGGCGCGGGTCCATATTTCTACCTCCCAAAGATGGAGCACTACAAGGAAGCCGCGTTGTGGAACGCCATCTTCTGCCAGGCCCAATCCGCGATCGGCTTGCCAATCGGGACCATCAGAGCTACCGTCTTGATCGAAACCCTCCCAGCCGCCTTCCAGATGGACGAAATCATCTACTCCCTCCGCCAGCACTCTGCGGGGTTGAACTGTGGCCGTTGGGACTACATCTTCTCCTTCATCAAGTCCTTGCGTAACCACAAGGAGTTTATCTTGCCAGACAGATCCCAGGTTACCATGAAGGCGCCGTTCATGGCGTCGTACGTGCAGTTGTTGATCGAAACCTGCCACAAGCGCCAAGTCCACGCTATGGGCGGGATGGCCGCATTGATTCCAATTAAGGACGACGCCAAGGCCAACGAGGCCGCCATGAACAACGTCAGGTCTGACAAGTTACGCGAGGTGCTTGCTGGCCACGACGGTACCTGGGTCGCGCACCCAGCCTTGGCCGTCGAGGCGTACAACATCTTCAACAAGCACATGCCGGGCCCTAACCAGATCTTCAAGCCGGTTGACGCCAGCTTGCCTCCAAAGAAGAAGATCACTGCCAGAGACTTGTTGTCCCCGTCCGTGGGCGACGCCAAGTCCGAGGTTACCGAGGCTGGGATCCGCACCAACATCGCCATTGGTTTAGGGTACACCGAAGCCTGGCTCCGGGGGATTGGCTGTGTGCCAATCAACTATTTGATGGAAGACGCCGCTACCGCCGAAGTCTCCCGTTCCCAGTTGTGGCAATGGATCAGACACGGGGCCAAGACCACCAACGGCAAGGTCATTACCGCTGACTACGTGTCCCAGTTGGTTGGTGAGGTTGTCGGAGGCTTGATCAAGGACGCCAAGGCCAGAAACGCCCCAGAGGCGTACAACCAGGCTGTTAGTTACTTCAAGAAGGGTGCCATCCCGGGCCGCAACGGCGAGTACGACAACTTCTTGACCTTGGACTTGTACGAGGAGATTTCCAAGAAGACTGCCGGTGGCAGAGGTGTTGCCGCGTTCGGTGCCTCCAAGTTGTAGTTGTACTGGTTTGTTTATATTTCACTTTTGATGGGTCTGTGACCTAGTTTCTAATATACGATAACGGACAAAGCAAGTTTAGGCAATGCGGTTGTATTAGTATTTGGATCAGCATGGGTTTCTCCTAAACAGATTAGAGCAGCTGGAATTAACCTCTTTCCCGACTGCAAGACCGTTGTGGTACGGCCATACGAGTCAAATATACGTACTCTAGACCGGTCATACTTGGATCGGGTAGGTTCATATAAGCGGTATGGGTACGTAGATGACCTCCTACCGGAAGGGTGATTTATAATAAAACGCCAACATTTCTCGGAGATTGTTTCGGCGAAAATATCCGAAACAAGCCCGATTGCCCCTGGTAACGTGCATGCCCCATTATCCAACACAGATACTCCCACCCGGCGTAAATTGACCTAATTTTTTTTTACTAGTAATCACCCCAATATGTGGCTCAGACGAAACCAGGGCTTTGAACGATGCAAATATTCACGTTGTGGATGCCTCCCCGTAAATGCACATGCAGAAGCTTATTCTCCACCCCTCGGATATAAATAGGCACTGGAGCTCCCCCATGCTCTCCGTCTAACCACCCTTTCCTTCCCACACAATCAACATGGTCGATGTCCCATACACCAACCTCGGAAAATCTGGCTTGAAGATCTCGCGTCTTATCTGCGGCTGCATGGCCTTCGGCGACAAGTCCTGGGCCGACTGGATCATTGACGATGAGGAGAAGGTGTTTGCCATCTTGAACAAGTGCTACGAAGTGGGGATCCGCACGTTTGACACCGCCGACAGCTACTCCAATGGGCACTCGGAGGAAATGTTGGGGAAGTGGATCAAGAAGTACGACATCCCCAGAGATCGAATCGTGATCTTGACCAAGTGTTTCCACCCAGTCGACCCTGTTACTCAGGGGTTTAACTTGTCCACCCGTGACAGCTTCCCAAAGGTGAACTACCACAACGCCCAAGGTTTGTCCCGCAAGCACATTTTCGACGCTGTGGAAGGCTCCGTAGGCAGATTAGGGACGTACATTGACGTCTTGCAGGTGCACCGTTTAGACAAAGAGACCCCGGCTGAGGAAGTTATGAAGGCATTGCACGACATCATTCGGTTGGGCTACACTAGATACATCGGTGCATCTACCATGAAAGCTACTGAGTTTGTGGAGTTACAGTACGTGGCAGAAACCCGCGGCTGGACCAAGTTTGTTTCCATGCAGAACTACCTCAACTTGCTCTATCGTGAGGAGGAGAGAGAGATGATTCCGTACTGCAAGAAGAGCGGGATCGGCCTCATTCCGTGGTCCCCCAACGCCAGGGGCATATTGACCCGCCCCGCTGCCGAATCTTCGGATAGAAAGGAGTCGGATAAGTTGTTGAAACCTTTGAGTTTGAATACGTTAACAGCCGCTGACCACGAAATCTTAAAGAGGGTAGAGGGAGTTGCAACCAAGAAAAAAGTCTCTATGGCCGCTGTCTCCACCGCCTGGGTTCTCGCCCAGGGCGCCTCTCCGATTGTGGGGATCACGTCTGTGGAGAGAGTCGACGACTTGTTGACAGCGTTCGACGTTGTCTTTACCGAAGAAGAGCTTACCTATTTGGGCGAGCCGTATCAGCCAAGACGGCCGTACTAATGGGAGGAATCGGTGTACATGGGCGGCAGGGAATGTAGATTCTAGGGGCAGATTGAGGCTATCTTTTTCATCTAGAATCCCGTAAGGCATACATTCCAGTCGGTAAACAATGGTGGTCCTAAGATGCAGCATAAGGTTGTAATACCACAAGGTGTTATTAGATCTAATGTACCAACAGCCAAAAGGTTGTCATTTACAGCTAAAAAAAAAGAAAAAGCTCGCAACCTACTTATTTACAATACCATTAGATCAAGTGTAGTGTGTGGATCCCAATCTCCTAAATGATATAATTCGCGTACACATACAACACATTGATGCTATCTCAGTTCGTTCTGCTTATCCCCAAGTTCCTCTGATTCGTTTCCGAGCCTGGGACTAGTCAATTTCAATCACCTCCGGTGGACTTCTCGCCTTGTCCTTCTGACTGAAAAATTCCATCCCACTCTTATCCTTGCGCTTTCGCGATTGCCTCAATGACTGCCCCTCGCCCTTAAATACCCCTTGGATCTCCTCTTCCACCACCTCCTCTCGCTCTACCGCGGTTACGGGAAATCCAAAGAACAACTGGCCCTGCGGAAGCACGAGCGGCGCCGGCACGCCGTCAAGCTTGATATCTTCAAGTGCATATGACACCACTTCCAGTTTCTCCTCAACAGCTTTACCCGAGAGCTTGTGGCCCAGGCTGGCGAACGGGTCAGGCTTGGAATTGGTGCGTGAAACAAGCTGCGCGTATTCGATCGCGCGCGACATGGCACCTTGCTGCAACGGAACGGGTGTCTGCGTGCGCGTGGACTCAGCTTTGTAATCAGGCTCGACATAACCCACAGGCGGTGCAAAGTCCGTCTCCAAATCCGTCTCGACCACACAAATTGCACGCGATGCCAGCTCTGGCTTGGCCTCCAATACCTTGATACCGTAGATTGTGTCATTATAGCTAATCTCTATGATATCACCTTCAGTTAACGTCGTGAATCGTCTCAAGACGTTCTCGAGTACTGCTTTGGGGTCGGTAATGTCCAAGAAATCGACCGACTGTGGCTCGATCTTGACAAACAGCCCCAATGGCACGTCCGTGTTAGTGATCTTCAACAAGGCGCCCGGCTGAATACGGAGCGTGGACATCATCCACTGCGGGAGGTACGCACGCCCCTCCTCCGCGACGAACTCCAACACCCCCGAGTGGGTCTTCAGACCCATTTCCTCGCTCTCAAGCTCAAAGAGCATCGGGTAGCGGATGTGCAACATGGTGAGCTTGTTGAGAGCGGATGGCGGGAGGAAGATCTTGCCGCCAAAGTTTGCGTCGTCCTTGCTTGACGCGGACGCCATCATCGCAACTGGGTAGCAACGGAAGTAGTCCAGGAACTTGGCATCTCGGGCAAAGTACGGCGTAGCAAATCCGGAAAACTGGACGTTAGTCACTGATCAGAGAGAGAGCCAGACTGATACTTACCATTGTAATTGGGTTGAGTAGGATAGAAACGATTGAAAGAAAAGGGAGGTTGCATTTGGTTTAAGGGCAGCGATTTGTATGCGATGGCAAATGTTAGCACTAGGTGCAGGATGAAGAGAGATGGGGTTGAAAGAGAGAACTGTTATTCCTTCAAGAGACACAAATAGATGGTTAGATAAACACATGTACGATAAATCGGGGCTATGAGGAAGGGCTTGAGTTGTGAAAGTGCCAATTACCGGTATCGTAACTGTAATCCATTGTTTTACGTATAAGCACGAACGGCTAAAGAGTCTAGGAAAAGAGCTTACACCGAAGCAACCTAATGGGAATTTTAGTTTTTATAAACCGCAACTGGTCCGTAAGAGCATTAAAGTGAGGGAAATCAAACAGTTGTTTGCGACACGGACGTAAACTCAATATATCTTGCTTCCACGTGATTGTTTTTAAAATCTTTGTCGTTGCCGAAACTTTTGGGGTAACTGGGGAGGGAGTTGCATTCGGCCAGATCGGTTCACAAAGAATTAAAATGTCGGCCAATAAGACACTGATAAATAATCACTAAAACCTTTTTGCGCTTGTCGTATAACCGCCAACTCACTTCTCTAAGCAAACACCCCGCGTCCGCACCCCTACGATGAGCGCACCGCCGCGCCTTCCTTGGTTCATACACGACATATATCAACCTTGATCAAATCAGTGGTTAAAAGCTTAACCCACACAGTACACTCTCTCCATTATACCTCACACCATCACCATGCCCCCTAGAAAACGCTCTAGCAGTGCTGTAGCGCCCAAAGAGACTGTATCCAAGCGGACCACGCGCTCTGCCAACACAATCGTCTCGTCAGACGAGGAGTTTGCATTAGCCGCCGAACCAAGCGCCAAACACAATAAAGCAACTACCTCACTGAAACCGGGAAAGGCGGTGAAACCAAGGATCGCCGGTGGAAATAAAGAGGGAAGGACGGAGGCTCCCATTGATAGTGTTCTTTTTAAAGAGAGAGAGGACTACACCCGCACAAACGCCTATACAGATTCCTACACAAACGCCTTCGCTCCCGCAAACGCTAGTGATAGTGACAATGCCGCAAACGCCTTTGCTGACGCGAATGCTTTTGACTCTGATTTCAGCGATATCGAGGCTCAGGCTAACGCCTTTGCATCAGCAAATGCATTCTTTTCTTCGGACTCGGACTCTGTCCCCGCTGACCTCGGCTTTTCCTCGGACGAAAACACGTATGAAATCAACGACGAAGACATCATGAAGAATGACGAGGACTTCAAGGACGCGATCCGAGAGGCTGTATTCCACAAGTCCAAAAAGAAGAAGCGCGGGCTCGCGGCGTTGAAGCGCAAGATGAACCGTCGCACAAAGGATCGCGACTTGGAACCGGAGGTGCGGATTCTCCTTTCTCAAGCCAACGAGGCGTTCGTCCGCAACGACATCCACGTGGCGCAAGACTTGTACAAGGAAGTTATCCAGAAAGACCCCAAGAACTTTGGTGCGTACAAGACGCTCGGCGAGATCTACAAGCAACAGGGAAAGCTTGAGGAGTGCTGCACCGCGTGGTTCTGCGCGGCGCACATCAATAACTGGGACTACGAGTTCTGGGCGTCAGTGGCGGAGTTGAGCCACGACCTCGGGAACTCTACCCAAGCGATCTACTGCTTCAAGCGCGGAATCGCCGCCTCCAACGGGACCGACATGAAGTCCATCTTCAACCGCGCGGTCATCTATCGTGAGATCGGCCACTCGGGGCGCGCGTTGGAGGGGTTTCAGAAGCTACACAAGGCGTTTCCCACGGACATCAACGTGGTGAAGGAGCTAGCAATGTGCTACGTCGAGCAGAACCGGACAAACGACGCTATTAACGTCTATCTCCGGATTTTTGATCAGAACATGAGAGAAGCAGAGGGGGAGTACCCGGTGTTTGAGTGGTCGGAGCTCAACATCCTCGCAGAGTTGTACGCAAAGTTAGGTTTGTGGGAGCCGTGCGTGCAGATTATTACGGTTGCTGCGCGCTGGTTATCGGACCGTGCGGATGAGACATGGTGGACGGGCGACGAGGAGTTTGATGCCGCCCGTTACACCGTTCATCCCGCGTACGCAGCGCTCTCCATGCATGACCAACAGAAGAACCGTGCGCTCCCCATCGATATCCGCGTCAAGCTCGGTTTCTGCCGGTTGAACATGAAAGAGGCCGACGAGGCGTTGCACCACTTTGCGTACTTGTTCGAGGAGGAGCTAACAGAGATTGCGGACCTCCACCTCGAGGTTGGTAAGGTGCTCGAGCAGCTCGGAATGTACGAGGACGCGCTCCGTTTCCTCGAGCCATTGCTCGGACAGCCAGAATTCTCGGACGTGGGGTTAGTGCTTTCCCTCTCCAACTGTTGGCATGAGACCGGCCGCTACCGTGATGCGGAGCGCGGGTACTTGAGCGTGTTGGAGGCAGATCCCGACAACCTCGATGTCAAGCTCGCCATCGCAGAGACGTACTTCCACGTCGGCAGCATGGCCAAGTCGCAGGCGTACATCCGCGAGGTAGCACAGGCGCGTGCGGCGCAGAAGGCGCGCGGTGAGTGGCTGGAGACGCCCGAGGTGACGGACGTGCTCCGCGAGATGGAGGAGGACGAGCGCAACAACATGGCGATGATCCAGGAGGTGCACCGGCGGCCAAAGCGCGGGTTTAACAAGGCCCTTGAGGACGAACGGGTAGAAAACGAGAAAATGCTCAACGCAAAGGTGCTCAAGAAGTTCCACACGTTGGAGCGGTTGTGGGCGGCGTTGGACGACGCGATCCCGCGGCTGACATGGTGCCAGCTCGCGTCGCAGTTGATCGAGATCTTCAGCAACGTGCGCTCGTTCTTCCCCAAAGACAAGTCGAAGAAGTTCATGGGGATCTTCATCCACAAGCGTAGACGGCAGATGAACATCGACGAGCGGTTGGCGCGGGTGTACAACCTCTACGACTCAGTGACCGAAGAGAATGCAAAGTTCAAGGTGACGTCACGCACGGAGTTTCGTGGGGTGTCGTACGAGCGTTGGTTTGAGTTGTTCATGCGCTATGCCCTCGTGTTGACCCTCTATGAGCACCAGGAGGAGGAGGCGGTGTCGATTGTGGAGATGGCGCGCACGTGCGCTATCTTCCACCATGACAAGACCCAAGACCACACGATGCTTATGGTGCGCATCTCGCTTGCGCTCATGACTGGCGATTACACAAGCATCATGCTCAATGTGCGGGTGCTACTCAACCACAACCAGTTTAACTCAAAGGTCTTGCGCCTCTTTATGCTCTTGTTGCCGTCGGGGGGCTACGCGTGCCAGATCCTCACATCGTTGAACCATCAGAAATACTTCTTGCGCCAGATCAAGGCGTATGACTCGATCAAGCAGGGCCGCGCGATTCCCGGTATGGCGACGATTTCCAACCGCGTGACGCCCGAAAAGGAAAACCCGTATTTGTTGCACATCTACTACTGTTTGTTGAGTGGCGGGAAGTCCTATGTCCCGTCATTGGGGTATGCCTTGAGAGCCTACAAGCACTTCAACAAGGACCCCATGTTGTGTTTCATTGTGGGCTTGAACAATTTGCACCGCTCCATGCAGCGCTTGTCGCTCAACCGCCACTTCCAGGTACTCCAGGGGTTCTCGTACTTGATGGAGTATGCCGATTTGAGACAGGGCAAGACGGTGTATGAGGAGCAGGAGGTGAACTACAACTTTGGCCGCGCGTTTCATATGCTCGGTTTGACCACGTTGGCAGTGCCGTACTATGAGAAGGTGTTGGCGTTCGAGGGGTTGGACGAGGAGTACGATTTAAGGGCCGAAGCGGCGTATAACTTGTCGTTGATTTATTCAATTAATGGGAATACCGAGTTGGCGAATGTGTTAACGGAGAAGTATTTGACGATCTAAGCAAGTGGAGTGCGAAGGCTGGGGGTTTTCCCCGGAATAGCCTGGAACGCACATTATGACTTGGTCTATTTACTCTGAAGGTTAATGAGTATCGAGAGTAAAAACTCGACTAGTTTTCTTGGTATATATTTATATAATTTGTAAATAATGGCAACTTCATCGAGTAACAAAGAGATGTTTTTAGCTGGTCATGATCATCTACGAACGTGTTGTCAAACCGTACAGAAACATTTGTTTCCACTTGTATAAGTTTGTCTTAACGGTTTCGTCTATCATTACTGGTTTCTGGGTTGCATATTTTTCTACTCAGCCTTTATATCCCGGATAAAGCATCACGACCAAATCCTGTCTCCTGCCCCTACTTTCGGATTGCCTACGCCGATAAGAACTTGACACTAGCACCCTTTAACCCGCACTAAACCCCAATCATTCACTATATCCTTACAGGAGTTACAAATACAATACCAAAATGGCTCCCAGCGTTTCCCCAGTTGTATGTACTCTGAAAATTAGTGACGCCTTCCGAGGGAAGTGATAATGGCCTAACGCTTACTAACACTCCCAGCAAAGAATAAAAATCACACTCAAAATGGCAATCAGCCGCCTCCGGTTCACCCAGACCAAGGAGACGGCCATTGCCAAACAGCTGAGACGCCAAATGGCAGACTTGCTCGCGCAGGGCAAGGAGTCCAACGCCAAAATCCGGGTAGAGAACATTATCCGACAGGATATCCGCGTCGAGTTGTTGGAATACCTCGAACTCTACTGCGAATTACTCTCGGCCCGCGTGGGCTTATTGGAGCAAAAAGAGTGTGACCCCGGCTTGGTGGAGGCGGTGAAGACAATCATCTATGCCGCGCCGCACGCGGAAATCAAGGAGTTAAGCACAATCAGAGAGCTCTTGATCCACAAGTATGGCCCTGAGTTTGCCATTGCAGCCAAGGAAAATGCTGATGGAGCTGTGGCGCAACGCATCGTCGACCGATGCCAGGTGAAGGCTCCGTCCGAAGAGTTGGTGGTGTTATACTTGACAGAAATCGCGCGTGCCTACGACGTGACCTTTTCCGAAGCGGTGGTCAGTGAAAAAGAAGCAAGTGACGATGAGGGGAGCGACGGTGGCGAGAAGGAGGAGGTGCCGGCTATCGAAATCTTGGATATCAATGACGAAGAACCTCCTAGAACATCCGTGGAGAGGAGATTATCCGGGTTGGATCCCAAGTCAATTACGCCAATCTCCGTCAAGCCGCCCGCAAAGACCGTAGACAACAGAAAGCCCGAAGTCAAAGTGCCAAGCGGAGTCCAGGTGAGAAGAGTCAGCACCAACGAGCCGCAGCCCAAGAAAGCCTCCGCGGAGGACGATTTTGATTTGTTGAAGAAGCGGTTTGAGGCGTTGAAGAAGAAATAGAGGGGAGGACGGCATACAGTGCTTCAGCCATAGACTGAAATGTAATTTACGGGGATGTTCAAACTGCCTAGTATATTCCTTTGTCGAGATGTAGGGCCATTTCAAAGTTGAAGTGTCGGAGGGTGTAGCTTGCATGTTTATCCCGGGTCGGCTAAGCGAAAAGCCGGTGGTGACTAAGCTTAGGTAAAGTATCATTCATGTTCTCACGGCGACGAATTCCTTCCGGGGGACTTCCGCGATCGGACGTTTTGGCAGGGAGGTCTAGTTGGTGACTGAAGTTTCAACCGAGTGCGCGACTGACGTGTATGGGTTTATTTTGTAAAGTCGAATAGATCAAATAAAATGTCTGTTGACCTAACCCTACGTATTCTAGTTGCGGTGTTGCCACAAAGCCCAGCTACGGCTGAAATCTGGGGAACGCTTACCCGAGGGATTTTCGAGAATGTCCCGTGCGATTGTATTCATAAAGCATTCCCATGATCGGTACGTACGGTTGTGGAGTTCCCCGCTGTGTCATTGCTCCAAATGCTTTTTGCGTCTGCAGAAAGTACGCGGTTGCAAAAATATTCGTGGTGATACTCTTTTAGTACTTTGTATAACTCCCTCCACTAAACATCTGCACATTATTAAGATTAGAAATATGTATGTGAGATACATGTTAACATATGAAATTGTGTTTGTTTTGTTGCAGTCCCATTTATGCCCGAAGTAAGGCTTAAGGGGAAGACATGGTGTATTAACGTTTACTGTGCTTGAGCCAATTTTATCCACGAACAGTATATATATCTGTGGCATTTCCGTATTTCAGGTCCCAAATTTTATCTCAGAATCACACCAGTCTCTTTCGTTCCCACCTAAGACACCATACCAGGATCAACAACTCGCTCAATGTCCTCCAATACTCTGCATGACGTCATCATCATTGGTGCTGGCTTTGGAGCTATCAAACTTATCCACGACCTTAGAAAACTTGGATTGTCCATTCATGGTTTCGATAAGGGCTCCACCCTCGGTGGTGTCTGGCAGCACAACCGTTACCCAGGCGCCAGAGTTGATTCGGAAGTTCCAGTTTACCAATTGTTTATTAGCGAGGTCTATGAAGACTGGAATTTCTCTGAGGCGTTCCCTGGTTGGGAGGAGCTTCAAGCCTACTTCGCGCACGTGGACAAGAAGTTAAACATCTCCAAGGATTACACTTATTCCTCCACGGTTACCACCACCCACTGGAACGAAGAGGCCAAACACTGGACCGTCACCGTTACCGGAAAAGGAGCCGGTGTTTACACGTCCAGGTACCTCCTGGTGTGCACGGGGTTCGCTGCCAAGACGGTCATCCCTTCGTTTAAGAACAGGGACAAGTTCAAGGGACTCGCATTCCATACGGCTGAGTGGCCACACGAAGGAATCGACGTCAAGGGCAAGAAGGTTGCCGTCATCGGTACGGGTGCTTCAGGTGTTCAGGTGATTCAGGAAATCGGCAGAGAAGTTGGAAGTTTGACCGTGTTCCAGAGATCGATCAACACCGCGTTACCCATGGTTCAGAGGAAACTCAGCGCGAAGGAACAAGACGCGTTAAAGCCAGAGTACCCAAAAATTCTTGAAGCCGCTAAGCTCACCATTGCTGGTAACACCTTTAACGCAACTTTCCTGAATGCTGTTGACGCCACCCCGGAAGAACGCAAGGCGGTCTACGATGAAAAGTGGGCCGGCGGGGGGTTCAGATTCTGGGGAGGTAACTTCCAAGACACTGTCGCAAACCCGGAAGCCAACGCGTTGGCCTACGAGTACTGGAGAGGAAGAGTCTCCGAGAGGGTCAAGGATCCGAGAAAATTAGAGATCTTGGCCCCAACGAAGCAACCGTATCATATTTTGACCAAGAGACCGTCATTAGAGCAGTACTACTACGAGATCCTCAACCAGGACAACGTGGATATTGTGGACATCAAGCAAGACCCGATTGTAAAATTCACCGAAACTGGTATCAAGACTGCCTCTCAGGAGTTTGATTTCGATATCGTTGTATTTGCCACCGGTTTCGATGCAGTTACCGGTGGCTTCAACTTGATAGACATTAGGGGCCAGGGCGGCGTGAAGCTTACCGACAAATGGGCCGATGGAACGTACTCCTACTTGGGTATGACCATCTCCGAGATGCCGAATCTATTTTTCTTGTACGGCCCCCATGGTCCAACGGCCTTCTCCAACGGTCCCACTTCCACCGCCATTCAGTCTGAGTGGATTTCCAGGGCTGTTTCTTTTGTCGAGAAGAACAACAAGGGATACATGGTACCAACCAAAGAAGCCGAGAGGACGTGGTACAATCATGTCAACGACACCTGCAAGGGAACCTTGTTCTATTCTAGCAAGTCCTGGTATATGGGTGCCAACATCCCCGGCAAGAAGATCGAGTCTTTGAACTACGTGGCCGGTATTCCAGCATACACCAAGGATATTGAAGACGCCGAAAGGGAAGGTTACAGAGGGTTTATTTTCGGCAATGCTGCCCCTGTGGTTAAGATCTGACCTGGTTAGGGGAATGCTGGGTATGACTACGTGTAAACCCGCTGGATAGAAATTTATTTCCTTTTTATTTTCGGGCTGATAGCCTAACTCTTTGGAACTGACCTTACTCTTGATGTAGTACTTGGTAGATGTAAGGATTTTGAAAGCTGATTTATAGCTTTATAGTGTGGGGTCTTATTAAAAGTAGGTTTTGGCGCGAAACACTTGGCTTGGTGACGTATTGGCTTGTCCAGTAACAAAGCCAATGGTATACTTCGGTTTATTATCCAACCGAAATTGAGAGGGGAAAAAAAGTGTATATACACCTAGGTGGTCCCGCAAAGTGATTCTGCCGAGAATGGTCATCGAAATCTCTATTATTCAAACCTACTCGACGGTTTGCTGTAAATTAAGTTTTACTCTCTGCGGGGAACACCCTGACACCAAGCACCGCGCTCTGTTCAAGCTGGTAAACCCCTGCAAGCAGTCCTGTACTAATCCATAAGACACCCTCAAGTATATTATGGATATATTTACATTTGACGATAATCTTTAATCCGAGTCTTATATGGTTAAGTAGCAAAGAACAAACTGCGGTGGCAAGGAGGGTTAGGTGCAGGAATGTGGGGGATGGCTTTTCGGCTCTTGGTCTCATTGTAAGGTCATTTTAACGTTGTACAGGTAAGCTCTACGTCATAAAACAGGCCAGCATGCATAATTGAAGCTAGCGGAGGGTTGAAGTCGCGAAAACGTAGTGCTCTTCACCCCCACACTTTCATGCACTTGTGAGGGGTCTCCCGTTGTCATTCCCATACCATTGGAATGCCTGGGAGATACGGAGAGCAGCTGTTGGCTTCTACCCGAAAGTAAGCCCCGCTTAGCTTGATACTTGGGGTATTACCAGGCAATCCCTGGTACAGTTTAAAGTTTACGGGGCCCTTTCACCTGCATGTGGATAATTTGCTTGGGTACAGAGGACTGCGGGGAAGGCATTTACATTCCCATAACCATCTGTACACTTCATATAGTTGAAACCTACTCTTTATCCGGATTTCAAGACACAAGAGATACATAAACTTCGCTAGATCAGTCAACTGACAATACCTTTACCAAAATATACAGATTCAGCCATGACCGCTGACACCATGTATTACGACTCGATTATCGTGGGTGCTGGGTTCGGAGGAGTCAAGTGCATGTACGACCTCAGAAAGCTCGGATACTCCGTCCACGGGATTGATAAGGGAAGCACCCTCGGGGGTGTTTGGCACCACAACCGCTATCCCGGTGCCAGAGTGGACTCTGAAGTTCCTGTCTACCAATTATTCATCAAAGAAGCGTGGGAAGATTGGACTTTCTCTGAGAGGTTCCCCGGCTGGAAGGAGATTCAGGCCTACTTTGCCCACGCAGACGAGAAGTTGAAAATTTCCAAGGACTACTCCTTTGCCTCCACGGTAACCGCTACTCACTGGGACGATGAGAGCCATACGTGGACCGTTACTGTAACCGGAGAGGGTGCCGGGATGTACAAGTGCAAATACTTACTTTTATGCACCGGGTTTGCTGCCAAAAAGATTATTCCTCCATTTAAGAACTTGGACACGTTTAAGGGGGTTTGTTTCCATACCGCCGACTGGCCTTGGGAAGGGGTCGATGTCAAGGGAAAAAAGGTTGCGGTAATCGGTACGGGTGCCTCGGGAGTCCAGGTTATCCAAGAGATTGGCAGAGAGGTTGAAAGCTTGACCGTGTTCCAGAGATCCATTAATACCGCTTTGCCAATGAGACAACGTAAACTTACGGTTGAAGAGCAGCAGGTCTTGAAGCCTGAATACGACAAGATCCTTGGTGATGCTTTGAAGACTATGGGCGGTAATGCCTTTGATACTACCTGGGAAAACGCTGTCGACTCTACCCCGGAGCAACGTAAAGCGTTATACGATGAGAAGTGGGCTGCTGGGGGTTTCAGATTCTGGAGTTCAAACTACCAAGATGCAATCTTGAACAAAGAAGCGAATCGTTATGCCTACGAATACTGGAGAAACAAAGTGGCTCACCGAGTTGAAGATCCTCGAAAATTGGAGATTTTAGCTCCCGCAGAGTCGCCGTACCATATCTTTACCAAGAGACCTTGCTTGGAGCAATGGTTCTATGAGATCTTTAATCAGGATAATGTGGATATCGTGGATATCAAACTGGACCCAATCACTGAGTTTACCGCTACCGGGATTAAAACTGCCTCTCAGGAGTTTGATTTTGATATCATTGTGCTTGCCACGGGCTTTGATGCGGTCACAGGCGGGTTTGATCAGATCGATATTAGGGGCCAAGGAGGGGTTAAGCTTGCAGACCGGTGGAAGGCTGGCACTTTTTCCCACCTAGGAATGACTATCGCAAAGATGCCAAACTTGTTCTATTTGTATGGCCCACACGGTCCAACCGCCTTCTCCAACGGCCCAAGTTCCACTGCGGTCCAGGCCGATTGGATTATCAGAACGGTGGAGTTTGTGGAAAGAAACGACAAGGGATTTATTGTTCCGACCGAGGAAGCAGAGAAGGTCTGGTATAAACGTGTCAATGACGCCTGCAATGCTACTTTGTTGCCAACGACGAAATCCTGGTATATGGGGTCCAACGTCCCAGGGAAGAGAGTAGAATCTTTAAACTACGTATCTGGTATTCCGGCATATGTGAAAGACATCGAAGAAGCGGAAAAGAATGGCTACGTGAAGGACTTTGTATTTGCCACTTAGCTCAGTATGTGCGTACGTGTCTTTCAGCCAAAAGTATTGCATCAGTGCGCATATATTTAAATATAGCAAAGGATGAGATTGATACATTTACAATTATACATGTATATATATATATATATATTAATTATACACATTTACATTAAATTTATATCCCGATTATACTATCATTCCGATGATTCTAGATTGACTAAATATAAGTATAACAAAAATTTCCTACACAGCCCGTATTCTCAGCCATATATGAAGGATGTGGAGCTCTATTTAAACCTTAGATCTGCATGAGAAAATCATGGTGAATAATTTTTTTATCCCTTTGCAATCCTTAATTTTCATCAATTATGCATCAAACCAATCTTACGTTTTGTTCTTGTCCTGGGTCTATCCGACTACCTATCCTTCGTGACTGAAATCCGCGCTCTAGACCTCGGCTCGTGTTTTAGGTTCCGTAATATCTGGCACGCTGATGGGCTCACGAAAAACGTGCGCTCCGGGAGTCCGGGGTAGAGCTTTACCGTCACTATATTGCAGATCAGAAGCTATCACTAGCCATGCACAAACGTGACATACTTATTGAACCTCTTGCATTTCTACCCCTAGATAGAAATAGATCCCCTCTTCGGAAGCGATTGACAATATAAAATTCTTACGGATGTCTCCACAAAGCAGGGCAAAAAGCCATGAAGGGAGAATAATCCCTTTGGAAGAAAGTGCGGGGTCCCTTGCCGACTTGGATTTGGTCGTTGTCCCCAGTCAGATAACCGTTGCTGATAACGATGGTATGCTCCTGCCAATCGACGAAGAGCTTAGCGCAAGAAGTAGCGCCTCTGACCTCCAACAACCAATGGACCTTGCCGTTCCTCTGGAGGAAGCCCCATCGAAATTTCCCTACCTCTTGGCGCTACTAGATTCTGGTAACATTGTGTTGCAGGTGGTATACGCTGCGATCCGCTACTATGCCAAACACAACGCATCTCCTATCGCGCGCCGTTTGGACGATGATCTGGGGTTTGGAACCTTCGGCAAACGGTTCAACATCTTGCTTGGCGTTTTGAGATTGGTGGTGCTTCGCAGAGTGGTCCGTAAACTTGTGCTTATCTTCCGGAGTGTCCTTGGACTCACCAAGGAATTGGCCGAACTAGAAGGAAAGGCTACGGTTCCATCGAATGACGCCTTCGACAAGATCATCTCTCGTAAGATCCATCTGCGAATCTCCAAGTTGGACTGGGGTGTTGTGCGGTTGACGATCGAATTGGCCGCCGTCGCCTACGATTTCTACTACCAAAACTTAGCCTCGGGCACCAGTATGCTTACACAGAGGGCCGGAGTCGCATTACTTAGTTGCGGGCTTAGTGGTGCCAGAGTAACCAGGAAGCTTCGGAAAGGGCGGATGTACGATTACTTATAATCAATACGAACGTAAGCTAATTACAATAGTGTCTCCCCAACAAGGAAGATATAATAAACCTGGGGTCAACGCATATTTACAGACTATTGTCTCTCAGCACTGGCATTGCTCTCTTCAAGCGCCAGCAGTAAATCTCTCAACAACTTCATTCCCATTTGGACGCTCTTTGGATCGTTACTCATGACATGAATCTCGGAGCGTCTACCAGGCATCTCTGTGAGAGAAATAGAACAGTTGGTGCTCTTCTGGATTTTGTCAATTCTCGCCCCGTTCGGCCCGATCAACACTTGCGCAAAGGCTCTGGTGCTGGTAAACACCTGGTGGGACTTTGTGTACACACCGATCCGCTCTCTGATGGCGTTGCTGCACTCAGAGGTGAGCCCCGGTTCAAGCCCACACACAACCAAGCGGATCTCATGGGCCTGTCTGTATATGTAAATAGTCGTCTTGGTTGCCTCTTTTAAACTTCCTAGCTTGAACAGATCGTGGAACAAAAACGCATCTAGAAGGTATTCTGGAAAGGTGAATTCTTGGGCAAGCGCAGCAATGGTATCTAAACGGTTCCGAAACATCTCACCGAGTTGTCGATTAGCAGCCGCGTTGTCGCCCACAATAGTGAGCTCCACGGTTTCCTCGGGACCAATGTCGGCCGGTTTCCCGGCAGAAATGGACGCCACAGGTGTCTTCATGGTGATATCCACGTTGGACGAGACCTGGGCTTGAAGAATATAGTGCTTTCGGAACCCTGTAAACGTGTCTTTATACTTGTAAGGGAACAGAACATGCGCCGCACCTTGCCTCAATAGCTCCAACCTCTCACTCACAAGAGCAAGACATTTTTTCGCGTCGGTATCGTTTTCCGCAAAAATGTTGACAGTGTGCTCGCCACTCACAGGATCGCGCGTGGTGTTGATACGTGAGCTGGTCGTCTTTTGGATCTCCTGGAAGCTGGAGCTATTCTTCAACCCCATCAACACCTTCATGTACGCCGAACTCACGCCTGGAAGCGCCACGTGCTTGAATCTCGCCAAAAAGCTCTCAATCTTGTCTCGCACTTCCTCCAACTGGAACCTGTCCTCGGCTTGGATGGCCATCTTCACCAAGTCTCCGCTGCGCTCAGGCGTGGAGCTGAAGGTGACACCACGGAAGCTGGCCAAGTCAAACACAGAGAGCCCGTTACGCCCCACAAGTTGATACGCAATGTCCTTTGGGACGCTCAAGGTGGCTGTATTTTGCGAGAAACTGGTGATGGTTGCCCCGAGAATGCTCAAGGCTTCTTCCGCGTCTTCCTTGCACGACCCGGATATAAGCACCTCGCACTTGTTCTCTGTATCGATGACCGTTCCGACGGTTATGGTGGTGCTGGTTATGGCCTCGATCTTCTTGAGCGTGGAGTACTTTGAGCTCGCGCTGATGGGCTGGGTGAGGAGGTCAATCGTGGTGTAGTCCACCATAAGTCGGTGTGCTACACAGCTCATCGACTCGGCTTTTTCGTTAAAGAAGCGTTCCACCTCCCTTGTGCCGTTCTCATATGCAGAGACGATGCTTACGGTCTTGCGGTAATCAGCATCGATTTGCGGCTGTACCTGGATGGTGGTCCGAGTTGTTTTCTGTAGGGCTTCCAACTGGTTATCGCGTCGCAACGAATCGATAATCAAGTGCAGCACCATGATTTCCTTCGAGTAACTCTTTAAATTCATAAGTCGTGTCTGAACATGCTTGAGCGCTAGCTGCACCTCTCCCCTGCTGTCTCCTAGAATGATCAACTCAGGGGCATTTTCTCTTCCCGGAACCAAGATCACCGTGGTATTGGTAGACTTCTGCAAACTTTCCAAGTTATCAAAAAAACTTGCAAACTTTGGAGGAAGCGGGAAAATAACCATGAGCTCCTGGAGGTTGTGGAGCCGTCCATCGAGCATGGACTTGGCCGCAGCGACACTGGTTGAGTCGTCACCCCTGATGATGCAGTGCTTCAGATCGTATTCAACGGCAGCTGTGGTTTTGGTCTTGACAAGATCTGCCCACCAGGATCCGGTGTTGGTGATGTGCCTGAGGAAATTGGCTGCAACGGGCACGTCTTGCTTGATTATCGAGATGTCCCCAAACAAGTCAAACTGCTTGTCCACGGAGTAGCCTCTGGAAAAACATAGCAAACGGGAAAACCTGGTCACAGGTCTCATAAACCGGTTCATGGTATATGTGTGAGAGATAAATGGTTTAACGTAATGAGGTTTCTAGTGCAAGATATTTGAAGATGCAATGGGACAGTATGCAGGAGGTTTGGCATGTGCCTGGCGGCTATTTTTTTTTGTTTACGTTTTGCAGAACGCTGTGGTGACACTTCCCATACCATACAACAGCATGTCGGAAAAAAGCTTACAAGAAATTCGCGATAAACAGGCTGGGTTAAGCCTCAGTCTGGCCAAAGAAGACTTCGAGAGGGGCATCAACAACATCAACAACTTCCACGAGACGGGCTCCCAGACCATTGAGGGAGAGTTCGTGAACCCCAAAGCCATCGACGATGACATCAAGCAGAAGAAGGAGTTGTATAAACAGCTCAAGTTCCAGTACCTCGAGCAAGAAACCAAGGAAAAATTCTTGCGGATTATTCTTGACAACCCACCGCGGTACATCGACAATAGCGACCTCGCGGAAATTGACCAACAAACAAGCGCGTTGAAGCAGGGCCTCAGAACCAAGAAGGCAAGCGTAGAGCAGCGGTCGAAGCAGCTCGAGGCTCTTTCGGCGGAGGTTTTGATCGAGAACCGGCAGTTGGACTCAAACATCGCCGAAATCTCCAATGGGATGCAAGCCATTGCAGCGATGCAGGCGGAAATCGACCAGCTTGAGAATGAGGACTGGAACAATGAAGACAACACCTTGCTGCAGATCAACGATTTGTTGAAGCAGACAGGGGAACCGGGTGAGAGCCATTCGGCGTCCACCATTCCTGATATTAAATCACAGATCCAGTTGAAGAGGCAGGGCATTACCCAACTTGATGTGACGGTTGGTGCTGCGCAAAGTGAGGCCCACGAGGCCGAATCGGCTCTTGCGAGTAGCAAATCCACGCTTAAGGAGCTCACCGACCAGAACAGAGGGTTGGTTCGTACCATCGAGGAGGAGAGGCTTCTTGCGGAAGCAGCCAGGGCGAAGTCCGACGCAACCGGCCTGCTCGGTGATGCGCGGTCCAAGGCGGACAAATGGCTCAACGAATTGATCAACATCTGGTGCTCCTTCTCCAATCCAACCATCGAGGATCTAGATATCTTGCCTCTGGACGAGCATAGCTTCAAGCTCGTCATGAAAATAAGAGATAGGGCACCCCTTACGTTGCACATGTCCAAGACCAACTTCACCATTTTGCGCGTCGAGCCCCTGTCAGAAGCGGGGAGCGCTACCCAAATTATCCAGAGAGCAAATCGCTCTGCAGACCCGATCAACTACTTCATGCAGCTGTTTGTCCACCAGTAGCCTACAACTCTGTTCTGATAAATATATTCGGGTGGCTAATACTAGCTTTCTAATATTACATAGGAGTTATCCCTACAAGCCCCGCGTACTCTCCATGTACGTCGATGCTCGGAAATTGTCCTGGGTGACGTCAGGCGCCAAAATGACCCATCCTGGTCTTAGTTTGATCGGTGTTTGGCCTCCGATATGCGAGGGGATAATGTGGAGTCTTCGTTCCTTGGTGGAAAAGCTTTCAGCTACCTTGTATAGCTGGCTAGGGATGCATGATTTGGGTTCAAAGGACGAGGAGACGGTGCTGGTTGCTGTGTTGTACGACAGCATGAAGGTTGCCGAATCCGCCAGAGTACTATCAATGTGGCAGTTGACCAGCCGGTAATCCAGAGACATTTTAGCAGACTGTGTCACACACATCCAACAATGCCATTGGACCGGCTCCGCGGTGGAATCTGGAACCGGCCCCGGATAGAGCGGCGAATCCTGTCCGATAGCCATAAAGACCAACTCCTCAGACCGTCTAAATTGCTTACTCCAGGAGGCGCTGTTGAGAATGCTTGAAAGTTCCTGAATCTTTTGGGCCGAAGCCCAGATGAAGAGGGAGCCGGCTTTGGAGCAGAGCTTGTGGATCGGAAGCTGTGCAAGCAATGGATAAATAAACTGATTTTCGGCTAGGGTGCCAATCATGACCACGTCGAACTGTAGCTTATCCCTGAGGATCCACTTGACCAAGGTGGAGCACACGTCTTTCGGCCGCACCCGACAGCCGTACAGCGGTTGTTGGGCCGTGCTCTGATCTCGTTCCTTCAAGCGGAATAAAGTTTGTTGCTTCGGGTAAGCACTTTCCGGTGGATCTTCTTCGTCTTTCGGGGTGTCCTGAATGTTTAGTGGTGGGGGAAAGGTGCCAGATCCCTGGGCCGCTTGTGGGACAGTCTTTCTGTGAGACGTATCTCCACTTGAGCTCATTATGTGGGATGGGATGGTGGTGGACGGGCTTTTCCAGATAGTTCCGAGTGAATATGTGAGGTGAGATTCCTGGTGTTTCTGCAATTTATCCTGGTTATAGTAATGGTCCAATGGGAAGACATGTGTGTCTGAACAAAAGGATTCGGCCATTAAATGCATCGTGGGAAACAGCACAGTGTCTTTTTTTCTTTTAGTCTCCCTGTCAAGATGGGTGGAGCGAACCAGATGCTTCTATATATAGGGTTTCATATGCCAAGAATGAGAACTATCCGATTGTGTCCCCATTGTAACGATTGAATAGGACACCAACGGCGATATACAGCGTGACTCTGTCTCTGACGAGTTCCAACAATGCACCAGGTGCTACCACGGTCGAAACGAACGTGAACCCAGGTTTTAGGATCTGGAAACCACTCGTTTGGATCACGTTCCACTTTACAGTCTGGATTTTGCCAGGAAACCATAAAGCACACGCATGCTCTGGAATGGGGGTTGATGGTGTTTTTACGCCCGAAACTGCTTATGCAGTTGTCCCGTTTCAGGTTTCGCGTTTTAGTATCCGGGTCTGGCCAGGGGCTTGTCAGGACGCCTGGTCCACCCCGCTGAGCCAGGCTATCCATTTTAGGTTTTAGACTGTCCATATCTAAATTATGTAACCAGTTAGTACGAGAGGTTATTGAGAATCTGAAACGTCATAGGACGGTGTGTCGCGCTCTTTTGGCCCGTTTGTGTTTGTGCTCTACGCCTATGCACCAATAGAGTGCCCCATATGCATCAGATTTCTGTAGCGCCCTTCGTGTGCAGTGCAGACGGGGAGGCACTTTGACAGAGATAGGCTCAATTTTACGGATACAGCTTCCTGGGGCGTGGCTTATGTAGCAGATCTTAGATGCCTGCTTTGAGTCCAGCTTATTGTGTCCACGCAGCTATCTGAGATGACCCTCATCACTGATCTGCATTCGTTAAAGAGACTCTGGAAACCCTCGAAGAAGCCAACGGGGATTGGGAGGGAGCGGCCCCCAAAGGCAGAGTCACCTTTGGTATATCTCCTTCAGGAAACCTCTCAGGCGATCGTCAGCGCCTTTGTTTACGTATGTTTCACTATCCTCCGAAGTTCGCTTAACGAGATGATTTCTATACGAGCATTCTGAGACGGCGGAGGGGGTACAGCCAAATACGCGCTGTAGAGTACTAATGGTAAATATCGCAGCATTCGGGGTTTGAGAGCATTACATATAATTTGCAGAAGGTCTTTCATATGCTATTGCACGTGGAGAAGAAAACCAAGGACCTTCCTCGTGTTTATCTGCTAGTGCACTACGACCTCTTCTCATTACTAGGCCACTTCCAAATCCACCGTTTACCCACCGAGCTCTTTGATCTCTACCTTGGAATCTACGGTCATTTGATTGAAGAGTGTTCCGATGAAGCCCATTCTGATTGGGTGTTCATCAATGCTGATTATTTAAGTAAGATCTTCGGGGTCTTCTGTATGGGCTTGATGAATTACCACCATTTACGGACGGCCCAAGTTCCAAAACTTCTAGCGCTTGTCGAAAAGCTATGCCTAATGTATGCGTTAACTCCAGTTTTCCTTGAGAGCTGGTTTCCATTCCAATCCGACCCTGATATCATGTTTTATTTGCATAAAACTCGTATTCCAGGCACTATACCTCTATCCGGAGGCCCCCAGTATTTGCCGATTTATGAGTTACTAAAGGAGTTTCTATTTATAGATGGGTTTTATGCGACAGCTCAATCTGGAATAGTCAGCTTGTGCCAGGTTACTGGGAGTAGTGCAATGTTACAAGCTTGGTTTCAGAAATGTGACTTCCCGGAGGTTATTCTAACATGTCTCGTATCCGGTTTCAACCAAGTCTGTTACAGTGATTATTGTTTCCCAGCATTAAACCATAATTTGCATACATTTGTACCAGCTTCAAACCCCAATTTGGCACGTCATCTAGAGAACCTAAACTTCGTGGTGGAGCTTCAGAGCTCTGTGCATGAGTCTAGCTTGGTTTGCAGAACTATTTTAGATTGCATGCGACACGAGTACACCGAGGCCATAGTTGGGTACTTTCATGCAGCCTTTGACTATCAGGAACCCATTCTAGCTTTAGCCTGCTCCTCTATAACATATCTCTGTGAGATTCCAGGAGGAGAGAGGATAGCCATGGCGCAGCTCAACAGCAAGGAGTTTCAAGCGGTGATAACGGAATCGATGGCCCGTGGTAACGTTGTCACCAGCACGGCTGTCTTGAAAATGTTGAACACAATCGTTAGATACTGCAGTGAAGAGGTTGTTCAATCAGTTTTCTGTCACGACAACATCATTCCTTCTCTGCCTCGTGGTTGTAGCAGTTTTGTCACCAGAAATGTCATCAGACTCACTCAATCAGAAAACATTCCTCATTCCCAGGTAGCGAACCATTTGAAAGTATCCAGAAAGAGGATAGAACGGCTTAAAGGAAAGAGGGACGGATTTTCTGCTGGGATTCTTGTGTTCGATGAGGATGCACTCTTTGGGGTAATAACAAAATTCTGTTTGGCCAGATTCTTTTTTAATCATATCCTGGTGAACGTGGAACTCGTGGAGTTGATCTTGAACATGCTCTGCTACAAGCAAGGGTCGATTCTGAACTTCCTTACGCAAGGGTGTGATGGAGCCACGGAGACGTTTCTTTGTGAATCTCCTTTCAGTCTGCGGACACACGAAACATGCGTTTCTTTCCAAATTACCACTTATTTGTACGATTCTTATGTCCACTACAAACCTACCCTTGGGGAACATCCTATCTCAGACTCTACTCCTATCCGTCATGCCGTACATATTCCACCGCCTGAGTCAGTTTTAAACAAGTTTAACCAAATCCTAATTAACGCAGCTACTAAGCCACTTGTGGACGGAATCAACAAATGGGGGGATGCCGATTCGGGTGAAAGTTTACAGTCCAATTTACCGTTGAACTTGAAGCTCTTTAATACGTTTTACCTCAATTTTTATTGTTGCACAAAGTTACTCGCACTTATGAGTGTGTCTTCGGCGTTATGACAATACATCTATTGTCTTGAACGTTCTTTAGGGTATCAATTATTTTCGTCACGTACCCGAGGTAATTTGCCTTTATAAATCCAAGATCTATTCAACAGAATTTTGTGTGATTTTGTATCTTAGGACCAACATTTACAGCAGGCTCAGTGTGATTGGAAACGGACCGTTCTGCTCCAAAACGCTTACACCAATTGGTACTAGCAGGACAAACAATGACTCAACCACGGTGTGTATGTGAGTTACAGAAACGATAATGGTCTCTCAATGACGTAGCTTCCGTCTGCAATAGTCAATAAAAATCTTCTTGTGCAAAACGCCAAAGAAGTCTCCGTCCTTAAGCAAAATAAGACTACGGGTTCCCAACTGCCCAAACATCAACTCCACTAACGACAAATCCGCGTCTGAGTTGATGAAAATCGGATTATAGTCAACGATTCGACTCAAGTCCACCAACTGGCTGAAAATAAGAAGAATAACGTGCTTTTCCTCCTCACTAACAAGATGGTTCAAGGTCTCCTGCAACTGATACAAGACGGCGTCGTTGTACAACCACGAATGCGTCAGGGATTGGTCACCAAACTCCACCAGTCTCAGGTCCTCCGTCAAGTCAAAAATGGGACCCTTCTTTGGCTGTCCGTGCCTCGTTAAGGAGCAGTAAATTTCGCCCACGATGCCATACTCAAGGCAGAACTCACGCAATCTGTCCAACTGCATTTCTAGCTCCGGGCCGGGAATAAGTCCAATGCACTTGCCGCTCTTGATGATAGGGATACACCCATCAATCAACCCGCGCCGCTGGAGGATCGAAAACTTGTAAAGCAACTCAGTCGAAGAGATAGACGCCGCTTCTGTGATATTGATAACCATATCATGGTAGTAGCTGTTGAACTGCGGAAGATTACTCTGGACCAAGTGTCGCAGCCACGCAGAAGGGGTGGCGTGGAGGCCTGGTCTCTGGGGGACCACAGTGTCTGTACCTTTCAGTCGTTCAACGGTTCCCGATGAATGATAGTGAGCCTGCGAACCAGCAACTAACGGAGTCTGCTCAGATCCCGTCTTGATAGAAGCACCTGACAGTTCGTCTGCTCCTTTCTTGGTATGGATACTGACCGTCTCCGTGTCCTCATCCATCAAAATATCCCCCACCGTCACCAGAGGGTCGAACGGCCCCTCGTGGTGGATAAAGGGATAGTTGTTTTTCACAAGCAAGGATTCGTACAACGAAAGGGGCTCCAACGCCGTTGCCACCCAATTGGAAACAGCAATAGCGATGGAAATAGGGATCACGTACGTGTAGGAGGAGGTCAACTCGAAGAGGATGATCACGAGAGTGATGTTCATGCGAGTAACACCGGCCATAAAGGCACCGGCAGCAATTAACGAGTAGATCCCCGAGTCAACGCATGTAATCAATCCCGTGTCTTCTCCGCTGGCTTCGCAAAACAACACCATCAGGGAGGGGTGGTTGTAGTTCAAGTACTCCAACATAAGCGCAAACACGCGACCAAACAACGCTCCTATGACCATGCTAGGGACGTAGACACCGGAAGGCACTTTCAAGCCAAAGGTGATGCCCGTCAACACAAGTTTGAACACAAAGGCGAGCGAAAGCCGTCTCAACTCCGAAACGAGATCATACATGTTGGTGGGGCACAACGACTGGTTCCAGTTCTCCTTGGTGCAGGAGGTGGCAAGATCAAGCATGAGTTCGGGGATTGCCTTCTCCGTGTACGGGTTCCCAAACGTGACAAGAGAGGTAAGAAGAGCCACTAGCATAACCTCTCTGACGGGACGGTTTTCAATAAACCTGAGGGTGCGGAACTTGGTTGGCCACCACCGGACAAACTTCACGAAGGCGGCACCAAAAATACCCCCGCAGGCCCCGATAACCACAAAGCACACAAGTTCAGCCAGTTTCCACTCTGAGGCGTATTTGACGGCGAACAAGACCGCCTTTCCCGTGCCGTAGGGATTGAGAAACTTGAGGAAAATTGTCGAGAGCACCGCACAGAAGAAGATCTTGAAAAGCTGCTTTGCCGGGAGGTAGTTGTCGATCTCCTCGAGAGTAAAGAGCACCCCTCCTAGGGGTGATCCAAAGGCAAGGGCGACGCCGGCCGAGCAAGATGCGGTGAGAATCAGCTTCTTCCGGTATTCGTTATTGTGGATGGCTGGAAAAAAGCGGCAGAGGATGTTCCCCACGCAAGTCGCCAAGTGCACATACGGACCTTCTTTTCCGAGGGACATGCCCAGTGCAATCGCAAACACCAATGCCACGGTCTTGGCGATAAGTGTGTAAGTTCCCAAGAACTTTCGGATCACAAACCCCAGGAGGATGGTTTTCACCTCAGGGACACCCGAGCCCACGGCAGTATAAAGGTATGTGGGGGCGACAATGGAGTTCCGACGCGAGGGAGAGGTGGCGGTCTTGGTGGTTAAACTGACAAGAACAGAAAAGAGCGCGAGGGTGATGCTGAGAAAAATGTACACACTCCAGTCGATGTTGATGAAGATGCCAAAGTCCACCACTTCCGACCAGGAGCGCCATTGGCTGCACTGTTCGCTGAAATGCGGGTTCTGGGCCCTGAAGCCATTCGGTGGGAGGGGAGAGTGGCTGGGGGCGCAACAAGTTTCGTAGGAGTAGGTCCAGTTCCCCACACAATACCCGTTCTTGAACCCTACAAGAAAACTCTCGAACTTGTCGATCAAGAACGCGAGGAGGGCGAAACAGAACGAAAAGAGGGTGATGAGAATGTAGCTCTGGAACTTGTTGAAGAGCATGAATACCTTTCCGCGGAGGGAGTTTTCCCCACGCTTGCGTAACTCCCATTCGTCACGGTTCTTCAGGATAAACGAGTTGACCCAGTCGATGGTGGTGAAGTCGTTATAATAAAGGCGTTTGAAGCCCAAGCGCGACCTCTTCTTCACAGGTTGTATCGCCAGGTAGAAACTGTTGCGTGAACCGGATGGGTGAAGGAGCGGGGTTCGCGGTGCATCCAGTTCGGTAACTGACGCTACTGGCGGCGTGTGGGTGGCCTGAGGAGGGTGCTCAAGGTGAAAGGGCCGGTTGAGTAACTGTGAAGGTTCTATGGCAAAGTAGTCATCTGAGTGGTGCGGGAGCATCGGCGACCGGATGTCAATGCTGGTAAATTTGGAGTTGGCATGCTTTCCGGCTTTTCGCAATGGCAGAAGCCCGTCATGGTCTGAATCTCGCTCCGTATCCGACCCTTCGAGCCTATGGAGGAACACGGAGGGGCTGAGACCCGACACGGAAAGGAGCAGCGTCGACTGAACTCTCTTGTTGAGAGGTCTTCTGTGGGTGCTATTTTTCTTTGGTGTCAGGGCATCGGGGAGGGGCAAAAGCTCATCCACTGATCGTTGACTTTTGTGCATTGTGATCTGTTGGAGACCGTAACGGAAATGCGAGGGCCGTAAATATTACTGGTATTGTCGGAGGGATAGTCTGTAAACGTATGAGTTATGTTCTGCGCAGAAGGGTGTTTTAATCTAGAGATAAAGCTGATGCCAAGACTGTTTGGATTGTTCTCTTGGTTACAGGATTACCTGGCGATAACGAACAATGACGTAGAAAGATTTCACATGTAGGGTTTTATCACGTGATAGATAGGATTATCCGGGCCCTGCACGCGTCATGTGTCGGTCAAAGAAGCCAAAATAAAAGCGTTTTTATGAGTTGATGATTTTGTGTCACTCTCACAGGTTCGCCTAAATAGACTGAATCACCGAAATGTCGCAATTTCTGAACTTCTGACTCCCCAAACAGAATAGATTGAAAAAAACTCGCGATTCTGTATGTTGCATCATTCAATTTCCGTAGTTGATCGAAGAATTGACACCGTGCCACGGGAGAACATAGCTTAACTACGATGTAAGTTCTTCTTGACGTAAAGTATTGTTTCTTACAAATCAACGACAAAATCCCCACTGAAGTCGGTATCTACAGCCACGTGCTGTAAGTGCTAAAAGGCACTTTTACTAGCACTAATTCCAAATCCTTAACGCCATTAATTTTTATCGAAATTAATCGGCCCGTCTCACTGTCAAGACAAACTGGCCATCATCTGCATCTATCCGCTTGTACCCTGCTATCTGAACTTTATTGGCAACCGTTAGATCCAACCTTCGCAACAGAGGCAATTTCACGGGTTTGTAGTCATACAACGGTTTGCGTCCCGCAGAGTCCAGACCAGCGAGCAGCAACATGAGCGCTTGCATCCGCTCAGCCACTGGATCCCATCCGCACTGTTTCGGTTGAAGCATCGGCAACAAATGGTGATGGTAAAAGTCCTGGAAATTGTTCACCTGCCAGCCAAGCAACCGTAACTCACGGAGGCTGGGTAGTTTGAAGGATTCAATGAGAACAGGCGGATGAGCACTGTCCGGGAGCCGAAAAACTTTGCCAGTAGAGGAATCAAACACCTGGAGGTAGTGGGTTAGATCGTTGAAAACCAGAGAGTTCAAGCTGGGTGGCTTGTCAAAGTTGGAGAAAGAGATCTCCAAGCTTTGGAGGCTTGGAAAGAGCTGTTCCGTCTTCCCCAGCTCCAGTATAAATGCCAGAAATTTGAGAAAGTCCTGAAATCGCTCCGAAAGTACGAATGAGTTGTTATGGGTATAAGACACTGTGAGTTTCTGAAGCGAGTGGTGCGGGTCAAACTGCGTCATCGTGAACGGATACTCCCACGTGCAATCCACAAGTTTGAGGGTTTTGACCCGCGGGGTTACGTTGTCATCCAGATCTCTCCACCTCACGTTAAAGCCCCGGAGCGTTACGTCGGTCAACTGGGTAAAGTTTCGCAAATGATTGAGGTCAAACAAGTGTTTGTGCAAAGCCGGCGACTGGTTGATATTTGCCAAGGTGATCATGGTAATGGGGATATCAACGTCTTTATACTTTAGCCACGAAGAGGAGTTGAGTAACCTAAACTCTAGTTCGTTGGCGGACGGAGCAAGCTGGAACAAATGTGTGCCAAGGTTGAGGTTCCACTCAGGTCCCGGACTGGAGTCGAGAAACCGGATCTTGCGAGCGTATGCTGTATGTGGGAACAGTGAAAGGTTGCGCTCTGAGGAAGAGGCTGCATCCAAGTCGTGCCAATGTACTTTGATTTTGGCAAAGACAAGGCTGAGAAATCGCCCTCTGAACGTTTTTGTGGAAGATGACAAGTTGATCAAGTCGGTCTGTGAGAGATATCGGAGTATATGATGTATGATCTCGTTGGGGAAATCAGCAATAAAGTGACCAAACTCACCTATGTTGTCATCAGAAGTGTGAACAGGCGTCTCTGGTGCTGATACCGGAGTGGATGTTTGCAATATCTCGCGCTTTCGGCGCTTGCTCGGCGGCTCTACATCTTGTTCAGGAAGGCAGGCTGCGGCAACCGTAGTGCTGGACCAGTGGACGACATCCATCGGATATGCCATCTTATGGATACCGTTTAGGGGAATGTCTCTAAGGGTTCATTGTGTTTCGGCCGTATGTCAATGTCACAGACGCCAAAACTTTAAAATTCGCTATCCTCTAACGGGCAGCCGACAGCGATAAGGACTGTCGCACACGACTTTCGGCGATAAGATATGAACCTGGGGTACGATCTGGGCTTTGACAAAAATGTGCTGGGCTGATCCATGATATTTTGGGATTGAATTGGTGATTATAACGGTTAATTTGCCCTTTTATGGCGTGCAAATTGAGACTTATACACTCGCTGGAGTTCCATTAATGACTTTAAAGTAAAGGAAACCATATTCCCAGAGAGCTCCAACCTTCCTTCGTGATCATATCGCAAATGGAGTTTTGGTTCCCGCTCGCGTTTTGGCCAGACCACAATAGATATTTTATTTGACATCCACAGACATCGCCAAATGAGCATAATCTGATGTCTTTACACCTGTATCTCAAGTGACTGGAAGGAATGGCACGTATCCCGTAACCTTTTCGGCCTAGTTGTAATGTGAGGGTTACACCAGGTACCTTGAGCATTAGAGCCTATTGCCCCAAATTTACTCTTTCGGGATATCAGCTTTCTACGGGAAACCTTTAGACCTCTAAATGGGTGACCACCGATGGCACTAAGCAGAAGCTTCAACACCCCGCTCTACCAGCTAAATCCGAAGGGATGCTTTTCAGAGCTATTGTTATATCCGGCCAAGATAGTGATCCAAGCCATCTACAGAAAATTTATGAAAGATCTGTTTGGTAGATATATATAAAAAAAAAGTCTGTTATGGCTGACGCATAGCAGCTAGGGCTAGACAGCCCCGTATCCCTCGTTATCAGAGTGAAGCATTACTCGGTCACCCTCGGTGTATGGATACTGGGCGATAATGTACCACGCGTGGATCAATCCGGGAACAAACCCAAGAAGCAAAAGGACAATGTTGATCAAAACTAGAAGGCGTTAGTGCTGCACCGGGCTGGACAGAGGAGATACATACAGTCGGCGCTGAAGAAGCCGCGCTTGACAAAGACAGCCACTGGGGGTAAGAAGAAGGCAATAACGGCAAGAAACCAGTCTCTAGCGTGCATAATAATAGAAATGTGATTGGGTATATTGATATTATCGGTTAATGAAGAGATGGAACGAAAGGAGTTTAAACAGGGGGATCGATAACGCATCCCATACCGGTGGCGTGCATCACTGGCTTCATTGCTATCTGTCATGCACGTGCTACAGCTCCAAACCTGCATTGCAACCTGCGTGATCTATCATGTCCAAGAGTACTCAAAATATTACACTAGACTGAGTTGATCCATGGTTTTAGATATAACTTTCCTGGTATAGATTGGAGAGACGCAGACCCGTTACATAACCTTGTTAAAAATCGCAACTTTTGATGAGTATCTAAGATTATAACGGCAAGTAGTATCGTTCTTTGACCACTCATTCACCTATCGCTTCTCGTTCCAGCAGTCCTTCAATACCTTTCTCTGCACCATTGGCCTGGTGAACAACACTGCCACAACCAACGCAACAATCGTCAACACCAACTTGTGCTTGTCAAAGTCCCTCGACAAGACGTCGAACTTTCCTGACGGCGTGGTACGCGAGCAGAACACGTGGCGCGCACCATACGAACACACAATACTGGTAGACTCCAACTCGGTCGGATAGCTGACAATGCCGTCAAGCGGGCCCAATCCCACACCGTGCGATACAATAGACCAGTCCTTGGACGGCACCACGGGGTCGTACGGGAAGTTCATAAACTCCTGTTTCTCGTAGTCAGTGAGCAGACGGTTCGCCACGCGTCTGCTGCTGAGTACGTACTTTGGCACCGCAAGAATCTGGCCATTTTGCAAGCCAAAGAGCACGTTACGCGTGGTAATACCGTGCTTTGTAACCGTCTGCTCCACGCTGACGATACGGTCGTAGAGAATAAATGACTTGGCCGAGACTTCTGGAAGATCAGCCTCGGTAATGTCAAGTGCGGATACGGCACCCGCGGCGTGGTTTTTCGTATTCGGGGTCAACGACTCAAACAAGTCAACCACCACAACCTTCTGCTCCAACGTCGGCTCGAGTGCGTAGTACGTGTATACCACCCAGTACTCGCCCACCGTGAGCCTCACAGACGACACGTCGATAACCTCCTCGTGGGCTGCAGTGTGGAGCACCGCACCAGTCACGGGGTCAAGGATGTAGAGCTTCACGCCCGAATCAGACGCCACCGCTGCGGCCACAATAGGACGAAGGTACTTGTAGAGCACAGAGCGGTCACCGAGCACCACCCCGATCGAGGCAGTGGTGTCAAGTGCCGGTCTGGACGAAACAGCCACAATCTGCTCCGTGTCCTTGACAGCGAATTCCCATGTGGCAGCGGAAACAGACCCAGAAACGTGGTAACCAGATAATTTATCCCGCGAGTGGCGGACGACATAGCTGGAGGCGTCGGTGTCGTCGTGAACCTTTGTCATCTCAGCACCGTTCTCTAAGTACAACCCGGCGGAGGTTTCCACAAACCCGGAGGCGGCAGCGCCCACTTGAGCCAAGACCTCGCCACAGCAGCTTAACTGGAGGTACTTTGCAGTTGTGAGAATGTAGAAATCGTTCTGGTAATCCGTAATCTGTACAACCTGTTCATCCAGGGCCAATTGCACCTGGTGGGTCCAGAGGAGCTCACCCAGCTCGGTGTTGTAGGCAAAAACCTTCCCTACACGCGTGAGCAACGCTAACTTACGGTTGAAACCAAAGTAGGTGTCGTCCACCGTCGTGTTTGTACGCTGTCCCGTGACCAAGTTCTTGGTCAAGCGCATGAAGTAGGCGACAAAAATATTTGCCGTCTCTTCGCGCATCACCTCGTCGGTGGAAAGGGCTGTTTTTTGCTTTTTGACCACGATGGCATGCCCTACAACGTTGCTCAAAGCGGTATCCACCGTCCAGACTGCGAAATTGTCGATGTAGTAAGTCAATGCCAGTTCGGATTGTACTAACGAAGAGACAATGTGTTTGCCGTCGATTTCGGTGGTGTAGGAGTAGATCCGGGTCGGTGAAGCGAGAGCAAGCGGGATTTCTCGGGTGGAAAACTCGTCATCAATATCCACAACCGTCAAACTGTTTGGCGCGTAGATGGCAATGGTCTTTTCCTGGGCAACGTAGTTGACAAAAGCGATGGACTCGGGAACCTCGATGGATGCCTTGGTGTGGATTTGCAACGTAGAGCCAGAATAGCTCCCCACAAGCTGGCCGAGAAAAATGGTTTGTCCGAGAAAAGCAGTCTGGTTGGTGGAAACGGGAGTGACCGTTCTGTGGGTCAAGTCGACACGCATCACAGAGTCCGTGGTTTGCACGAGTGTTCCCTGGACGGAGACAATGGAGGTATAGTCCAATGGCAAAGTGACATGGGTAACAGCAGAGTCGATAGCAGCAACAACGGTTTCGCCCTCAGAGGGATAGAAGATGAGGAGGCGCTTGCGATCGGTAGTCATCTGGGCGGCTGTGACCCTACCGATGTTTGCCCGCGCAAGAACCCTGCTCGCTGCAAGCAAGTGCACGTCACCGCCGGAAAGCAAAACCGCAACCTCGTTGGCTGCAATAATCTTTTCTCCGTAACTCGCTTCGCGCACTAAGAAGCCCGCGCGATCATACACCTGGACTGTGGCCCGCGCGGCGCGGTTGAGCACTACCACGATATCGTTCCCGCGCACAAACAAGTTAGTTTCTCCATCGACAGGCAATTGGTGGATCCACGTGGGTCTCGAACTGGCGGTGGCGGCCAAGTCGAGCATCACGAGTTCGTTGTTGGCTGTGAGCGCTGCGGCGGATTCGTTCGTCATCCGTTGTACCTGGACAAGCTGTCCGTAGTGCTGGTGCGCCCAGGACTGTTGAAGCTCGTCCTGGAGGATTCCACAAACGAGCCCTAGCCAGCTGAGGAAGAGGAGATGGAGCTTCATGGTTGGAAGAATTGAGAGTTTGGGGGGTGATGGTGAGTCGTTATTTCACGCCCAAATAGTGCAGGATATTTTGAGGAGCGATGGCTTGTGGCCAAGATGAAAATTGTAATACAGCTGAATATTCAAAGTTAGCTTGGTTAACTGATTACAAATAAAAGTGATTTGGCTATTGACTCTTATTGTAAGATAAAGCTTTGCATTTATGTTCGATTCAAGGCCCTCGGTCTTCACGCTGTCCGAGGATGACCAGGCTGCATCTGCGGGTATACCTCGACTGTAACGCTGGCTATAGCATCACCTTAAGTAATTTCATAGTTAATTGTATTTACCAATTTATATTCGGGTATGACACACATTCGTACTTGTGCGTCGTGGATCGATTTCCTTACAACTACGGTCACACATTCTATAAGGGTCCCAGTTCAATACTGGTGCTAAAACTGATAATAAATATATGCTCAGAGCATGTCATGCACTTTTTTTCTCCCAACTGTTGAAACTACTCAGAATCCTCCGGGTACTGAGAATCAACAAACTCAGACTCCTCATCCACTGGTGGCGCCGGATCTAGAAACACGATATCCTCCGGACGGTGTATCGTTCTCTGCGGGATGAAGCGAAGCGATATGTCGGTTTCAAGCGCAAAGTTCTCCCAGGGCTCCAACTGGCCCCACACGAGTAAAAAATCCGCCTCGTTGTTTATTTCCACCTTGCCAAGCTCGATATTCGCTCGGACATAGGTGTTATTGAGGTTCAAGTTCTTGACACGAGTAGATTTGGTCTCTTCGGTCACGTTGCGGTACTCATCCGTGGCCAACAACTCCGCTGCCTTTTTCTTATTCAACTCTCTGATTCCTGCGTACATTTTTGTAAACGTGTGGTTGCGACTGGCCTGCACTGCCTCTAAGTGCTCGCCGATTCCATTACTTGTCTCGGCGTTTGTGATCCAGCGGTCCATTTCCGCGGAGTACTGCTTGTATGGAATGGGTTTCCAGTTAAGTGGACCAAACCACCAGGACGGACGTTCGCCTCTGGCCTCAGCCTCCAACCGGGCTCTCCTGGCATCGTCAAAGTACGGATCGTGCGGCAAGCTCAAGCGCGCAATCTCGAGCCCCGACTGGAACACAAGGTACGTCCCGGTGGCGTAGGTGGCGTATTTGAGCAGCTTGAACCGGAAACCCTGGCGGAACCGGATTCGGCGGCCCGCGTAAAACATTCCTAATGCCGATACAAGCTGGAATGCTGTGAGGCCGTAGAGCCCCGGTAGGCAGTCTGACGCAGGCACAAACGGCCCGAATAGCGTGAGCCCGAAGCTAGGTCTCACATAGAATCTTGTCTTTCCTTTACTGGTTCTGTCTGCAGGGCTTTCACTTCCTGGAAGAATCACACCCATTGTCACTTGTAACGGATAGTTATGGAGAGATTCGAACCGTATCTGTATTGCGCATTTATGGCACTGCTTTATGTGTCCTGCATATGTTACAAGACTTACCCGGCCTTGGGTCCTTTCGATGCGATGAGCCGCGACTTGAGCGCTGAAAATATTTTGGCATGTGCGTGGAGAATTCGCTTCCATGCTGCCAGTCCTATACGTTTCCGCCGATATGATTGAATTATTATCGTATATGGGGTTACTAATCACATAACTTTCCTTCAATCCCAATTGGACTGCCTTACCACGCTGTGATGCGCTTTGACAAAAGGTTTTGTCCCAGTGTATTTGGCTGGTAACCTTCTCCCCTTTTTTTCTTGCATAACTCTTAAGTTGGCGGACTCCGACCTGCCTTATGGCCCTGGAACTGCTTCTCTGTCCTGTCAATGTGTCGTTATGCAAAGATTAATCCTAGATCTAACTTTATTCCACCAATCCCACCAACATTGGCCCGCAGCACGTTTTGTGCTGCTAGCTTGTTACCGGGACTTGGGCCTAGCCACTGTATAGCTCTGTTTGGCGGATTGGCGAGTTTTTCGTTGATTTCGCTGGGGTTTTGGTGACTGGGTTATTCAGCGAACGATGGGCCTTTGGGACTGCAACCACCGCTTGCTTTTGCTTCTGATCTACATTTTTTTTTTTTTTTTTAGATTTTACACAGGCTTTGTGGGTATATTCCTATCAATGTGATCGTAGTTTTGTTCTTGGAAAAAATTAGTAACATTCACTAGCTGAGAATCAAAAAAAAAATACGTTTCTTCAAGCATTCCGTTGTAGTTAAAGCTCCCCTTCCTAAATCCATATCGATACCTAGGCAACGCAACTTCAACTATAACTAGTTCTTTCCTCATATTCAGATAAACCTATTCTTTGATCTAGCAATGACAACTTCCGGTTTGCCCCTTTACACACTTCAACATCTTGTCATACTCGTTATATTCCTTTATATACATCTAGTTACTTTCCCCCTGCTTCCACAACCATAAGGCCTCAATGGCATAATTTCTGACACTCAAATTCTTGGTGAGTTTCTCATCCGCGGCCGCCTCTAACGTCTCGGTGATGCGCAACTCGGCAATCACCTCACGGCACATCTTCTCAAACTCTGCCCACGAGAGTTCCTGCTCCGGAGCGTCGGCTCCGGCGCTTTCCGGGACGATGTTGTACGCCTTTTTGCCCAATTTGTGCAAGATGCGGCCCAACGTCTGTATGGCGATGCACCGCTGAGAGTTCATCTTGGACCTGGCCAAATGGGCCAACTCGCGGAAGGTGTAGCCCGCCATCTGTGCGTCTTCCGAGTGATGGTGAAGGCCCGCGTGGGTTGGAATCGCGGCGTTTTCGTCAGGGATGATCAAGTCGCCTCGGAAGTCGAAGCGCAACTCGTTAATGTTGTCGTAGACCAGGGCATTGGCTGTCACCTTCACCGGCTCCATCCACTTCAACTTCTCGGTGTCCATTGGCAAGTCAGGAAAGTACTTTTCATGCAACTTTCGATTGAAGTCAGGGTCGTCAAGGTCCAATTTGTTTTCGGTGGGGTCCGCAACCTGGCGTCTGGGAAAGTGTACCGAGTTCATCATTTCTTCTAATGTCTGGTTATCCAATGCCTGGGCGGCTTCGAAAGACGGAGCAAGGTCGTCAAGGTATTCAACGTCTTCCCAGCCTTCCGCGTCTACCAAGTCGTCTTCGTCGTCGTATTGGACCTTGGCAGTGGTATTGAACCGCACCTTTTTGTCTTCCAAGGACGTTTTGCTAGAGGCAGCTTCAACGTTCTTGAGAATGGGCTTAGGGGTTTCCTGAGACAATGCCTCCTGAGAAACTCGAGAAATCAGGGCTCTTTCCGGGTCATTTCCTGTCACTTCCTTGAGATCCTTTACAAGACTGGCACCACCAAGCCCCAACGCCTTATCCACATCCGCTGAGTTCAACCCACCGCCCCATGCTGCCTCGTCGGAGTTCTTTCCCCTCTTATCGTCCTCCTTGGTGCCCCCAATCCAGGTCCCGTAGCCCTCGATCTCCGCCTCGGCCTCGGAACTTCTCTTATTCGCACGCTTGATCAATGCCTGCAAGATCATCGGGTCAAGCGAATCGATCAACTCCTGTTTCTCGCGCTCGCGCTCCTCTGCCGACATCTGTGATAACACCTCGATGTTTTCCTGGTTGATCTTCTCCGCTTCCGACAAGCCCAGGTAGTCCATCTTCTTCTGAGCCGGATCTTTGAAGCTCTTCAAACCCTGGGCATCGGTGGTGTAAACATCGTTAGCTTTGGCGACGAAGCCGGACATTGAGGCGATACCCTTCTGCTCGAACCGCTTCCGCCACGCGGACGGCTTGCGCTTGCTCATATCAGGCATGGGTCCGGTCGGGAAAGACGGCTCCACTGGCGCAGGAATGTCGTGCTCCACGATATCGCCGATTAAGTCCATTGTGAGGTTGGATGGTTGAATGAGCTGATTACCTGTGTAGCGTAGTTATGCCCGTTTTAATGCTCTAAATTTGTTACTGTGATGTCACGTGAGATTCTAGAACAGGTACCAGCGGACTTCCTAATAGGTGATGGCTCTACAAGATGGCAGCTCTACAGAATAGTTTTAATGCCACATTTACTGCCCTGGGGTAGAATAAGTTGTCAGTAAATTAGCTAGGAATTATTAAATCAGATTAATAAGATATGTTCGCAACTGTTAGACTTAGGAGAATGGCGGAACTTTGGGTGACTTGCACATGCATCAATGTTTAACGGAGGGAAAGATGACTAAGCAGAGAGATGGTTATAAGCCGGAGAACAACCTCCGATTAACATTTCGAGGATATTTTATTGACGTTATTGAACTGATTAAGGACGATATTCGTAACAGAGAGCTTGTGTACCAACTGGAAAATCCTTTCTCTGTCATGACCCGGTTCGACAATTGGAATTCCGACATTTCTACACTGTGACTGGAACTGCTGCATGAAACAGATTTTACGTAGAAGAGCTACGCCTGTATGCAAACTTTCGAACATGAATAACGCGATGATAGAGAAATCTAGGTTGGGCCGATGAACGACATCGGAAATGAAAACTGGCAGTTTTGTAGTGTCCCACTCGGTGACATTCTACTCGCTTTTGTTGTCCACACCATATTAGCTGGTCTGTTTGAGATCTCTCATTCTAGAGAGGGTACTAGCACCGGTAAATCACTCCTAGTCCGCCCCTAACCCAGAAATTTGCTTCTACGCCGCTTTTCTGGTCCCAAACGTGCCTGCGCGCTTCAGAGGCTTAATATTAGCGATCTTTCCCCCAATCTTATTCACATCAAGTAACACCTGGGAGGCCACACTCACCTTAGAGCCTCTTGTGGGAAAGCTGAGCTTGACCCTGACACACGTGGTGAAGTCGTACTTCTTTTTGCTGTTGGCAACCTTCTTGAAGCTGAGACGAGGCTGGAGCTCTTGGACAAACATAAATCCGTTATCTGCCTTGCGGTAAAAGGTGGACGAAAAGCCCTCGGGCCGGGGCTCTGGTGCCTCTGATTGGCTCTTTTGGTTGGGCACTCTGCAATGTTTCGGAAAGGATACCTTGACGGTGGTATGTTTGGTGTTTAGACAGTACGTATCAGCACTGGGCTGGTCTGAAACTATAAGCCGTGTTGGTTGGAGAGAAAACGAAGGCGTCCTCACAAGTTTCGGGGAGGGTGTTTGTTTTCGTTTCTTGATAGACGAGGGCTTGATGGTATCGGGCGGTGACACTGGAAAACACAGCTCATCCACGCCCTGGAGTCCTTTCTCCGTGATTCTCAAGGATTTCATGGACCTTTCGATTGGCATCTCCATTGGAGTATCTAGGGCCCTCATGAGATACGACATTTCCTCCAAGTGCGTGTCCAACAGGACATATCCTGGGTAAAGGGGTGAGCTCCCCTCGGTGTAGGACTTACCTTCATATATCGGGGCAGTGAACCGCCCGTCGGAACGCTCGCCTGTTCTTTCAATAGAGCTGGAATGCTCCCATTCCGTATTGTTAAACGAGTGCCGGGCTCTGAAGGTAGGAGTTGCCGGGGAGGGAAAGAATCTCGATCCAGTGACACTGGAGCTTCGGACAGGCGTTTTCCCGGGTTTGCTAAACGGCGACCATACCATTTCTTCCTGGTTTTGCGGCGTGATAATAGGCGATTGGCGTAAATACGATGCAGACCAGATGCCACTCATGCCTCGTGCCGGTTCCAGAAGGGGAGTATTTGGGTTAGGGAATCCATTGTGCCGAGGAGTGTTGAAATAGTCTTCGGCTAGTGAGGCCCCAGAACTAGACATAAATGGAGATTGAAGGCTATGTAGAGGTGCGCTGGTAGCATCTAAATATCCTTCACGTTCTGTTCCGTAGTTTGTCTGTCGCCACAGAAGATCGCCTAGCTTGAGGGTCGGGGACCGCGCCACAAGGATTTCATCGCTATTTGTGCATGGTTCGAACGAAGAAGAAAAGAATAGGGATTGGGGATACGAGGAGCGTGTTCCCATGGCTAGTCTGAGACTGTCACCAAAAGCGGCCAAGGGGCCTTCCTTGATAGTATGGCTGTTTATACCGTTTGTAACGGATGGCGCGGAAAGGAGGAAACTTTCGGGGGGCTTGATGCCATTTATGTTGATATTCTCACCAGAAATATGATCATTTAGTTCGTTAATGGCATTTCTCGGGCCAAGGGTGGTACCACGTTTCTCGACACTCCTTGTCTGTCTCTCAGCGGCGGATTCAAGACGCTCCATCCCTGTGGGTTCTGGAAGCCTAGCTCCACCATTCACCTTCTTAAGCTGACCTTGCTTGAACGATACACTCCGTCTGCTTCTTTTCCCCGCCGGCCTGGTTCTGGGTGCTTGCCCATTAGACATTGCGCCGTATTTTTCAGGAATACGGGTAGCACCAGCCTTCTTTTCGAGCTCACATTTGGCCTTTACATCGAGGTTGATGTAATGTGTGTTGTAATTTCTTTCCGACCTGGGTCCCTTAGGAGGGTAGTTCGGTCCAGATTGCTCAGCTCCCTGCTCCCCATACGGGCTAACCACCGGTTTGAGTTTCATGTCCCAGCCAGTCTTAGCCCTCAAGGTGGCTAGTTCCTAGATTGGTGGTGGGTCGCCTATTGCTGACAATACCGTTTGTTAATCCAACCGAGATGTGCGGGCATATATTCGGGAGGGACGCTAGGCAAATGAGTCTATGCCTCGCAAAGTCACTGGAAGGCCTGGTAACGCGGATTCAAGGGATGTGAGATGGAACACTCAACACGCGTAGTGGTAGAGAAATAGGCTTCTGTTTCAAAATGGACGGGTAATTGAAGAAAAATTGCTAGGTCGACTATCTAACAGATTCCCAAAAGCCTCCGGATCGGTTCTCGCTTTCCGCCGCTCCCTGCGTCTACGGGGAAGCTGCACGTGAAATGTGCGATCAAAACGCCAGGGAGGCCAAGATAAGGAGAAATTTTTGAAGAAGGAACTATTTGGTTGGAACGGTACTGCCTCGATAAATGTATGAAATATGTTTTTTCTATCACTAATTAATGGTATTGTTTAGCTTATTGGAAGTCTATGTAGGCAGTACCCATAGAGTGATACTGAAGTCTCCTACCAAGCTTGGCAGCCGGCATCTGATGACTATGCGGGTAGTAGGCTTGATATGACGTACTTGGGACTTGTCTCTACTAGCATCCCTTTGGCAATGTGTGTCGTATGCAGAGTTTACTACCCTATATGATGAATTTCTAATGAATAATCACCCGTGACGGGAGGTTGGAACTCAGTCAAATCCGGGGTTTAACTTCCGATGACATCTCCTTGTAGTCAAGTGTAGTATCATAATTCGAGCTCAGACTCGAATCCTGAGAACTTGCACACAAAACATTGTTGGAGGTTTGAATGATTTACGGTCTGAATATAACTTCTGGTGAGAAGACTACGGGGCCTTCGTAATGTATTGGAGATTTAATACTAGGCTTGGCTTTAGACTAGCACTCCAGAGCCATCTTCTATTATCATTACGGTTCACAATATTTTTCCGGTAACGTGGCTTGAAAGCATACCAGACGTATATCCCACGGAATTCTACAAGGGTAGTGTGTGACATTTTATGACGAAAATATATTCTATGTACACGTAATTCTGTCATACTCAAATTTTCAGTAAGCCCTTCACTGGCATCCTTGCTCCACACAAGTGTTTCCACCAGTTGTCTAAACAGCCGGTTGGGCCCCACTGCTGACAATACCCTTGGCATCCTCGCTCCGCTCGGATGTCTCGGACGCTCCAATCAACTTATTCGCCCACTGCAACTTCTCCCCCAACTTCTCTGGAATGTACTGCTTCAAGTGCTGCACAATCAACACATCAGCCGGGTCCTGGTCCGGTTCCACCCACTCAAACCCATCGCCTTGCCTGACCCAGTACTCCTGTAACATAAACTCCTCGATGTTCGTGGCTGGCTCCATCTTTCTGCTCAAACACTCGTCCATAACATCCTTAGTGGCATATCCGTCCTTCCCGTTAAACTCCGCATCAAACTCAGCGATTGCCGAGCACATTTTCATCTCGTCTTGGTGAAAGTACCAGTGGCGCTGCAACGTGCCTGGCTGCCAGTTCAAGAAATTGTCCTTATTCTTCGACATGATGCTACCGAACGCAATGGATCCCATGAACGCTGCGTTCGCAAGGTACGCCGCCAACATTGTGTAAAAGTTGGTGAAAAGGGTCGGATCGTCGTCCGGAATCACCGATCTGAGCACACGGTCCAACACCCCTAACCCGACAAGCCCAAAACCCGCAGTGTAGCCAATCTTGCGATGGAGTTGCTTCTGTAAGTAGCGGTGGTACCGCTTGTGGTTGGTAGTGTAGTCAATGATGCGAAAGCAGGCATCGAGCTCGTTGCGCAAGAGGAACTGGCGGAACGGGATCATCGCGGTGATACGGTCGATGTGGCCCGTAGGGTTGCGCTTGTAAAACACCTTCATCGCCTGGAGGGTGTCGTCGATGTGCGGTTTGATCGTGAGAAAGTACGTTTTTAAGAAGGCGTCGTCCATGGCCACGTTGGGGGCGTTGAAGATCTCCATCGCCATTCCGCTCAACTCAGCGATCTGGGCCTTGGATTCATCAGAGAACTTGTCCCCGATGAGCACGTTGTCTTGCAATATCCGTACGTTTTCGAGCGCCGCAAGGACTGTTTCCCGGGGCAAAGGACCGGCCAAAGATTCCCTGACCTTGACAGCGAACACAGCAGAGTCCAAGAACGGTGTTTGAAAGAGGTTATGCGGACGTTCGTTGCGGCAAACCGACGATGTGTGGAACCGGGCCGCACGGGAGTGGGACAACCCTCTCAGCACAGGAGAGCGCAAGCATCTGACTGTAGAAAGCATGGTAAAAGGTGGATTAACGTAAATAAAAAAAAAAGGGCAGTGGGACATGTGTTCTTGGGGCTCTGTTTTGATGTAGGCGGTTTTGCTGAAAAAAGGTGCGGCACGTGACCGCATGAAACGCAGTCGAGGTGAAGTTGTGTAAGGGAAATTAGCTGAACATCAAATTTAGATACAAGTTATTGGTTAACTTTTCAAGATTAGTGGATTAATAGTGGCTGTCATAGCTGTTATTGTGGAAAACAGGAAGGGTGTGTACGCCGAAAATCGTCTGTTATAGTCTGAAATGTTTGAAGATGCAGTGTTTATAAGAAGCGGATGGCAGTTGAAATTTTAAATCATGGGTCATGAAAATGGTGCAGACCTCGGAGAATGAGAGGTGGGGACGTGGCACCACTCTGTCAAAGTTGTAAACAACGCAAGACTAAATCGCTACAAGCTTATGGCATTCAATAACATATGCAGATTTCCACCGAAACCGCTAATAGTCTGTGTGCGTAACACCGGTCACTCGGAATTGACACTAGGCGGGAGACGGCACAAAAACGATAGTTTTGTAATAGTTTGGGTTCCTGATCGAGTAAGTTCCGGTCAAGCTATGTCTTGGAATCAGGGTAGAGACGTTATGCCATATTTATGCTCCATCCAATCATCCCCTGTTTATTTATACGAACGGTTCCAAAATTCCATAACCCAAATCACTTTAATCTTACACATATCGTTCATTGGCAGAGGATACTCCTCCAGTATAGTACAGTAAAATACAAAACCACTAGGGCACGGGACATTTCCCTAATGTCGGCTATTTCTTCTTCGCATCAAAGTCAAACACCTCGTCCTTCGCGGCGTTGCGCCCAAATACCAGCGACGGTGGAGTGGGCACACCCGTCTCGTGCTCCATCAACTTGGACTGCAACGCCAACGTGTAGTCACGCAAGTGCATGTTTTCGCGTCTCAATTCCTCGATGGTGGCACGCAACGCTTTGGCCTCGTCCGCCTGGTCCTTCAACTCCTTAATCTGCAATTCCTTGCGCACGCGGAAGCTCCGCTGCGCGTTGCGGTTTTGCTCCGCACGTTTCGCGGAAGTAGGACCCTTGGTGCCACGGCGCGCCTTGCGCCCGAGAGAAACCCCGAGCTCTGGCGTCTCGAGCGGCATGGATTCGTCCACCTTCACCTCGCCCAAGCTGAGCGAGACGTGGCCAACCACTGACTGGTCGTCCAAGTGGAACCCATGGTGGTGCAAGTGGTGGTCAGCATCGTTGGCCGCGGCGGCCGCAACGGCTGCCGCCGCTACGTTGCTCCCGAACACTTCGTCGTGGTCAGTCGGGGTGGAATACCCCTCGTCGTCCACGCGACTGAAACTAGGATCAATATGATCGAGCTTTTCCTTCTTGTGGATACGCGTATCAGAATTTTCGTCGTTGGACGCTGGGGCCCAGCCCTGGAAAGAGTTGTTCATAGAGTGATGTGCTTGTGCGTTACGACTTTTCTGGTGTTGTAAGTGTATTATGTCAGCTAAGTGCAAAATCTTTGTAATCAAAACGGTTCATCCAACGGGGTTACCCGGCCCGCATAAGCTTGCAGTGCGTGTTCTGGTCAGTAATACCCACGAGAAAGGCCTTAAAGACTCAAAGGTCTATTTGGCGGAAGACAGAAATCGGTCAGTATTACTGGAGATTCTATAACTTGGAAAATATTGCTCCATCATTGTTTAGATGCTGCCTGCGGGCTAGAGCCCCCTGTAGTATATTATTCTTCACGTGACCCATGTCTGCTGTTACTGACGGGTATGGTGGCAGCTATAGCAGTGGACTTTTAATTTACTCTGGTCATATATACATTTAATATTTTTCAGTCTCCCCCCAGTTGCCATACTTCGAGCCACTTTCCTCAACAAACCAGTTTAAGATACGATGCTTGAATTATTCGCACATCAATCTCCGACCACGCCATCTACAATCGACCATTAATATCTTTATAATTATGTACATACTTTCGCCTGGTACCCCTAGAAAAAAAAAAAAAAAACTCAGATACCGGTAGAAAAAATCTCAAACCCTAAAGGTCTTCAGCTTGAGACTCCTTTGGCCCTTCTCGGTGCACAGCCACGACGTCCAACGAGTCCATCGAAGCATCCTTGGTGACGGAGATGATATCACCCTTCACCAATTCATCGTTAATAACCATACGAGCCATTGGATTCAAAACCTTCTTCTGGATCACACGGTTCAAGGGTCTGGCACCGTAATTGAGGTCGAAACCCTTTCTCAATAACCACTCCTTTGCCAGGTCCTCCACCTCGAGCGTCAACTTTTTCTCGTCCAACAAATTGGTCTGGATATCGCCAAGGCGCAAGGCCAAAATGTTTTCCAAGGACTTACGGGACAAGTGGTTGAAAATGAGAATCTCGTCCAAGCGGTTAAGGAACTCCGGTGGATAGGTGTGTCTCAAGGTCTGTATCACCGCACTCCTCACCTCGTCACTGATCCCCTCGTCCCCATCCTTGCTAGAGTGCTCAACCATCAACTCCTGTCCAAGGTTGGAGGTCATGATAATGATGGTATTTCTGAAATCCACCTTGCGACCGTGGGAGTCGGTCAACTGACCCTCGTCCAAAACCTGCAACAACAACTTGGAGATGTCTCTGTGGGCCTTTTCAAACTCATCAAACAACACGACGGAGTAAGGCTTGCGTCTGACGGCCTCGGTCAACTCACCATTGTCGTCGTACCCAACGTAGCCCGGCGGAGACCCGATCAACCTAGAGATAGAGTGTGACTCCTGGAATTCGGACATGTCGAACCGGATCATGGCGCCCGTATCGTTGAACAAGAACTCGGCCAAGGACTTTGTCAACTCAGTCTTACCCGTGCCGGTTGGGCCCAAGAAGATGAAGCTAGCAATCGGCTTCGAGTGATTGGTCAAGCCCGCACGCTGCAATCTCACGGCATCGGAAATCGCCTTGATCGATTCCTCCTGGCCAATAACCTTGGCGTTCAACGTTTCTTCCATGTGTAACAACTTGGATCTTTCCGACTGGAGTAGTGACGAGGTAGGGATACCCGTCATCTTGGAAATGACACGGGAAATGTCGTCTGCCGTGACCGAATCGTGCAACAAGTTGGACGCGGCCGCCTTGGAAGTTAATTCCTTCAACCGGGAGGTTAACTCGGGAATCTTGGCGTACTGCAACTGGGAGGCATCGCCGTACTTGCCCTCACGAGTAGCCTTTTCCAACTCCATCTTGGCATCCTCTAGCAACTTTTTGGTGGCGTGGACCTGTTCCAACTCGCTTCTCTCAGCCTCCCACTTCTTGGTCAACGTCCCCAACTCCTCCTGCTTGAGCTTCAAGTCGCTCTCCAACTTTGCCTTTCTCTCCAACGAAACCTCATCAGTCTCCTTCTTCAACGAGGCCAACTCGATCTCCATCGTCATAACGGTCCGCTCTAACTGCTCCATCACGTCCGGCTTGGATTCGTGCTGCAAGCGCAACGCCGAGCACGCTTCGTCCATCAAGTCAATCGCCTTGTCGGGCAAAAACCGGTCGGTGATGTACCGCTCGCTCATCTTGGCCGCGTTCACAATGGCGGCATCGGTGATGCGCACACCGTGGTGTAACTCGTACTTTTCCTTCAATCCGCGCAAAATGCTGATGCAGTCGTCCACAGTTGGTTCCTTGACCAAGACGGACTGGAACCGGCGCGCTAATGCGGCGTCCTTCTCAATATACTTGCGGTACTCCTCAATGGTGGTGGCCCCGCAGCACTGCAACTGGCCCCTGGCCAACGCCGGCTTTAACATGTTAGAGGCATCGATCGATCCCTCAGATTTTCCCAACCCGAGCAAGATGTGCAACTCGTCAATAAACAAGATAATGTTTCCATTTGCTTTGTCGAGCTCCGCCAACACAGCCTTCAAGCGCTCCTCAAACTCCCCACGATACTTGCTCCCACTGATGAGCGATCCCAAATCTAACGCAACCACTTCTTTGCCCTGCATCAGCTCGGGCACCTCACGATTGACGATCCGCTGGGCCAAGCCCTCCATGATGGCGGTCTTCCCCGTTCCAGCGTTCCCAATCAACACCGGGTTGTTCTTGGACCTGCGCGATAGAATCTGGATTGTGCGCCGGATCTCCTCGTCACGACCGATAACAGGATCGAGCTTCCCCGCCTTGGCCATGTCGGTCAAATTAGTGGCATACTTCTTCAACGCCGGCTCCTCCGCTTCCTGGTTCGGGTCCATACGCATCTGCATGTTCTGTGGGGGTATGGATGAAAAGGCCCTGGTGGTACTCACCTGTGCTATGGGAAAGGGAGTCACTGTGCTCCGTCTAGTGACTGGTGTAAGGGCGGTAAGTTTCCTAGGGTGGGAGGAGATGGAGGTGGAGGAAGATAAAGGACGCGAAAGGATGTTGCTTTGGAAGCAATCGCGCGGAACCGCCATCGCCGGGAGGTAGTTACCAGTGGCGGACTTGAGTAAGGCTTTGTTCAAGCTCGGTTTTAACATTGTAGTTTGTTTGGTGGTATTTTTTTTTGTGGGGTTGGAAACGAATGTGGCATCTGCCTCTTTTATAGTGCCTGCATGGTGGCAAGTGCATCCCGCATAAACTTTGCTAGGCATCTCCGGAACTTTCCAGAATCAGGCAACATTATGCAGGTGCTGAATTGCTGCATACGAGTTGGTTGCCCTTTGTTCCGGCCCGGTCATTCCTGAGACAAGTTATTATACCCAATCTGGTAATCTTTTCACAAGATCTACTTGACCTCTTCAGGGTGAATATTTTATTCCTAGGCCTCTCAAGGGGTAATGTGCATGAAAGGAGTTGAACCTGAGAGTGCATGCATGACAGTCTAGAATCGGCTTTTGTAGCGCAAGCAAGTTTGTTATCCGAAGCAAACACGCTTCCAAATCTTCGAATACAGTCTTTCCGGGAACTGCTTAGGTGCCGCTCGATATCCGTGAAATGGTGACACACAAAGTGTTGAGGTGGTCTCGACCGGTCTATAGTCCTAAGCAATGGCCTAAGTCATTCGTCTAAGCAGAAGCTTCTAAACCGGGGAGCAATGAACCACTGGTGTAGAGGCAAGCATCACCCAATTTTGCGCACTCTCCTACAGCGTTATAATGACGGGTAATTATATACTCCTAATACAGCGTAGCGTTACTGGTTAATGTACATGGACTTCAGGAGTCACGGGGTGAGCGTAGTGTTTGCCTGAAGCTAGTCAGTCTTTTCGACAACTTCAATTTCGGCGGTTTCAGCCTTGGAAACATCCTCTTCCTTCAAGTCCTGGATAGCATTCCGCTTCTCCTCCTCGGCGTCCAACTGCTCCTCGGTCTTGCCAAAGTCCGCAAACTTTCTAGGCGGAAGCACGGTATCGAAGGACTTCTTCCAGTCCTTGTTTTCCAACCAGTTGACCATCAACTCAAACACATGACTGGTGGTCAAAACCTTCCTACCGCTAAGCTTAATATACTCATCGATCGGTAATCTGGCGGTGCGAATACCCAAAGCCTTGGCCTTGTCGTAGCAGAGGTTCTTGTATCTGCCCTTGTCGACAATACCCCCGATGATATACGTTTCTCCGGCCTTCAACTCCTCCAAGACGGTGCTGCCTTCATCCGCAGACAAGTAAACCACCTTTGCCTTTTCTTCGTCAGACATTTTGAGGATTTCGGGGCTGATCTCATCTGCCTCGAGAGAGACAAACTCGGCTGGCCAGTATTTGTGGTCAGGGAGGAACTTGTCGAATCTCTCCTTCAACAACCCGTTAAACGAGGTGAAGCGCAAATCAACCTTGTACTCGTGTCTTCTGTTTTCACTAAAACATCTGGCCAACTGGGTGCTCAAGCTGGTTCTCTCCTTCACCACCATTTTTTCGTCGAAACCGCAGTCCACAATGACGGTACAGTCCGAATGTTTGATCTCCTTGTTGATCTTTTTGCGGTTCTGCTTTAAGTGGTCGTAGGATTCACCCTTAGCGATCAATTCCTGAATCTTTTCCTTCTTGTTCTTTGCCGCCTGAAGACGCTTCTGCTTTCTGATCTTTGCGTACTCCGGCTTGCGCTCCTCCCAGAGCCGCACCTTCTCGAGCTTCTTCCACTGGTTCTTAGTCATGCCTTCTGGAATGACCGGTTTTTCACGGACATACTCGCGCTTGCTCTTCTTGCTGGGTTCCTCGTCGGAGGTCAAGGCCCGCTTGTTGTTGGTGTTCCTCTCATCGCTGATGACAGTTGTCTCGTTGCGGATGACCGCCGGTTTGCCTCCGAAGAAGCTCTTCAAGCTGGTGAAAATCGCAGTAAACATCTTGGACAGCACAGAACTCGATAATGTAATTGAAGAGCGAGACGTTTGTTATAGGCCACACGTGTTAACGTCAGAAAGTGTTGAGCCATGGTTGCAGGATGTCGATGAGGGAAATTTTTTTCTTGTTTACATATAAAGTATTTTCGAGGGCGGGGAACACCCTCGGAGCACCTACATCCGAGCACAAGGAAATTTGTATTTATTGTTGCCGCCTGTTAATGGCTACTCCCATATGTATTGTAATTATTAAATTGGGAATTATATCAAATAGATCTTAACTGACACCTGACCACGGAGTTCCCTAAACTGAAAGACCATAAGGCTCATGCTTTCTCTTAACGCAGATGCACAAAGTCGGATGTTGGGTCATGTCCGCCCAGTGCATTCCGAATCGGGCAATGGATAACACCGGGTCTGTCGCCTCAAGCAGGCATTCTCCACAATTGGAAAATTAGTTGATCATTACGGTTGGGTTATACCCGCTTAAGGCCTCTGGTTGGAGAACAGTCTTAGGTGTTGAATTACTCCTGGCCTGACTTTCCCAATCCTTTTCCCACCGTTTCTAGCGACTTTAGCTCAACCGGAAGAGCATTAAACTGAAGATCTAAAACTTTTGTATTTAATCCACCAATTCGTACTACTTTTTAGTTTCCAAGTCATTCGTAGAGACCGTTAGTTGGCGTATTGGTCAGAAGTACAGGGGCACTTTGTAAGTGGCATTCGCGAGTGGTTGACTGCTAAAGCCAAATCCATCATTTCTGTAATATCACTTCCTATGCATACTTCCTAGAATCTGATACAATTTTTACTCCGTAATAATCCCTGACTAGGTTGTTTACAAAGTGAACTGCTCACCAAACAAAACTCATATAACACGTGACCTTCACGTGCTCATAATAGACGATATATTTTTCTCCGTACCAGAGGCCTGAGCTATATAGGAAATCTCCTATTTTGTCCCTTCATTCCACACATGATGAGAAACGCGTATTCTGGTTTGGCTGGCTTGGCTGGCTTGGCTGGTGGGGCTGGTATTGCTTCGTACTTCTGGGGGTTTGGCAGCGGCACCAAGACCGAATCCGCCTCGGTCCCGATTGTCGTCGGCAAGAACGGCGGCAACGTTCCGTTTGATCCCGCCTCGGTAAAGCCGCAAGAATACTTCAAGTACGGGTTCCCGGGCCCAATCAATGATTTACTGAACCGTTCCGAGTTCATCTCCTGCTACAATCGTATCACCAGAAACCCGCACTGGGTCTTGGAGCACATTACGGCGCAATCCATCAAGTCGCAAAAGAACCCGAACGGAGGCAACCTTGTGGACCGCAAGAAGTCGGTATTCAAGGAGGACGAGGCGATCCCCCAACAGTTCAGAGGCCGTTTGAAGGACTACTTCAGATCTGGCTACGATAGAGGCCACCAGGCGCCCGCCGCCGACGCCAAGTTCGACCAGAAGGCTATGGACGAGACCTTCTACTTGTCCAACATGTCGCCCCAGGTCGGTGAGGGGTTCAACCGCGACTACTGGGCTCACTTTGAGGACTTTGCGCGCCGATTGACCCAAACCTACAGTGACGTCCGGATCATCACCGGCCCACTCTACTTGCCTAAGAAGGACCCAGTAGATGGAAAGTTCAGGGTGACCTACGAGGTTATTGGTAACCCGCCAAGCATTGCCGTTCCCACCCATTTTTTCAAGGTCATCGTGGGTGAGCATGCCGGTAGCCCTAACGTTGCCGTGGCAGCCTTTGTTTTGCCGAACGACAAGATCGACAACTCCACGCCGTTGCAGAGCTTCCAGGTCCCAGTAGAGGCGTTGGAAAGATCCTCCGGGATGGAAATCATGCAAAAGTGGCCTGTCGAACAGAAGAAGGACTTGTGCAAGGAGGTCAAGTGCGACATTATCGTGAGAGAGTTTCCGAAGCAGATTGCCGCCCCAAAGGAACGTTTGGCCTTGCCCCCTCCAAGAAACTAAGCTTGACCTTCGGAGTCTTGGGTTATGTTGAAGCATGAATTGTAGCGCGTTGTGCTAGTTGAGGTGTAGTTTATTCTAGAACATCTACAGAGATATGGAGGTAGCTTGAGACTGTACTTTTGCTCAATACACATTTTGATATTTACGCAGCTACATATTTGCGAGTAGAAACTGAGAGCCATCTTTTAATCCATGACATCTCATCCTGCATGTAACTCCATTTTTTTGTACTTTCGGGTGAAAAATGAGTTGAACCAGAATCCAACCAGGTTCGCTTATCAGGGTAGAACACCGCAATAGAAGATATAACCACCTCGTTCCTTACAGCTGGCTATCCCCTCGATCCATACAGCTTAGGTCCTTTCCGCTTCCCGGGCCCTGCATTTTACATGAACCTCGCACTGTACATTCACAAATGATGATCGTCAGACGCCTTTCCGGACTCCGATCAGGCCACAGGGCACTAACCCAGATGCGATGTGGTGCTTTATGTCATTTTTCCACCCTTTTCCTCGCCAGAGTCCGATCCCTCTCCACCTCATGCATTCCCAACCCGCACCTCCCCAACGCACTCACAAAACGATGGTATACGATCGAACCGAGAACAGAACCAATGGAGCCCCCAGCCCTAGAAAATTTTCTAAAGGAGGCCCAGCCGCTTCTAGAACTGTGTTATACGATTAATCCCGAAAGGATGACTGTTACACGTACCCACACTGCCAGTCTCAGCTCAGGAGCCCTATACAACCTCGTTGACGACTACTTCAAGCGGTTTCCCTACAGACACGATATGGCTTTAAGCCCCCTTCCGTCGGTGGACCTTCTTCTAGCAGTCATGGTAGACCAGTTTTCCACTAACTCCAATGCGAGAATCTTCATCATCAACACGTTAACCAACTGCTCCAACAGAGCTTTCTCCGACCTTGCATCTAATTTCGACACTCGCACCCTCCAATTCATAGTGAAGAATCTCGCAAACTTGCATAAACTCCCCAAAGCCGTGGTGTACCGGTTTCCTCGCGAGGCTATTGATGATTTGCTTGCGGGTATGGTCAACCCAGACCTCGTGGTCTGGCTTACCACAATGCGGTTCATCACCACTCTCGCGCTAGGCGTGAATGAGCCGCTCCTTGCGGTGGCCATGTTCCTCAAGCATCCGCTAGATCGTTTCGAGCCAAAGACTCTAGAGCCTCTCCAGGAGTCAACCATGAATCCCTCGGCCCCCTCTCTAGAGTCTATTTTCCATGACTTGGCCTCCGCCCTCCTCGTGTCTAACCCGAAATACGACGAATACAGCCTCGACGCTTTGGTCAAACTCCTCACTATCGCGGAAACCTCCACCGTCCGCTTTTCCCTCACATACACCCAAACGGTCCAGCTCTTCCAGAATCTCGAGGCCTTGGGCGGAACCCAGTCCAATCACATTGACAGACTAAATACCCTCGTGATTAATAACTTACTCGGCTATCTGGAGGTGTTTTCTGGAGTCTTAGCCTCCTTCCATAGCGGAACTCTCCGTGATAAGCGGGTGCTCCTTACCCACATTTACGGCTTCTTGCGCCGCCAGATGCGGTTTTTTAACAACGGCTGTGTGTATCTCTTGTGGTTGAGGATCAAACCATTGGAGCCCCTCGCCTCCCATGACCTTGATTTTCTCAATGCCTTGTTCAAATTCTTGGGAAAGCAGCGGGTCTACCACCACTACGTGGCAGAGCTCATCAGCGAGCTTCCTTGCGAATTGTATGCTCATCCGTCGCTTGTTGAAACCCTCTTGCACTTTTCCGCCCGCACAAAGAACCAAGAGTTGTCTCAGGAAATCCTAATCCAGTTGAAGGTTCGTGGGCTGCCGTTGGAGCGTAGCACGCTCTCGGGCTTGCTCCATACGAACCTCGTGTTCCAGAACACCGCCATGGCCGAAAAGATTCTCCAGGAGATCTTTGGCTCCGAGCAGGGCCTCCAATTCTTTGAGTTCAACATGTTGATTGAATCTATCTTGAAAGAAGACGGTGGGGTGCCAAGGGCCGCGGTAATGTGCCGAAACGTGTCGGTGGAGCTTGCAAAGTCAGCGTACGTCACGATTCTTAACCACATGGTCTCGGAAAAGAAGCTCGACCCGGGGTTTGTGGGAGAAATGTTGGGCCGGTTTGAGACGCTCCCAGAGGACGATTCCGTTAGGGAACGACTAGTGAGTGTGTATTTCAAGTATTTGGTCAACACCTTTCCGTTAATGGTTGCTCAGCGCATTTACATCAACTCCTTCCATATGGTGGCCCCTGCTGAGACTGTTGACCCCAGTCTGCGACTCCTGCGAAGTGGTCCCTTGGTGGTTCCCCCGTTCTTGATGAGCCGAAATGACACTGTGCGCAGCTTCCAGTCGCTTACGTTGGTGATCCCCCCGCACATGAAGTTCTTTCTCCTAGGGACGATCCTTGATAAGGCGCGCAGTCACTATAACTTTGGGATGATGAAGTGGGGCTTGTTTGAGTTGTACAACGATGGGGCCGCGCCGCTTGAGATCTTGGTTGACTGGAGCAAGCGCTACGGCACATGGTTCCGCAAGATCGGCTTCCAGCAGTTGCCCTTGAAGCGTACGGGTGATGCGTACGAAACGGACTTGCTCACATACTGGTCAGAGACTGGGATAGATGAGTTCCATCACTTAGTGGAAGAGAGGACAAAAATGTAAATATGTATTATACAAGCATCATGTAAATATGTATTATACAGACACCTAGGCGCAATTTATTCGACAAGTACGAGTAAATCATAGTAATGTGCTTAGGGAGAAAGGTAATTCGCATTTATTCTCTACGCTCCATAACGTCCTATATTTTACATGTCCAACTTACTCTTCGGAAACCTTCTTCTTCTTTTTCTTCTCGCCGTGAGCCTCGCCAGATCTCTTTTTCTCCAAGAGCTTGTTTTCGTAGGCCGCCTCGACCGGTGCTTCAAAATCCTTGGCCCTCTCCTTGTCTCTGACCTCCTGGTTCTCGGTTTGCCTGTCCTTCTTCTCCTGCAATGCCTTCATGGCCTTCTCTCTGCCGCTCAAGAAGTATTCACCACTCTCGATGGCCAAATCGACCTTTCTCGGCATTGGGGCCGCTGGGAACGGCGTGACCACGTTGTCCTTCTTCTTGCCGGCCTTTGGCTTCTTGGCCTTACGTGCAACGTTGCGCTTCTTGAACGCCGGCAAGAAACGGGACCAGTCCTCTTCGGCCAACTCAGGGTTCTTTGCCAACTCCTTCTTGATCATCAATTCCTTGATGTGGTAGATCGGGTGGATGTTGTTCATACAGTCCTCCACCACACGTCTGACGTCCTTGAGACCCTTGAATGGTCCCATCGCGGAAACCGTGTTCCCCTGGACCAAGATGTAGCATTTGGTCAATAACTCCAACGCCTTCAACGTGTTCCCGTTGGGGCCCACCATTCTCTGTCTTCTCTTGACAAAACGCTCTTTGTTGGTGACAAAGTTGCCGATCTTGATGACATCGCACGCAATGTCGTCCTGCAAGATCTTGACCGCCTGTGGGAACGGCACGGATCTGGCCAACAACTTGATCAAGTCTCTGGCCTTTAAGATCACGGCTGGGTCGTACGTCTTTCTAGTGGTCTTGACAGTCATGGACCCCTCCACCAAATCGAGCTGGCAGCCGACGTGGAATCTCTCCAACGATGTCGTCACCTGCGACCACACCGAGCGGAGGTAGTTCTCTCTGTATTTCGGGAACAAGGTCACGAAGGAAGACTCTTCGGCGAACGCCTGCCCAGATGCATTGTCCTCCGGCTTAAAGTCCTCAATAGCCCACTTGTCAATATCTGCGGTATCCCATGGCTTGTCTCTGTTGTGTGTGGAAACCATATTGAAGTTGTCTTTGGGGTTGAGTTGTAGCGGCGGCTACGGCAGATTGAAATGTTTTTTGAAATGCCTGTTGCTTTTTTTCCTCCTGCATGGAAAAAATAAATTTTTCTCAGTCTTCAATCCTGTACCTAAGGAGATGAGGAACAGATGAGGAACAGATGAGGAGCAGATGAGAAATATAGAGCTTAGGAGGAGGAAACCGGACCGTATATAATCAGATGTGTATTGATGAAAAGATAGAGTGAATAAATTTGTGTTTTATTGATAAATATTAAGTGTTGGTGCCTGTGTTGGTGTCTGTATTGGACCTGTGGCTGCTCCAAGCTTGTGTAGCTAACATCCAAAATTCATCCTGCATAGTTTATTTTCACTATTCATATAGCATATCTACTGTACGCCAATACCCTACCCTACCACGTTACCCCTTAACCTTAACATGAAGACCAAGCCCCAGGTCAAGCCCCAAGTCAAACCCTCGCTTTCCAAAAAACCGGCAAAGGTTGGTATCTCGAAGAAAACCGCGCTTAAACGGTTAAAGTCAAAGCTGTCCAAAAGCAAGAACCAGAGCTTGACCCTTAGGTTGAACGCCGACGCCGACGTAAACGATATCATGGTGGCCTCTAACGCCACCAAGTTTGCCATGTTGCCAGGTGTCTCTGCTTTCAAGAAGGACGATTTGGACAAATCTCTCGTCAGCGACGTGGCAACTACCAAAAAATCTAAGGACGCCGATGATGACCTCACCAAACAGTTGGAGATGATCAGTGGGTTCAATTTGTGAAGGAATAAAGGTCCATCAAGCCAGGAGCAGCCACAAAAACAACGAGTAAGAATAGCATGTTACCCAAGAGATACACAAAGGGTCATGATAGAGTCCGCATCATCCTCCAGAAACCATCGGGGTTCAAGGGTCTTTACATGGTAATTTGCCGACATTGCAACCGCATAGGGATTGGCCCTAGAGGCACATAATTACATAAATTTGTCCCGATTCAATAATAAAGTGTAGTTCTGGGGTTTTAAAGAACTGTATTGGGTTATTCGCCGATGAATTTGAACAATCACAAGTTGAATTCATTTTGGTGACTCAGATAATTCACCTCGCCGGTTTACAGACATCAAGCAGAAATGCGCAATGAAAAAGGGTTGGTGTCGCTAAGAGTTATCATTAAAACCGTAATTTGCATATACATATCCTGTTGTGTGCGTTTCAATATTTCATTACGCACAACCTCTCCTTGTTGTGCTACAAAGAGCCCACCGTTATTCCTCTCTATTCAACAAAAAATCCGCCGGTCTCAGCCTCAATGTCTGATTCCTCTTCGGGCTCCGATTCCGAGGAAATCTCTTCGTACGAGGAATGTTCGGAAAACTCGTGTTCCGAAGACTCTTCAGAAGACCCGTGCTCAGAAGCAGCAGACTCCTCATTAGGCTCTTCGGCTACACAACAGGACAAATCAACGTCTTCGAACGGAGTAGCGTACTTCACCTTAGCCCCACACCTAAGACAGTCCCACAACTCCCGCTCATCTACCTCGGAAAGCACCTCCTTGCCGGCAGGGGACAACTCGAGCTTGGTCAACACACAGAGGTAGCAGTAGGTGTGACCACAGTTTGTAGTGTAGGGGTTCGTTACCAAGAACCAGCCTGCATCGTCTTCCTGTGACGCGTTCATCTGGAGCCGACGGGTCTGGTACGTGTGGTAACAGATGACGCAGCGCTTTTCGGGTAAGTGCGCCAATAGCGGCGCAGCGCTGGCCTTTGGAGTGAGCGAGAGAAACAGAAGCGACGTTTTGAGCTTGTGTAGCTGCAACATTGGAAGCGTGAAGATCAAAAACTCCGTCAAGGTGTTCCACACGAGCTGGCGGTTCTGGAACTCGAACGAAACGTTGCTGCCTTGGAACTTCAACAAGTCCTGGTGCACGGGCTTGTAAATCTTCAAGCCGAGGAGACGGTACTTTAAGGATATATATTCACCGTTCACTAGGAACGCCACAAAGTTGAGCATCGACAAGATGGAGTAGAGCTTGGACGAGGCTAGGATACGGTCACGGTGTCGGAGAAGCAACCGCACAACGTTTCTCTTGAGCACCGTCCATTTCGTCTTTCGCGTTTCGGTAGGAAGTTCCAGGTCAAGCGCAAAGAGATATGACTGGAAAACGTTCCAACCGTATTCTCCGAGAATCAACACCAAGAGTGCGAGTTTGCGTGTGCGGAGCGCGGACGATGAACTCATCCGCAAGTTCTGCACCTTCATCCCGTACAGCTGACTGTTGTCCCATACGGTGTTCTTGAAGAGCAACAACCGCAACCCCAAGCGGATTTCCTTGCCATATGACGTCTTCCACTGCGGCTGCCAGTGCTGAAACACAGATACCAGCTGTTCGTGCACCAAGTCAAAGAGCTCGTTGTCGAGGATCACCGAGTCGAGCTGGTTGACCCTGGTTTGCGGGTTGTGGCCATGGGCCATAGAGAGGCGATCTAGTATCGTAGTCATGGGTGAATATATGAGATAAGGTGATGGAGAAGGGGAATAGAAGTAAAGATATTGTGGAGGTTTTGCTGATGTCGACGGAGTTCGGTGCGGCGCCGTGGGGAAGCTAAGGCACGTGAATGGCACCTGACGGATGCCGGATTAGTGTGGGGGGTGGGGCAGTTATTTCAACCGAAACTGCAAAGGATAGGATGGGCAAGGCTCTAAGCAGGTTATTTAAGAATTATAACGAGAGAACTAATATTGTGGATTGCAGTTCTCTACTTTAGAAAGTTTGAAGCGGATCGAATGGCTTAACTTTATGTAAAAGGTACAGTGGCCGGTGCTAGTAAACCAAGTCTACAGCATTATCAGGTAACAATATTGATATAGTGAAGAGCCTCTGACTCTGTTGGACAAAAAACAAGTTTAAAACACTTAGTTATACCAGTTATTGATGATTCTATTTTGGGTAAAGTTGGAATATGAATATACAAAATATTTGTAAGGGTAGGTGCACCGTACGGGATAGAGATCAATTCACATTCCTTACATAGCCAGTCTATTTCAAGATGCAGTGGGGAAGGCGAAACGGTGGGAGGAAATGAATTGAAACTGTTTCGCCTGTCTCTCACTGGTGATATGGCCGAAACACGGTCTTACCCATTCTGGGTAAATCAGTGGTAGTTGTACACCTCTATTCATCGTCACGATCATGAACCATAGGAAAGTCAAATCTCTATCCATGGATAATGTCAGCAGCCTGGGCCATTTCGGCCAAATTCCCCCACTGGCAGTTGAGAAGATCTGGAACCTGCTCGTGCGCAAACAACACCATCCTGTCAAACCTGCCAACCGATGTGTACCGTGAGGATAAGCCTTCTTCAGCAAGAGTCTCCTCCCTCTGGAGGATGTGGCCCTCATAACTACCCATATCTACCCGTTTCCCCAAAAGCTTGCGGCCACGGAGATAAACCACGTCATCAATGGAGGCGGTACCAGCCTTGTTTAGCGTTTCATTCTCGGCCGTTATCCGGCTCTCTTCGCGCGACGTGGTGAGCAACGCATGGTCGGCTTCGCCCGTGTACTGGATCTGGCACGGCACAATGTTGCATGTGAAAGTTTCGGAGGGAATGGTGATAATAGAAGCTTCAGACATGGTGTGTTTGGGTGGATGAAACGTAAATGGCAAAGTAAATCCTGTGCGACGCGTAAAATATATAAAGCAGCCTCGCGTATAATAAAAGTCACGTGCAGTTCTAGAATACCATGCTCGTCTACAGGATTTTTTCCATAAAACGACGAATTGGCTCTACGTTACCAATGTCTTTCTATACATCCGTCCCACTATGTCTGTACAAGCCCCATATCTCCTTTCCAAGTAAGTTATTTCTACTTTCCGTGGTCTGTGGTACTGACAAGATTCTAGATGGTTGGATCCAGTCTTCAGCATTGCCGTCGGCGCGGCTGCGTACTACTCGTATGAAAAGAGGGTTGGCAGAAAAGAAGGTCACACGTTGAATGAATTGGTAATGAAGCGTTTCTTCGAATCCAAGCGGAACTAAGCCAAATTTCTCCGAGGGATAGTCCGGTATCCCTTAAATAACAACGATATGCTGATCTTTTGAAGCATTAGTGACACTCTGCTTCACACCCTTCTTCCAGCTGACACGGACCCCTCTGGCTATATGGTAGCACTGCGTCGCCGGCCAGATACGCTTTTTGACCTATTGGCCTCTACTTCGGGTATCAACCCCGCGTACTCATGATGGTCAAGCGTATTAACATATACCCTAGTCGTACGATTGAAACAGTCAATAAACCACCATTATTTTATCCATTCCCACCTCATCTATCTGATGGACATGTAGTCTACTCATGGAAATCCTGCATTTAACTCCCAGCTAAGAATCATAACCTGCTGGCATACACATCCTCATTTGGGGGCGTCTATCAAGTTTTATAAAATGGAAATACTTCATGGGCTCATCTATGCTTTGTTATATTGGAGTGGATGTGGGCACAGCCTCTGTGAGAGCCTGCATCACGGGCGTATCTGGGGACATCCTCGCCTCGCACGATCACCCTATATCTCGCCGTGTTGATCCAGCCAACCCAATGATTATTACCCAATCCTCAACCGAGATCTGGTATGCCGTGTGTGAGGCAATTCGCTACTGTGTGGGGGAATCAGACGCTGAGTATGACGGCATCGCCTTCAGTGCCACGTGCTCCTTAGTGACGCTTAGCGAATCCTCAGAGGGTCGGTACCAGCCATATGCTGTGGATAGCGGTTTCACCGATGTTAATAACAATATTGTCCTTTGGATGGACCATAGAGCACAGGAAGATGCGGTAGAAATCAACAAGACCCTTGCCCAAAGTGGTCCTCTTAGAGAGTATTTGGATTATTTGGGTGGAGGGTTTATTCCTGAGATGGGCTTGCCCAAATTGAAGTGGTTGGTGGATCGCATTCCCCCGGCTGAACTCTCTCTGCTTCGATTTATGGAACTACACGATTATCTTTCCTTCATGGCGATTACCAATGGGTTGGTAAAGACCTCTCCACCAGCGATCCATTGTTCGAGTGACACAACACGGCTTAAGATGGCGTTGGATGGCTCCACAAAGGGGTGGTCCAGGGATATCTTGCAAGCGGTCGGCTTGGAAAAATTGTCTGAGAAGAACTTCCAGAGCTTCGGTCGGGTGGAATACGATCCATTCAGCCAATCGTCACACTGTCCTATTCCCTATGCCGGAACGTGTTTGGGGACTGTGTGTCCGCAGAGCCTCTCGGCGTTTGGTATTTCTGGCGGTACGGTGGCGGTGGGACACGGTGTGATTGATTGTTACGCGGGGTGGATATCCACCGCAGCAGGGAGCACCGCACTTCTGGAAACGTTAGCAATGGTGGCAGGGACCTCGACTTGTTACTTGCTTGCTACCCTGTTGGAGTCATTTATTCCGGGTATCTGGGGGCCCTTTGAGGGCTTGGTGAGCGGCTTGAATTTCTACGAAGGGGGTCTGTCGACCACAGGGGCTCTAGTTGAACAGTTGCTCGCCACCCATCCCGCTAATGCGGAGCTTGTGAGGTTATCCGCAACAAGCCAGCGGTCCCTTTTTGACCAGTTGAACTATCTAGTAGAATCGTATACCAACGATCAAGGGGTTGATACCTGCAATGAGTTGGTAAAACACATGTTCTTCTATGGCGAGTATCTGGGTAATAGAACTCCTTACAACCTGCCAGACATGAGAGGCGCCTTTATCGGTCAGTCCACCGACTGTTCCTTAAAAGATTTGGTATACCGGTACATCCTTATCCTCGAATACTTGTGTTTGCAAACACGGCAGATAATCGAAACCATAAGCTCTGAAAGAGCCACAATATCAAAGGTGGTGCTTTCCGGATCCCAGGCCAAAAATGGTATCTTCACCCGTATGTTGGCAACTGCCATTCAGGTGCCGGTGGAAATGTCCCCAGGCGACGCCAAGTTCGATGTGGTCAAGGGGGCTGCTATTCTTGCATATCTGGCAAGTCTGGGGGCAAGGCTTCCAGAGGCAATGGAAACTATGCGCTATAGCCAAGAGCCTAAGATAGTCAGAACGATAAACAGCAAACGTCTAGGGAAGTTGCTCGAGACAAAGTACCGGGTTATGTTGGATATGGCGAACAAACAGATGGAATATCGCAGGCTAGTGGATGGGGCCTTGAATAGTGATTGATAATGAGTTGTTTGAATGATATTAGTGGTTGTAGTTATAACACAGAATATAAGATTTGGGTATTTATTATGTATATATACGTACAATATATGTGATTAAAATTTTTATATCAATTAACGATATGACTCACGCATACTATCTCTTACACCTACTTTGAACCTAAACATGTCCTTCTTTATATACGGCAGAATTGTCGATTTATTTTTGTAACCCCTAACGACTCCTCTCTAAAATACATCAATTCAATCTTTTATACCACTCTCAAAGTGTAGCTTCCGTTATGCGCCGAAACCCGGGAAGTCACGTGATTTCATACTTAAAAAAAAGACGTGTACAGGAAAATCTGAAAAACCTTGAAAAACTCTGCGATTTAAGACCTACACCGGTTTCCTCCTCTCACTTCCCACGCCACCAACCGCTTTAGCTGCAATGTCGAGCATTTTGCGTTCAATTTTGAATGCCCGCGCGGTCGCGCCGTCGCTCACTAGAAGCTTTCATGCAGGCGCCGCCGCCCGCACCTACGCCGAAGAGAAGGTTGTCATCGACGGAATCTTCAACGCCTTGGACACCGAGGACAAGACGCGGATGGCCAGAATGCGTAACATCGGGATTTCCGCCCATATTGACTCCGGGAAGACCACTTTCTCGGAACGTGTGTTGTTCTACACCGGAAGAATCAAGGCCATCCACGAGGTCAGAGGCCGCGACAACGTTGGGGCCAAGATGGATTTCATGGAGTTGGAGAGAGAAAAGGGGATCACCATTCAGTCCGCCGCCACCTACTGTTCCTGGGACAAGGACGACAGCAACTACCACTTCAACTTGATCGACACGCCCGGCCATATCGATTTCACCATCGAGGTCGAGAGAGCCTTGAGAGTCTTGGATGGTGCCGTCTTAGTGGTGTGCGCCGTCTCGGGTGTGCAGTCCCAGACCGTCACCGTCGACAGACAGATGCGTCGTTACAACGTGCCAAGAATCACCTTCGTCAACAAGATGGACAGAATGGGCGCGGATCCGTTCAAGGCTATCGCCCAGGTCAACCAGAAGTTGAAGATTCCGGCTGCTGCTATCCAGGTCCCAATCGGCGCTGAGTCCGAATTGGCCGGGGTGGTGAACATTATCGACCGTGTTGCCTTGTACAACAGAGGGGACCAAGGTGAAATCATCGAGAGAGGCCCGGTCCCAGCTGACTTGGTCGACTTGGTTGAGGAAAAGCGTGCGTTATTGATCGAGACCTTGGCTGATGTCGACGAGCAGATGGCTGACATCTACCTCGAGGGCGAAGAGCCAACCGTTGAGCAGATTAAGGACGCTATTCGTCGTTCTACCATTGCCAGAGCGTTTTCGCCGGTCTTGATGGGCTCCGCGTTGGCCAACAGAGGGATCCAGCAAGTGTTGGACGCTGTCTGCGACTACTTACCTAACCCTGCCGAGACTTTGAACACCGGTTTGGACGCCGCGAACGAGGAGGCGCCTGTCAATATGGTTCCGTCCGTCAAGGCCCCGTTCGTGGGGTTGGCGTTCAAGTTGGAGGAAGGCAAGTACGGGCAGTTGACCTACTTGAGGGTTTACCAGGGTCGTTTGAAGAAGGGTGGCTTTATCACCAACGTCAAGACCGGCAAGAAGATTAAGGTTTCCCGCTTGGTAAGAATGCACTCCAACGACATGGAAGACGTGAATGAGATCGGTGCTGGTGAAATCTGTGCTACTTTCGGTGTCGACTGTGCCTCTGGTGACACCTTCACCGACGGTGAGGTCAAGTACACCATGACCTCTATGTACGTTCCGGACGCGGTTATCTCCTTGTCGCTTACCCCAACCACCAAGGACACGACCAATTTCTCTAAGGCGTTGTCGCGCTTCCAGAGAGAAGATCCAACCTTCAGAGTCAAGTTCGATAACGAGTCCAAGGAGACCATCATCTCCGGAATGGGAGAATTGCACTTGGAGATCTACATCGAGCGCATGAAGCGTGAGTACAACGTTGAGTGCACCACCGGGAAGCCTCAGGTCGCATACCGTGAAGCCATCTTGTCCTCTTCCGACTTTGACTACGTCCACAAGAAGCAGTCCGGTGGGTCGGGCCAGTTCGGTAGGGTTATCGGTAACATGGGTGCCTGCGACGGTGAAAACAAGTTTGAAACCGCCGTCGTGGGTGGTAAGATTTCCGAAAAGTTCTTGGCCGCGTGTGCCAAGGGGTTCGAAGACGCGTGCGAAAAGGGTCCGTTGATCGGTCACAGGGTGTTGGGCTGCCACATGGTTATCAATGATGGTCAGACCCACGTTGTGGACTCCTCTGAGTTGTCCTTCAGAACCGCCACCGTGATGGCGTTCAAGCAAGCCTTCACCAACGCCCAGCCAACCATCTTGGAGCCGATCATGACCGTCACCGTCACCGCGCCAAACGAGTTCCAGGGCAACATCATCGGCTTGTTGAACAAGGTGCAGGGTGTGATCTTGGACACCGAAAACGGACCAGACGAGTTCGTCATCTCCTCCGAGTGCTCTTTGAACTCTATGTTCGGTTTCGCCACGTCCTTGAGAGCTGCCACCCAGGGTAAGGGTGAGTTCTCCTTGGAGTTTAAGCAGTACTCTCCATGTCCACCACAGTTGCAGAAGGAATTGATCGCCGAGTACGAAAAGAAGAAGGCTGAGAAGAAGAAATAAGTTCGTCGCTCTTGTACATACTATCTTGAATATTTTATAAGTGTAGGCGCTTGATCTCTGGATAAAGGTTTTGTCTGGAGTTCGAGATAGACGTGAATCAAGAGTGTTACACGGCTAAAAGCTCAGTCTGAAAGCCAACTACACTCTACCGCGCGTACAAAAGATAGGTTATATATTTGGGAGGCCTAGTTCAACACCCCAAAGAAGCTAATCTTGACCGCAATGGTGAACCCCACGTGCACCACCGACAACACCGCCAACTCCACAAGGGCCACCTTTTCCTTGCCCAATTCCGCAAAGTTCTTCTTCACATTCGGATAGATACCCAAAACAATGTTCAATAAGGATAAAACGCCGCCGATCCCGATACAGATCCATCTGAGTAAAGACGAGAGGAAACTGTGGTTGCCCAAGAGCCCACCAACCAAGCCCAACACAGAGGCAGGGATCCACGGGATGTTGGAATACCCGTAGATGGACACATACTGCACCAAGGTCAAGGACTGGGGGAACTTGAAATACCAGCGGGCGAGCGAGTACGCCACGATGGGAACCACGAGAATGTACCCGTAAAGCAATGATATGGACTTTGTCAAGAGCGCAAAGTCGTACTGGTACTTTATATCCGAGTGCTTCACCCAGTTTGTCAACATGTTGGAGCCGGTGTTGGAAAGGAAGAGGAGCACAATGATGGTGGCCGTGCACCAGATGGCTCCGTACAACTCACCAGTCGTGTCCACCGCCTCGTTGCCCCCGAAAATCCTGGTGAACGGAATCATGGCATGCATGCATTTGGCCAAAAACTCATTAGAGTCAATGTCAAAGTACTGGCGGTAGTAGTTGATGGAGAAGAAATGGCCCTTGCCCGGAGGCGGGGCTGTGCTGGGCTGTGTGTCTGCGGGGACCGATGAGGCCAACGGTTCATCCTCAATACCTGAGGGTTAGTATCAGATCGATATCAGTTTTGATCGATCTTTAATTGATATCGATGGAAGACAGATATACGTACTGTATGAGGGAGGGGCGCTGGTGGTGTTGATGGACTGGCCATCAAACTAGAAGTTAGTACTGAATCGGGAGAGGTGACTGGGGGGAAAATACTTACTCCGTCATCTGCGTCGATGATTCTATCGTATTTTCCAGACATTTCAATAGTGGGTGAAGGAATAGGATGGGCTAAGAAGTTGCAAGACGGTTTGATAAAAGCCGATACAGCCCGGTGGTCTTTTGTATGGAATGTCCGGCATGCAAGAGCCAAGCCTCGGAGCTACGAATCGTTTATTAACGTTATCAGACTGGGCACTTCTAAAAAGGTTTGGGGGCTGTACTAGGGAGGTGGGGTCTTAGATTCTAGAAGCTGGCCTTTCGATTGGATGGGCTAAATATATTACGAGCTAGGTTTTAATGCAATTTAATAGCTTTAGGATAGATCAAAATGATGTATTTGAGATAAATGATATTTTTTTCGGAATAAAAATCATTATTCTTGGGACAATACCCCAGTGTTTGATTGTATTATAAATAAATTCACGACAGTAACGGTGGGAAGCTCTCCGCAATTGGAACCCCCCATTGATTATAACACACAAGGATCCTTGGGTGTAAGAGAGTCAGACTCTTGGTAATACTCTCCGAGAAAACTAGAGCCCGAAACATTAACCTCAGCGTTGGATCGCTGACTCGCTCCTAGACTCTCGGGGGTTTGCATAGCAGGACTTCTCTGAAAGGGTTTTGTTCGGACAGAATCGGGTATGGTGGCCTGATTGGTTTTAAGCATGCCTCTTCCGTCTGCTTTACCAACCTCTCTACCCATCATCGAAGCCCTATTAAGGGTCGACTGCTTCAACAAACTCTGCTTACTACCGTAAAACAGGCCATTTCCTCGCAGTGCCGGTAGGGCCGCTACACAATCAAGCGACTCAGGCTGCATCGGAGCCCCACCTCCTAAGAAGCTTCCAGGTTCGTAAGATAGAAACGATGGTCCGGAAGGTTGGTGGCTCCGGAAGGCATATTTTGTATCTCCGTTCTGATACTCCCTCTCGTTATCCAACTTTTGCTTAACCAAGTCATTGGGCGAGTTACCCGCTGGAGAATGCACTACAAAGCCCAGCTTCTCTTCGTAGTCGCGGTATGAATGAAACCCGTAAATCACATTGATCGCCCTTTCACTCAAATCCCTAGTCTCGGGGAAGACAAAGGCGTAGAAAAAGCAGCTGAGAAGAGAAAGAATCCCAAAGATGAAGAAGATGTTGTAGCTCAAGTACCTCAAAAACCACGGAGAACCAAGCAAAATACCCCCGTGGCAGAGCCAGGATACCCCCATGCTGAAACTCACTCCCTTGGCCCTCGCTTTAGTAGGCATAATCTCATTCGTAAAGAGCCATGAGGCACACGAAACGGTGGCTGAGAATACCACCATTAAAAACACCCAAAGCGCTATGGCAGCGGAGGCCATCTGGCCCCTAAGCGACAATGGAAGCATGCGGTAAGGCGATCTGGGTTCGTCCACGGTGCCGTAAATAATCATGATACCTCCCATACAGATGTGACAAAGACCCATGGCAAAAGTCCCAAACACAAGTACATTTTTACGCCTGCAACTATCGAGAAAGAGCACTGGTAAAACTGTGAACAAAGCGTTCGCCATGAACTGGAAGCCAACCACCGCCGTGTGGTAGTCTTCCTCTACCCCGCATGCGATACAGAGGGTGAGAATGTAATACACCATCATGGTGTTCCCGGAAATCTGTGCCAAAACCTGTGAAAACACGGCAAGGGCAGTGTAATGGCGTAAGCGCTTGCGAAACAAATCGTGGTAGTGAAACTTTTTCTTTTCATTGTTAACCATGGTATCGAGGATTCTCTCCAATTCCCCAACCCCCTGGGTGCTGGATATCGCCTTTAACGTCTGCGTTGACGCGGAAGTTGATTGGGGGAACACGGTTTGTTTCCTTGGAGGGTTAGATCTCTCAGCCTGTTCCCGCATTTTCTCCGCCACTTTTGTGGCAGCGATCCATTTCGAGTTGTTTGCAAGCCATTTGGGAGATTCTGGAAGGCAAAAGCCCGTAAACAAGAGGAGCACTCCCGGTACCATCTCCACCCCCCACCCTAACTGAAACGATAAATCGCCGGGGATGTAAGAGCAGAAGTAGCCAGTAAGAAGCATCAGAAATACACCCCAGTTGGTGGATCCCTGGATAAGCGCAAGGATGCGTCCTCTTTTACGGACGGGGACGGTGTCACAGACATAACATGAGAAGCTGGAGGAGACCATCCCTACCGCTATTCCTTTCAACGCTCTGGATCCAATTAGCATGTAGTTGTCGGTTTCAATAATGGAAAGGACGCCTAGATAGGTTAGTAACAGGTCGATAAGCCACGCTCTGATACATACTTCCTGCCACCCAGAATAAACAAAGGAGCTCCAGGGTCCAGATAAACCCGACAAAGTCGTACACATGGCCCCCAAGCAAGCAACCCACTAGTAAGAGTTAGTTCTGCCTATTTCATATATTCAGATTATACTTACAGAACGCGCCAACGGGACCTGCTGCCGTTACGAGCATTTGCCCTTCACTGTCAAGGGAACCATTAAAGTCTCTAGATTGTTTGAGATGAAGAAACGCGGTTAGAGACGACATCTCCAACCCCTGGAGCATGCCCCCAAAGGTTAAGATTAGTGTGATCACTCCAAGGCTGTATGTTTTAGGAAATGCCATGGATTTACGAATACTGGTTAACACAACTGGCCGAAAGAATTCCTCCAGTTGAGATATTGACGATTCTCTGAATTTTGCTCATCCCTTTTTGAAATGCAATGAGGAACCACAAAAGGGGAGCTGCGCGTGCATGCGTGGTGTATGCGAGTAATGACGATATATATTTAATTTTCTAAAAACATAAATAGGTGCTAGATGACTGATGGGTGTCATTATTCGAATGGAGAATGTCCAATAGCAGCTCATTCAACATTCACTGGGGATAATATACAAAGGAAGCGGGAACTTGCTCAAGCCTTAACATCTCTGACACCAACGTTGGAGGATCTGAAGATGGCATCACCCTCAGAGTAGCCTCTCCCCAAGCCGAAACCGGCACCGACCCAAACTGGGAAGGCTCTTCTCTTGAATAACAAGACGGAGGCCAAAACACCGGCACCGACTCCCAACCCGGTCTTAACCAAGGTGTTGGACAAAACAATGTCCCACTTGTCGTTCAACAAGTTAGCGGATGGGGTAGGGGTGACTTGCTTTTGTTGTTCAGACATTGTAAATTCTGGCAGAGTTAGTAAGACAATGGTTGCAAAGAGATGAACGCTCGAGAGATTGCTCGGATGTTTCAATTGGATTACCGTCTTCACAAACTTTTTTGACAACGAACATATGATATATTCGATCTGAAAAGAAGGAGGCACTCTGGGAAACCATTTCTATCGCCGTGTTTCAGTGAGAAACGCCGAGTTTCACGTCCCGGAAATGCGATATTGAGTTGATGCGGTCGGGTATTTCTCTCCAATTCAAGGCGATTTCAGAGGTTGAGTATCTCAATCTCACAACGAGTGTAGTACATACAAAAATGGGTGGTTGGGGTAAGGAGGCTCTTGGCTAACACTTGATGCTTACCCGAGTTTTAATGCGTACTCACTCATTTTTCAATCGAGTAATTGGATGGTGTGTGCTGCATAACGCTCACGGCTTCCGCGGCACAAGCATTGTGTTAATGTGCAGGATGGACACTTCTCCGGGGTAAGTTGAGGAGCTGTTGGTGAGTTGTTTGCATCGATTCACATAGTCGCACGCTAGACGAGTCTTTTACTGTATCTCCATAAAAGTTCTAAATCCGACCCCCTACACATATTTTTAACCTCATACGATTTTACGAGCTGTCAGAGTTATAATCGCCCGATTAATGAATAACCAATCTATTCTAGTTTTTAGTTGGCAACCCCCATTTCGGTCAAGAACGCAGCAGAGTTAGGGGCTCTGCCCAATAACTCCACCAAGTTGTCCATCTCGTCCCGGGAGCCACCTCTGCGCAAGATCGTATCTCTGTATCTGATCCCATTGGCCACGTTCATCGGATCCGCCTTGAACAAGGTGTAGTAAATGTCTGCCGCAAACACCTCAGAGTACAAGTAGCCGTAGTAGCCCGAGGCGTAGCCCCCACCTCCGATGTGGTTGAAGGAACCGTAGCCCTTGCTGACCGTATCACCGTTCTCGAAAAGCGAAATCTCCTCTCTCATGTCGTTCCACAAGGCATCCAAGTCCAAGGCAGTAGCCTCTTCGGCACTCTTGACGGTGTGCAACGTCATGTCAAACAAGGCAAAGTGCAACTGCCTCAAGCCAGCCAAGCCGCCGTTGACGTGCTTGGTCTTGATCAAGGACGCGACCAAATCGTCCGTGATGGGCTCTCCCGTCACGTAGTGCGCGGATAAGGACTTTAACTCGCTTGGCGACCACGTCCAGTACTCCAACATCTGCGATGGCGCCTCCACAAAGTCCCACGAGACACCCGTGCCGTGGAAGCGGGAGTGCTGGGTCTTGCCCATTAAGTCGTGGATCGCGTGGCCGACCTCGTGCAACAAGGTGTTTACTTCGCTGTGCTTGAGCAATGCTGGCTTATCCTTGGTGGGCTTGGAGAAGTTGCAGAGAACCACGGTCACAGGGTAGTTGGCGCTGCCATCTGCCTTGGTGTAGCCCGGAACGATGGAGATGTTGCAGGCGTGGCCATACTTGCCGTCTCTTGGGTGCATGTCGAAGTAAACCCAACCCACGAACTCAGGCTCCGCGTTGTCTAACTTCCAGACGGAAAACTGGATCACGTCCTCGTGCCACACAGATCGGTTCTCGTCCACCTGAATGAACTTCAAGTTAAACAAGGTTTCATAGAGATGCAAGATCTTAGGCACTACCGACTGAATAGGAAAGTACTCGGAGATCTTCTGGTCGTCAATCAGGTACTGCTGCTCGATCATCAAGTTTGAGTAGTACGAATGGTCCCAAATGTAGTAATGGGTCGATTCCGGCAAGCCACGTGCCTTGAGATGCGCGTTCTTCAACTTCAACAACTCCGCAATTTCCGCCTCCCCGCCGCTCTTCAACTTGCCCTTCAAGTCGCCCAAGAAGCTCAACACGTTTTCCTTGGTCTTGGCCATCCGTTCCTCCAACACATAGTCGGAAAAGGTTTCGTAGCCTAGCTTCTGCGCCAACTCCGCTCTCACCGCGATGATCTCCGCAAGGAGCTTTTCGTTGGCTGGAAGCTTGTTCTGGTTCCCGAGGAAGGCCCGCTTTCTGGTCTCCTCGGACGTGGCGTACTTCAACACCGGAAGCACATCCGGGTACTTGTAGGTCATCTTGACCTTATCGCCCTCGGCGGGGAACCCGTCCACAACGTCCGCTGGGACACCGTCCAACTCCGCACGCGTGAACAACAAGAACCCCAACTCCTCGTTACAGTTCTTGTTGAACAGGAGCGTCAAGTTGCTGTATTTCTTCTTCAAGTCCTTTACTTCCTTCCGGGCCGCCTCTGGAAGCGACAACCCGTCGCGCTTGTAAGTCGTCATGACCTTCTTCAACAAGCGCTTGCTTTCATCGTCCAACTTCGCCTGGAACGCTGCATTTGCGTTCAACTTTTCCCAAACCCGGTACACGTCGATTCTGGAAGATGCCTCAATGCCTGCTTGCTGCAACTTCTCCTCCGCCTGTGTGGAGGCGTCGCGGATGGCCTTGTCGGTGGACACTTGCTGGTAGAACGTGATGATAGACTCTGGGCCACGCTCCTCGTTCTCGGCCTTGACAAACGGCGCAAACACGTTCTCGAAAGTAGGCTCGGTGATAGCGGCAATGGTGTCGTACAACTGGGTGTTGGCAGCGATGAGCTGGTCGGCTTCCGCGAGGATCTGCTCGGCGGTGTGGTTCCACACCGGTGGCGCCTGTGGGGGAGCTGGGAAGGACATGGTTTGTTTGGTGAGGAATTGGATGAGAAGGGCAATTGAGGCGACAAATAGCGATATATATAGCATTGAGATGTGTAGGTGGCGAAAGAGGTTGGCAACGTGGGGAAATGCGCTTACGTAATTTACAGTGGAGAATTAGAGCCACACGGGTGTGCGGGCTGGCAATGCCGTATTACGAGGAGGCGAGTTTTTTTTTTACGACAGGCAAGGGAATTATATGAAAGATAAAGGGGTGAAGGGGTCTATAGAAGCTTGAAGTGTGTAATCCAGGTTCTAGGATGGAAAAGTGTGGAGTATTCTGTAAGGGTGAGGGGGGCTATGGAAGCCTAGACCCTTGGAGCGGAATGGTGTATTGATTCTGGGTGAGGTGTTGATCATGGGTAATTCTTGAAGATATAGCTAGAGATCGGCCAGATCTTATTTATTTAAAAACTATGAGTGGTAACACATAATAGGTGTATTCAGAGATCTACCAGATCAACTAGATCCTTGATATTTTCAGGAGTTGCTCGCATGGTCTAGTGGTATGACGTCTCATTCACTCTGAGAAGGTCAAGGGTTCGATCCCCTTTGTGATCACTCATTTTTTTTCTAGCGCGCCGTACGCACCAATACGTTCCATCTAGTTATATACGCCGCCGTTATATCTAGTAGCGATGCAACATCGGAGTACTCTAATACGACACAGAAATGTCTATCAAATCCCTAGTCACTATTGATGCACTTCAAAATTATCATCTACCAAGGGCAGGTGTGGATCCACGCGTATGCACTTTTACTGGTCCAGAAGTAGCTGATGGGGCATTAAGGCGTTTAAAGCTTTAGATAAGTACATGTGCAATTCAGGTTAAGATTCCTACCCACATACATGCACTTATAAACGTAGCTTTATAAACGTAGCTTTGTAAAACCTCCTGGATCTCTGGCCATGCATGTCTCATAAATGCAAGCATGTCTCATACATGGCATCACTGTCAACCCCACAAGTCGAACCTCATCCATGTCTCCACACCTTAGTACCCCTTGCTTCTACTAACGCACACACCCCCACGAATGTTTCATGTTCTGCCAGGTGTCGCATAAACATCAGCCACCCCTTGAATCCTACAGGAACAAAATAGTAGACAATGGCCCGCAACAGCTGATAATGCTGGCAAGGCCAAGTCTAGAGGGTATTTAGTCCTTGGATGTTTGGTGGTGGCATAATCCAAGGTTCCAGTCACCTTAACCACAAAGTGTGATCCCGTATGTCTGTCTTGACTTGCACCTTTCTGTTGAAAATTACTGGTGAATGCGACTGACGGCCTAATCTATGTAGACTTAGCCTTCGGAATAGATGAGACGGAAAGCACCAGCTAACCATTCGCTTTATTTTAACGCAATTATCGTGAGTTGAAAGTTACACTTGGATAGGAATTAATACAAGTGCTGTAATTACTATCGGTTCGGATTTCCTTGAAGACATTGGCTAGACCAGGCATTTACCTCCAATAACTGTGGTTGCGTACCGTTTCCCTCTACCAGATTAAGTAATCGTCTTATCATCAGGCCGTGCTGGAGTAGCCACTTCGTCTTATGAGGTACTCTGCCCATTTCTATGTTTATCATGCTTAGATTCGTCTGGATTGTCTATGGTTTAGATTCGTCCGGATAGTCTATGGTTTAGATATACCCCCGTACCGCTTAAATACACTCTTAACATTTAAACACTGCATTGCTCACGCGACCAAAGATCTACGCGAGTCAATCTCTGGCTTTCGTGCCTACGGCCGTAGACAAGACCTCGTGCGTACGCAAGTCTTGCTGGATAATAAATGTATCTGGCCTTGCATATATCACAGAAAAAATCCTACATACCAAAGTTTACGAACAGCAAATCCTTCCAGTAAAGATTCAACGTGTCTTCCTTCTAAGATAAATTGCCATTCCGTTATATCCGCTTAATCGTATCCCCAAAATAACCGCGCTGGGTACGTTTCAATGTACCCTAACCGTGCCAGCCTACATCTGTACGCGGAAGACAAATAGGGCGCTGGTCCGAAGGTTTCATATGTTTCAACAGGTACAACAGCCACTTGTCTAATAGCTAGCCTCACCGGGTCAACATTTGATCCGATGGCAGGTCTTTGATCCAAGTGCTAACGACGCGCAGCTGAGCTGAGATGCCTGGCAAACTGTCGAAGCTACGGAACGCAAGGCTTGAAGGTCCCGAAAACAATCATGAATAACAGGTTGGCGGTCCTAACAAACCAGCAAATACGAACTGGTGCGAAAGGCTTATGCAGGCTGAACAAAAGAGACTCTGGATCCAACCCGTTGTCAACTGCTATGCCATTTTGTTTGCTGCAGATTTTATCTCAGCCCAGTGCCGGAAATCGTAGAGGGCTCATCAACCCAACCATCTGAGTTTTGTAGCAAAGATGCGCTAGTTGAGCTTACCACCCACGACAAATCAGCACGTACAATAACATAGGCCGTATCTCAGACTGGATGACCACCTATAATATCGCGTGGGTCCTCCGCTGGCAACGGCATCAAGTGGTCCGGTATGAATTAAGGATAAGGTTCCCTTCTCTGATGTTCCATGCAGAGCTACCCTCCGGGTAAACTGTGCACAAAGCCAATATTGTGCTTACCTAATCAATTCTTACGTGCATGCGACGGTGCACCCCGGCCGGTAAAAACCCATGAACGGTTTACATACATCGGTTTAGACTGCAGGATACACCACTGCTCTGCAGCAAGGACGATCAAGGGCCAAATCCGAGATTCTCGCCACACCGCAAAATACAACATATGCACGACCATAGTCCTGAAAAGGAGAAAAAAATGACCGTACGGGAGTTTGCATAAACACTCCTAGTTTTTTTGTTTTTTATTACCGATGCAGCTCCCAATGTCATACGCTGGGGTGAAGTGGCGAATCGCTCTTTCACGTGCATGTCTGCACCCACCAGATCTATCGGTGCCCCTATGTACGGTGCCTAAACGACCTGTGCAGTGAATGGTCCCATAAGTGTGTTAATTATGTACAGTATAGTGCATCTGGCCGGTGGGGGCTGAAGAGAGTCTCGGCCCATAGGGAGTGCAGCGGGTTTAACGAGGGAGGAAAGTTACGCATGTGCACGAAGGCATAGAGGGCTAGGAGAATAGTATCACGGGCCTCCGGCACCTTGCATGCTCGTGCTTTCTCTCGTTTCGCCAACCCGAAAAAGAAATGTACGTGCAGCAGAGCGAATGGTTCTGCAGATTCGCATTGTGCGTAGGAGAAGTGTAGTATGGCACTGCAGGAGGTGAAAAATCTTGCCTGCAAGTATTTTGTATGGTATCTGCAAACTAGGCCGTCAACCGAGTGGGCTACTGTAAAACGTAGAAGATGGATAGGTTTTGCCAATTCTAATTTGGCTTCGCAATCACCCCTAAAATATCCCATCAGCCACACCACTCTTGTTCCTCTTTGCTACGTCCATCAATCTTGACCACCAGTCTTGAACGCTGAAGCTTGCTCATATCTCTGTCTATACCCCTTTCTTTCTATAACCTCATCCCCTTTACACCCCACTCTTTACGCCCACCCTTTACGCCCACCCTTTACACTTGCCCTTTACATCCCATCTCCCCTAGCCCTCATTATGTCTCTTAAAGAAAAGTTGCGCACAAAGTTTACCCGCACAAAGTCGCTCTTGAAAATGGGTGATGACGAGCCGTCACTCCTCATGCGCAAGCTCTCCACATCATCGTCATCGCTCGAGTCCGAAACGGCCTCCATGTCGCCATCCGAGGACTACGACGACGACCTAGATCCAGACTGTCCACCCCGTTTGCGCAACGGGTCTCTCTCCTTCATAGCCATGCCCTCGCCCTTGTCGGCGCAAACCATTCGCGAGGTGGAGGAGGAGTACGTCAAAAGACACACCCGCGACAGCTCCACTGCCTCTAGCTCCGGCTTGTCGTGCATCCCAGAAGACGTCAGCGCCTCTGAGAGTAATTACCACCAGGAGCTCTCCCAAAAGCTTTCCCAGCAGCTCCACAACACATATCTCGCCGAAAGCGCCATGGACCCAATTGACGAACGCAACACATCCACTCCTACGATACAGTCCCGCTCACCCTCGCCCTTGAACCGATCACACTCGCCCCACGACTCGTCGTTCGATACCACCTTGACAATTCAGGGCGAATCCGAGAGCCAGGACCTTCCCGAAGACCCCCACTATTTCTCCAACAAGCAGCAGCACGGCCAGGAGGCGTATGCAAATCTTTCCAGCGATGACTTGCTTCCCCCTATTCCGATGTGCCCCCCCTCCACGGAAGAGGAGCTTTCACCGACCATCTTGCCAAATCCGTTGTTCAAGAGACCGCTCTCCACGCCACCCTGTGCGCCGTCGATGTTTGGCAACGATGAGTGTGTGTCGCCCATCACTCCACCATCCTTCCACAACCGTGCCAGCTACGGCTCGGGCAATTCCACCTCCACCACGCTATCTTCGAGTAATTCCGAGTTGAACCTTCTGCAAGTGCCGAATATGAGTCTCATGCTGGCGCCAAATATGGGTCTCATGCTGGCGCCAAATATGAGTCCGAATAGCAGCACCAGCAGTGCCACCCTCCCCATGCTTCACGAGGCGTCTTCGGCCACGAAGGCTGATAACCACGACTACGCAGACGCCATGGCCAGCACCATCTTGGAAAAGGTCAGCCGTAGCGCCAGCGTCTCCGTCCACCAATCGCAGGTATCGGTGGACAATTTCCATGACGACCGCAAGAGCTACGACCACGACACGTATCACGGTGATATCGTTGCCATCCAGGATACCAATACCGACAACTGGGTGATTTAGGTACTATCAGTTTGTGGTACAACTGCCAGATCTGATGTGCAAGCTCAAGCCCGGATGAATTCGCTAACTCCACTCGGATTAATTCGCTTCAGCTCGAGGTATTTGCTTAGCCGAGTTCACAGCTGAATGGATTATGCATCCTACAGACAAGCCCCACCGTAAGTTAGTCTCCCAAGTCAAGTGAGATGGCTTTAAACGGTTGATTGTATGCGTAAATCGATGATTGGCATTTATACAAATGTAGTTGAGAGCTAAAATAGGGAATGGTATTGTTCTACGGTCCTTTTGAAGAGGGTTCAATCTTAGACCTGGATATTAAAATATACAATTGGGTCGTATAGATAACCATTAGTTTAGCCATATGACCTTAAAATATCCCTTCTGCAAGTCACAAGCGACGTAGAGGCTATCGGCAGCCTCAACTCCTGGAGTCAATGCATCTTGTACTATCAATCTAGGCCAAATAGGCGACTCAATTGGACTAGCACATGCTTCTTCGGACTTTTTTTCCGTAATTCGGCTCATTCGCAATATATCTTTTTTTCTCAAAACTGGTTTGCCACAGGATTCAGGGGCAGCTCAGAACCACACATCCTAGCAAATTAGCCTTTGCATTATACTTTTGCATGTGGGATTGAGTTCTAGACTGCTTCCAAGACTGAACGCAACATTTTAGGATAAGCACGAATAGGGAAATTTACCTATCGTACGCGCGGCCCCAGTTTAGGCTCACCGGTAGATTGCCTTTTAGACTTTTACAGCCAAGGAACCACTTGTAGCCTAATCTAGCTAGCGAAAGGCTGACCATACTACAAGGCTCCTACCTGAGTATCTTTCCAGAGCCGCTAATCCGGAAACTCCGCTGAAATAACAAGCTTAGTAATGGCGCGAAACGTAAAAGCTCCAGCTTTCTCGCATGGCCCGGACTAGACTCTAAGGGCTATTGAGCAACATATCAAAACGACAAAGCTGGGAAACAATGGTGTCTAGTAGATATTCTATTGCAGTTAAAAACAATAAGACGCATAGTAGTCTGAAACAGAGCATCAAGCCTGATAGTCTTTGTCCTCTCTTCGGCCAGTGGATATCCGAGTATAGTAAAAAGTTCCACTGTGTAGGGGGCAACGCTGCACCTATTCTGATCTGAACTCGTCTAACTTGCTGCTAGTAATTATGCGGTCCGCAGGTATACTTGGGTCTGTAATATCCGCACTGGCGTAAGTCTTTGTTAGTATATCTGTTAGTCTGTTGGTACATCTATCTGTTGCCGATGACTCTACGGCTGTGTTTGGCTCTGCATTCCCGGAGTGTTATACACCCAGGCAGCGCTATTGCCCAGACTTTTTAAAGGGTACAACGGGATAATTTGTTTGGCAGCTGTGGAGTGAGTATTGTGTTTCAACCAATGTCTAACATATGCCTTTGCTGTGGCATCAAAAGGTTAGGGTCTAGCTTGGTTTGTGCTACACAAAGATCGATCTGGCACAAAAGTGATTGATGCCCTGAACAATATGTAAGTACACGGCTAAAATTGAACGAGCCGAATATACGAAGCTTGAAGATAACTTTTAATAGTTTCGGTTGCCATATCAAACATTGTGTTACCAGTCTCCTTAGCACATGCAGAAATCGAACACGACTGTCCAAATTCATGTTTTGCGCATGAACTACGATTTACGTACATACCAAAAAATATATGGGTTATTGTGACGGTGTATGTCTGTTTCGGAAGACAAGAACAGGCGACATATCAAATACCATTGGCCCTCCAAAGCAACACATGGGGAGCTAACCCAAAGTGTGTATAAGCCCCTTATTTCGCGAGTCAGTGCATGATCCAAATGCAGCCACCCGTGCTACATGAGCCAATTTATGGCACAGACATAACAGACTACCTCCATTACCGTAGCGACACAGCACCTTATCTACACTATAGCGATCTACCAAGATCTGCTCCATGAGAGGATAATTCACGCCGCGGAGGAAAAACCTCTCCCTACTGTGCAGCCCGATCAGGTAATTGCTCACATGCAAGTCCAAAAACGGGTGGGAATCTGGAGCACGTGCGTCTGCTTTGGATACGAATATGGGCAGAAAGCACTGCACCACAGAATGTACATAAGCCGCAAAAGACGGCCATTTACCGCCCTCCCACATGTAATCCTACGCTTGTCATCGTAGTAATAGAATAACTAAAGCGGTGGACTAAACAGAGGCTCTCTCTTGCAGACATACGATCTTCACCTACCCTTTTGTCCTGGGAATTTTTCGAGGACATTCTTATGTATGCAGCCACATTGGGAAGCTTATAGCACGTGACCCAATGCTGAATCGCACAATAACATAAAAAAATGGACTCGATTATTTACAACCGTTGATCTGGAAACCACCTTTGCTACACCCCCCAACTATTGACAAATCGGAATTTCCCAGGGTATAGAGTTACCAGAGTTGTTTCCACTTCTATCAACTCCTTTTTTTTTATTTCCATTCCTAACTTTCCCTTGGCTAGCCTTCACAAGTCTTTCCGGTTTGTAACCTGGACCCCTAGGCAGATTAAGATCTGGTACATGCCCCACTCTCTTTGACACTCCGCTTAACCCCTCCTCTATCTCCTTGCTTTCCTTCTATGATATCTTTGGATAAACTCTGCAGCGTGCTCTCGGCGTTGGAACACAAAACAGACAACCTTTTGCACAACATCGTGGACAACTCCGAACTCCTCCAGAGCCTCAACGAGATCAACCATGACATCACCGACTCTGACCGCGCGCTCGACAGCATCACAGCGTCGCTCCAGGAGTCGACAAGGTTCGCCTCCGGACTCGACTCGCTAGCCCTCAGGTCTGAGTACTTCGAAGCGCAGTTGAATGTCTTGGAGTACCAGCACCTAATGGGCAGAAACCGGCTCTTTGGTCTGGGCCAGGAAGCCTCAGGGTTAGACTGGTCGCAGACCGAGTCGTCGCTTGAGGAGTTGTTCTTAGAGTTCCAGACGTTGACCAAGTCTATGAAGGCTGCTGATAGGCCCAGTGATGCCATTGATAAGCCTGGGACAGGTTTTACGCCCAGAAGCTTCCACACACCAAAGCGTCAGAGTGACTCCTCTAAGGAAGGCCATCTAGTGGCCGATCAGCTTTCGCTCTCAGAGGTCAACTCCTTCACATACACAGCCACGCCGCCGATGCTTCCGCGCGAAGAGACTATCCGTTTGAAGCCGATAACGTGCAAGTCGCGGCGAATCACGAAACACAAGTCGCGTTTCACGTTGAAGCGGTCGTTTAGCAACCTCCATGTTGCTAGTGACTCCCAGAACTACCCGATGCCCAGGACAGTCTTTGACCCCTCTCTGGATTTGAGTGTGAGTGCAGAAAAGTCTGATTTGAATGCGCCCAGAAAACTCTCTACCGATCCATTTAGGCCCTTCGATGGGATGGAGAGAGACCAACTTTTTAGCAAGTCGTCCAGACACAATTCTCCTGATCCGGAGTATGCCGGTAGCGATCTCTCTTCTATGGACAAAGCTGCTAGAAACCTCTCTATCTTAGAGCACAAAGCGAATACCCCAGTCTCTGATTACACAGAAAGCGCACCTACTCTAAGCGCTTTGCCCGATTCATTCCATTCTGCCTCCGACAAGCTCAACTTGAAAAAGCACACGTCCTTACCCCACTTCAACCGCATTTCACATGCCAAACCCACCTCAAAGTTGCATATGGCACTCGTGGAAGCCGGCCAGGAGCCTGTTGACGACCATGAAGCCTTGAAACACTACGTGTCCCACGACACTCTCCTCCGAAAAGACCACGGGTATGTCCTCAACATGAAATCAGCTGCCACCACCAGCACCAACGATGACTATTTCACATACAATCCTCGCAAGTCAGTGGCGGCAGACCTGGCACCCTCGCCCATCTCCATGGCGTCCCGTGTATTCGAGCCGAAAAATTACCACAGGCGCCACAGTATCACTACCAGCACAGCCTCACACCACGTCTCGACACCCGCTACAACCTACTCCATGTACGAGGACACCCCCAGAAGCCGAACTGGGAAGCCGAGCCTGCTCCCGCTGGTGGGCTACAGCGAAAATGAAGAGGTATTTGGCGAGAATGTTGTAGACAGTCCTGGATATTATCATTACGGTCCTTACAACATCGATGACTACGACTTTTCGGCGTCAGAGTCCGAATTCGAGGGCTCGGGGGAGGACCACAGTAATGAGGAAGTCCCTAGACCTGTTTCTCGGGCCAGCCGAACATCGGTGCTCACCGTGGATGACTACCAGAGACTCCAAAAAACAATGCTTGGCGCCATCCGCTTGCCTCCGCAGAGCCAGAAATTGCAGATGATCGCGAAACCCACCAAGAACGATATCGAGCGACAGACAATGGGATGGTTAGGCCGCTTTAGCCAAAAGACGGGCTTGGTGCAAGCGTCGAATTTGGGCGTTAGTGTGGCCACCAGCGGCCTTCACACTAACGTAATTTCATCCAATGGAGTGGTGGTTTACCTGAATGAGAACAGGAAGAGTCCCCCAGACAACATTTGCATCAATACCAAGAACATCACCGAGGAAACTGAATTACCGCTGCTGCTGGTGGAACACCGTTTGACCAAGTATCTTACAAAACCGGAACAAGCGTGTCAAAAAGATTCTCAGGAAAAGCTATCGCGGATCGCCCAGAAGCGGGTGTTGTCATTCTGGGCGGACTCAGGAAACTTGCTCACCCACTACCGTCTCCCGGCCTTCTCCGAGCCCTCTAGAGTGCTTCCAACTACCCCGGTAAGGAAAGCTGCCTTGGATATCAGTCAGGTGCTAGTCCGGTCTGAATCACAGCCTCGAAGGGTGTCGGTAGACGCCAACAGCCCGCCTTTACCCTTGCAGCAGTCAAAACAATGGTCATTGTTGTTTGCGAAATTGAAGGCCGCGAAGCACCACAGCTACGAGACGATCCAGCGGCTCGGGGACGATTTGAGTAGACCCATTGTAGAGACCGGGGTGCCTTTACCGCAAAACGACCCAGCTGCCCCTTCCAGACTGTCGATGATAGCCATCAAGCAGAAGAAGTGGCGGGCTGAGGACGACGCAATCAAAGGGTCTTATTCGAAAGTGATAATCGGAGGCGGAAAGAAAAAATTCATTTTTAACGGCAAGGCCGAAGACATCGAGTGGTGCGAGGAGGACGATCACCCGATGATGTCAAGGATCAGCCAGCAGGCCTTGGACGAAATCAGCCAACAGGCTTTGGACGAGGCGCTAGCTAGCGAGGGTTTTTTATTTCAGTAAACTGTATTGGGTTTCTGCTGCCTTATGCTAGCCATGTAACCAATATAAAATGATACTGTTAGTAGCTAAAGCGGAGAGGTTTATCTCTGGCGTAGGAAAAGCACCAGTTCAAGCATTCGACTAGGACGTAAGCGAGTCTTACTGAATTGTTCAGGGGTTTATAAACCAGATGAGTATTTGGTTTATCCAGAGTTTTAGAGTGCCGAGAAATGGCCAAATGCCATACGTGGGTATATATCCCGCGGTGTCCAGCCATGAGTCCAGATCCTACGCAAACGACAGCTTTAGCTCCAGTATATCATTTATTATAAATAGAATTTAGCATCTTGATAGTGATGTATACCGGTATTTTGGGATTAAGCCCCGATTAATTCGAACCGTTCCGATGAAAATTAGAGTAAACACCCACTATGCATGGTTCCCTACAGGCACGCGACGCGTCACTTTCGCGTCTGCATGGACGCGTTATGAATTTCATGGCGCCTGCATTTGCACAAACTTTTCCCGTTGTTTACTCTTACCATAAGTCCACATTCTCAATTACTCCGGATAAAACTTCTATAGCATCATATCTGCCTACCACTTCACACTATGGATCTCCTCAACGACTTGGATGATGTGCCAACCTCCACGGTTGTCTACCACAAGCATATAGACATAGACATTCCGTCGCAGACTCAAATGGACGAGACCCAAATGGACGAAACCCAGCCGATTGTCACCCAACCGCCAAAACTCCTACAGGCCACCAGCATGATCCCGTCGTTTGACCTCTCGATCCTCGATAGGGTCAAGAGACGCCTCAATGGCGAGCCCCAGAAGGAAAGCGAGGTCACAGAGGTGGCGCAAACGGAGAAGGCTGAGGCAATCCAAGCCATACCTGGGTCACGGGTCAACCAGGAGTATCCCCGGGTCCAGAACGTTTCCAAGGCCATTTCTTATGGAGAAAAGCCAGCGGTTCCGGCCCAGACTTTGAGGACAAACTTTCTTGATTCTCTCTTCTCTGACGACGAGATCTCACAGCCACAGTCCCCACCGAACAAGGAATCGTTCCATGTTGAGGCTTCGACCCAAGAATCCTTTGATGTATCACAAAATAACAAGGAATCCCCACAATCTACTGCCGAACTCGCTGTTTCACGCGAAGAAAAAATCTCGCTTCTCGCAGAAAAGAGACGCGCCGCACGCGCGGAAGAGACGCGCCGCTTACAAGAAGAGATCTTCAACCAAACCCTCACAGACGAAGAAAACGAACTTGCTGACACGCTGGTGGTTTCCTCCGGCCACAAACGAGTCTCGCGCAAGGAAGCCGCGGAGTTGGAGCTAGCCACGCTCGAGATCCAGCGGGAAACGGTGTTCAAGAGACGGATCAGACCAGTAAAAAGCTCCAAAACCGCGTTTGTCAGCGCGTTCATCGGCTCTTCGCAGCCCAGTAGTCCCTTGATCGAGGCCGCACACCGCAGCAGTCCTGTGACGTCGCCGATGAGGGGTGACAAGCCCCTGGATGGCTCCGATGACGATGTGACAGCCAATGGGTTGGATCTTTTAGCCAAGCCGGGCGCTACGAATTCGCTGGAACCAGGAGCTGCGGATTTCGTTTTGAGTAACCCGTTGGGGGCTTACAAGATCAGGCTCCAGGAGGAGCTCGCGCGCAACGCGTCGTCACGGCTCGTTGACTTGGACTCGGACGAGGATCTCAGCGAGCTCAAAACACTCACATCCAAGGCCAACCGTTTGGAAGTCAAGCACCGGTTCCAGCGGCGAAACATGGCCAAGTCGTCGGTGTCCTGCGCGGTTTTGCGTCAGACCCCGACGGCTGGTGCTGCTCTCAAGGACTCTGGCCGTAAAACCATGTTTGCGGCGCTCCATGCGAAACACCGTGCCCAGTTGCTTCAGGAAAAGAAGCAAACACTCGATTTGGGCGGCGTGCAGATCCAGGAGTTGGAGAAGGAACACCAGGAGATGGAGAACTTGTTAGAGCGGGAAATTGAGAGAAATCGCCGGCTCCGCCAGAGAGAGAAACAGAGGGAGAGAGAGGCTGAGGCGGAAGAGAAGGGTACTGATTCAGAGGTTCCAGAGTCAGAAGCTGAGTCTGGGAGCGAGGCTGAGTCTGGGAGTGACGCCGAGACTGGAAGCGAAGCTGAGACTGGAAGCGACGACTCAGCCTCTGAGGAAACGGTTTCCAAGGTGAAAAAGCGGGTCAGGATCTTGTCTGACGACGAGGATGATGAGATCAGAGACAATATCATAGCCAAAGCGACTAGTGGTATTTTCCCCGAAACCCAGAAAGAAATCAGAAGGACTAGTGTCCTGGACGCTGGAGATAATGATGAGAGCTTCCACCTTGGCTCTTATGGGGGTGATCTCTTTGGAAGCATCGCGCCTGAGACCCAAGAGCAGGCCTTGGACGGGGATGTGCTCCAGGCTTTGCGCTACAACGGCCAGGTTTTGAAGACAGTGGAGGTTTCAGAGTATGACATCTCCATGGACGCATCGTTTGCTGGGTATGTGACGAAAGACGCCAGCATGGACCGCGGCGCTATTGAGGAGGATCTCCAGGAAACGCAATTATCGGAGGTTGTTCCGCCAACCCAGACCCAAACACAGAGGTTTCTGACCCAAACCCAAGGGTTGACCCAGACCCAGGTCGATACCCAGAGGGAGAGAGAAAGCTTGGATGCCGGTGCCTCGGGAGATGAATCAGACTCCGTTCAACGGGTCAAGCACAGGGAAGCCCCCCAATCTAACATTCCGGTGGAATCCGAATCCGAAGACGAGGTGATGAGGGAGCTCCGGGTGGAGAAGGAGCGCCATGCGGAACGGAAACTCCGGCTTCTCCAAAAAAAGCGGCGTTTGGCGATGGAGCGGTCGGGGATGCGCCAAATGATGGACCAGGAGGCTGAAGAGTCTGAGGACGAATGGGCTGGTGTGGGTGGTGCCGATGGCGAAATTTCTGACCAGGAAGACTCCGAGGACGAGCGGATGATTGACAGATCGCTCAACATCCGGCTCGGGGAGGCGGAGATCCGCGCAAAAGCCATAGACGACAGCAAAACTGCTGATAATCAGCTTGTCAACCGGATGTTGGACGATTTGAAGCACCATCGGTGGGCCAAACGCGGGGCAAAGTCAGGAATGGGATTGTCTGATGATGAGGACGCCAGTGTGTTGTACCAGTATTATCGGACCAAGACAAACTTCCAGAAGGAGCAGCTTCTTAAGAATCAACAGATGTTGGAGATGTCGAAGAATGAGAGGTCGCGGGCGTTTTTTGAATCGATTGCGGATGAGGATGTTCGGGTGAAGCTTGATGGGAGTGAGGATGATGAGTTTGCCCTAAGCGACCCGGAAAGTCCGATGGATGATCCAGCTGATCCCCTCAAGCCAAAAGAGATTCCTCTGAGCCTCCCGTCGATAAAGCGACGCAAGGTAACGGTGACGTCTGCGTTTGTGCAAAAGACATTGTCCTTCCTTAACGAAGTGGAAGCGGTGCCTGAGGCCTGGCCTGAATCATCGGACGACGAAGACTTGCACTCGCTAAAACAGCGTTCCATCATCAAAACGATCCACAGCACGCCCCAGAAACGCGTCAGTGTTGAGGTGGACGAGTTCCAGGTGCCGACTCGCGTGCGCCTGTTTGCAAAGAGCACCGTGCTGGAGCAGGGCTCCACCGAAAGCTTGGTCACGGTCTCCAGCGGCTTCCGGGCCACCAACGGCTCCAAGGCGTCGGTCACGTATATCCGCAGCGTCGCCCAGACACCGGTCCGCGAGTTGAAGGTGAAGAAAATCCAGCAAAGCGTAAAATCGGGTGCCACGCGCAGAGAGTTGAAGAGCATGTTCTCCGGAGGCAAGTTCACCTAGTGTATTTTAAACGAAACAATCAATATTTAGACCAAGCAATACGATTCTATACTTGCACGTCTATAATTTCATAGTTTCTCACTATACTATTTTAATCGGAATGAGTCGCTTCACAACGTCGACCCGAATACCTACGAGCTTGCGGAGATGAATGAAACCCTTTTTTGTTTAGATACAAAAGAATAAACTCCATTATCTTTACTCCAATTTTTATTTAAACGGTTGAATTGTTGACGGTTTTGGCCTTGTAAAAAGACTAGCTCAGACTTCATTGCCAAATGCGGTAATTCCTCTATACAGTAACTTTTCCGCAGCCCTAAAATTTTTATGCTCATTTCGCAGCCTGACGAATTTTTCACTAGCTCCGCGAATATACCGAAAAACTATAAATTCCGCCGATGCCCCCATTTCTGAACGAATGGTTTCCCGGCAAAGAACAAGCGCCCCCAATGTACCTGTAAAACAGGATATATAGTAAAAGGTACGTTTCCTCCCTTGACTCCAGAATCTCTCTCATGTTGATCGTTTGGCGGTGATTATTTGCATTTATACCAATTGTTCCAACTGAATAACCTATGTTGACAACTGCACTATCGTTAAGTTTCAGCCTTGTATGAGCCTTATCACCATGAGAGAAATTGGAGACTAGCTCCGTTTTACAACAACAACTAACATTCTCAGAGTAAGTGAATTTCACAACCATTATGTCCGGTTTCAAGTGCGGCTATTTCTCTGATGATACATCCGACCGGGCGGACATAGTACACCGTATTCACCACTGATTAGGTTCAGTAATCGCATCTCTGTGTACAAATTATGAGGTGTTGGTGTTTGTGGGGTGATGATAGGTCTTTTATCTGAGCAATACATAGTTTCACTTGGCTCTGGTCCAGACTGAAATATACGAGCGAAATTCTAACAGATTTTCTAGGAATCGGTATTCCCTTTTATTATACGTCTTCGGGTGTCTTGGTGCCTTTCCAATTTCTTACGTGATGATACCTTTTATATTCACACTGTACTAGAACTCTGTTCGGTGACTACAAACATAAAAAAAACTGATTTAATGAATCTGATTTGAAATTGCAAAGGCAACAAGGCTTCGAAGAGTAAAATATATTCCTCGTGAAAAATACTCTTTGTATGAACTATCACCATGTAGACTATGTAGACACTCACTATGACATTGTATGCTCTCAGGTCGCCGCTCCGGTTCTTCCATAAACCCGTTATTACTCAATAAGCACCTCTACCCTATTATCAATTCGCTATTGATAGACCCACCTGAACCACTGTGGCGCAGGCCCGATCGTGGCAACGCCCTCACATTTATGTGCCGGACAGACCCCATTCTTAGATCAACGTGCAGGATATTTATTTAGACGCCAGATTTAGGAGAGACATTTTTCAGGGGCCCTTCTCAACCTTCTTTTCCTCCTCATGTCTCTGATATATCGCCTCCAGATCCGGGGGATCCGGTCTTTCGATCCCGATACGACAGAGCAAATCCAATTTGGAAAGCCACTCACTGTCATTACCGGACAAAATGGGTCAGGCAAAACAACCATCATCGAATGCCTCAAGTATGCCACGACGGGGGACCTCCCACCCAACTCCAAGGGAGGAGCCTTCATTCATGACCCAAAAATCACAGGCGAGCGTGAGGTCCGTGCTCAGGTTAAATTGGGTTTCAAAAACGCAAGGGGAATTTCGATGACAACCACGCGGACGATGCAACTTTTGGTGAAGAAGACGGCGACAACGTTCAAAACGCTCGAGGGCCAGCTTGTAGCGATTAACAAGGGCGAGCGAGCAACCATTTCGACTAAATGCGCCGAGTTAGACACCCAGATCCCGTTGTATCTCGGCGTTTCCAAGGCCATCCTCGAGTATGTCATCTTCTGCCACCAGGAGGACTCCCTCTGGCCGTTGTCGGAGCCTGCGGTATTGAAAAAACGCTTTGACGAGATCTTTGAGGCGCTAAAGTTCACCAAGGCGCTAGACACAATCAAGGCCGTCCGAAAGGACATGGCGGTCGAGGTTAAACTCTTGGAGCAGTCCGTTCAACATCTCAAGGGCGATAAGGAACGCGCGGATAAGGCAAAGGCGCGCGTGGCACAGATTGTCGCCAAAATCAATGCGTACTCCACAGAAATAGCGGATGTTTCCGCCAAGGCGGCCGAAATTTCGGCAAAGTCCGACGCGTTGTTCGCGTCCAACCAGGAGTTTCAGGCAGTGTTGAGCCAGCTCGACACGTTAAAGCGGTCAGAGGCATCGCTTGAGTCTCAGATCACACGATTGACCGCGAATTTAGAAATTTTGACGGCTAATGACAAGGCTTTGCTCGCTCAGTTGGCGAATTCGCTGGAGATTATGGCCGAAAAGGTCAAGCAAGTGGGCGTTATGAAAGGTGATTTGGCCAAAGCGTCGGAGAAATTGACCGCGGCCAGAGTGGCTTACAGCCATGCGATTAGCGAAGAGGGCCAGTTGAAGGCGGCCGAGGCAAAGTATTTCGGTGATTTGGCCGAGCGAAACGCCTTGGTGAGAGCTAATTTGGGATTGGTCTCTGGATCTGACTCCGTAGACATCCAGATAAGTCCCAAGGGCATATCTGATGGCACTCCAGATGGTTTAACGGATGAGGAGGTGGATAACTTTCTTCTATCATTAACCCAGCGGCTAGAGACCTTACGGCGAAAGCATGCAGCGCTTGTCGCGGCCAACGAATCGGCCAGGAATGACCTCCTGGACCAGTTGAAGGTTCTCGGCGACAGCAAAATGCGTGAGGAGCAGCACCGGCTCTACCAGGTTGCCGATATCCGGAAAATCGAAGCCCTGATGGATGAAATCCAAATCAAACTTAACGCTTTGCTGTCGAACGAAGGTAGCATTGCGTATGAAAAATCGCTTTTGGAGGAGTATGCGAAAAAGCTCCTGGACTTCCAAGCGGAGGATGTCCTTGGGCAACTCGCAGCAGACGTGCGGTCGGGCCAGACGAGACAGGGGGTTTTGGAGGCCGAGTTGGAGGAACTCCAAAAGAAGTTTCTGACGGCCAACCGCCAGTTCGAGATCCACGGCAAGATCAACTGGTTGAAAGAGGACGGGCTCCATCGGCAGAACGCGCTCAAGGCGCTTGTGGAGAGCACCCGCGAGAAAGTCGAGGCTGCGGGGTTGACGATGGCGGATAGTGTCGCCGCCACAGAGGTTGAAGTGAGGGCGAGCATTTCTCGGGCCCTGGCCGCGCTTGCCACGGCGAATGCCTCAGGCGAGGATGTCCGGCAGGCGATTTCGTCCGTGGAATCGAGTTCCGAGTACTCCACCAATAAAGTCGCCCAGCTAAAGCAACTTTTGGCCGCAACGCGGGCCAAAATCTACCAGACGCTTCCGGAAGATGTTTCCCTCGACGAGTATGACACGTACGTGAGAGAATTGGAGGAGGACTACCAGGAAGCGCTCGAAGCAGAGAAGCTTGACGTGGCCACGAACCAGTTTATCCTCAAGGCGCTCGAAATCGCCCGGGAGAACCATGCGTGCGCGTTGTGCCGCCGCGGGTTCACCCCCGCCTCGCCCGAGTACTCGCAGTTCATAATGCTTTTGGCGCAAAAGACGGATGCATTCGCCCAGACGGCACTGCAGGGCGAGCTTGAGGAGCTGAAACGTGAACTCGCCGCAGTCCGCAGCGTTGAGCGCGACATTGCCGTCTGGCGCAGCACCGAGGCTGAGTTGCCCGAGGCTGAGGCAAGACGCACAGAGCTTGCGACGAGGCTAGCGGAACTAGCCAGCGATAAGGACGCGGCTGAGCGCGCATGTGACACGCGCCGCCGTGAATTGGCTGCCCTCGATGCGTTGCGTGTTCCCTTAGGCGAGATCCTCGGGCTCGAAGCCGAGGCTTCCAAGCTTTCGGCCCAACTCTCAGAGATGCAAGACAGCTTGAAGGATTTCGGGGGCAGCTCTGTCGACGAGTTGATGGCCCAGCAGCAAGACAAGAGCCAGACTTTGCGCGAGGTGCGGATTCAGCTCAACCTGAGCCTCGAGTTGAAGGATGTGCGGCACAGGGAGCAGTTGCGGTTGGAAAACAACGTGAAGGACAAGCGGTTGACGATTAGCAATCTCGAAAGGGAGTTGGTTGAGCGCGATGGGCTTAGCAAAACGCTCGATGAGTGCCTAGACCGAGCTGCGGAGTTGCGCGAGAGTGTTGCTAAGACCGACGGGGTGCTCGTGGGGCTTCAGAAGGAGTTTACGGCGACTAATGAGCGGTTTGAGGCGTTTATGGGGACTTCGGCAAGAGAAGAGGAAGTTTCCCAGACTGAGGTTGAGGCGGTTAGCAGGGTTCATGGTAGCGTTGAGACGCTTGGCGCGAGCGTTTCCGCTTACTTGGCACGCGATGCCGCGATGTTGGCGGTCGCGCGCGCGGAGGTTGGGCGGCTCGCGGAAACAATTGCGGCATTGGAGACGCGCACGGCCGCGATCGCGGAAGACATCACGCGGCTCGAGAGGTCTATTGCCGACACGGACAACACTGAGCGGGTCATTCGCAGCAACTTGGACCTCCGCGCGATGGAGACAGAGGCTGCGGCTATTGCGGAGCAGATTGCGCGCTTGGATGTGCAGAAAGCAGAGGCCGCGCGCGAGCGGTACCAGGAGGAGTCGCGCGCGCTCCGCGACGAGTACACAGTGTTGAACGCGCAGCATGCGGGCAAATCCGGGGAGATCCGCCAAATGGAGGACCAGGTAGCGGGGCTCCGTAACGAGCTAATTTCCGAGTATAAGGACGTTGAGGAGCTCTACCGCCGTGAGTGGGTGCGTCTCCAGGTGAAATCTCTTTCTTCCAGCGACTTGGGCAACTACTCGCTGGCATTGGATAAGGCGATCATGCAGTATCACGGGGTCAAGATGAAAGAGGTCAACCGGATTGTCGATGAGTTGTGGAAAAAGACGTACAGTGGGACGGACGTGGATACGATTTTGATCAGGAGCGACGTTAACACGCAGGCAAAGGGGAACCGGTCGTACAATTACCGTGTGGTGATGGTGAAACAGGACGTGGAGCTTGACATGAGGGGAAGATGCTCGGCCGGGCAAAAGATGTTGGCGTGCATCATCATCCGGATGGCGTTGGCAGAGTGTTTCGGGGTGAACTGCGGGATGATCGCGTTGGATGAGCCAACGACAAACTTGGATGCGGAGAACATTGAGGCGTTGGCGCGCGCGTTGAATCTGATTATTTCTGTGCGGAGGAACCAGAAGAACTTCCAGTTGATTGTGATTACCCATGACGAGAAGTTTTTGGCACACATGGGCGCGGTTCACTACACGGATGTGTTCTACCGGGTGCAGCGAAACGAGAGACAGAAGTCGCAGATCCAGCAGCTTAGCATTAATCATTTGAACGAGTAGTATAAAGGGTTATTTTGGTTGAGCATGAAGGTAGAGGGAAGGACAATTGGCCGAACCATAGGTATGCGAGTCTCGACGCTTGTTCTGGTCCTTTCATCTCCAAGGTATGTTTTTTTTTAGGCATAAAGCTCAAATCTCCGAGTTTTACATAAAATAAGAATCAATATTTTGGGTTATCAAGCTTTCTCTCTGTCCAAATCTGTGAGATTACGAACGCTTAGCGGTAAAATTCTGCAATTACGGTGAATTCTAGTATATTCACCAAGGCTGACGGCGAATTTCAGAAGTATTGCTCCACTACAGCAATTTCAAGCCTAAATAATCTATATCTCCTTCTAATCTACGCTTAGTTCTTTGTCCTCTCCAAGTACGCCTCATGCAACTTCTTCTGCTGGTCGTAGAGCTTCTGTAACTTCTTTCTCATGCTCTTGGTGATCTCCTCACCGGCAGCATCCTTGGTGGGCATACCAGCCTCGTCAAACGTGGAGTACTTGTCCGTCTCGGATTTGAACAAATCTTCCGGTCTAACCTTGGCTTTCTCATCGGCCAAGCGAGCCTTTTCGGCAATCTCTCTGGCCTGTTGGGCCTTCTTCTGGAGCTTTTCCTGCGCCTTCTGGTCCTTCTCCTGCTGCTGCTTAAGCATCTCGGTCTTTTCCGCGGAGCTCAAGAACTTGACCAAGGCCGGGCCGTCGGTTTGGTCGTCGATGGAGATTCCGTGTTGCAAGAGCTCCTGGCGGACAGAGTCGCTTAACTGCAACAACTCGGCATCCTTCAATTCGATGCCTTTGGTTCTGATGGTGTCACGGGTGGAGGACAAGATCTTGGCCACGGGAGAAACCGTTTCCTCGAAAGACGCACCGTCATCGGCGACGGAGGCATCCGACCAGCCCAAGCCGTCAGCACGCGTGCGGAAACCCACAATCGCCAAGATCTGGCTCACCCACTGGGCGTTGCGCACTACGCGGCCGATCTTGAGCTCGGAGCCCAACCCGGAAATGTAGGTGTTGGTCTTGGAGACCAAGTCACCAACAATACGCATCACCAACGGCGTGTTCAAGTTGTCACAGAAAGCCTCGTGGACGGCGCGCTTGGCCTCCTCCAAGTCCTCCTCCAACGCGCTTTCGGCGGCAGTGATCTTCTTGGAGATGATCTTGCCCTGGGAAAGGTCGTGCTCGTAGCTGCTCTTCAAGGCACGCACCTTGGTGAAGAACTTGCTCAAGGAGCCCTCGTAGTTCTTGACTTCGTCGATCAACGCCCCCTTGAAGTCCAATGGGTTGTTGTACGGGGTCAATGCGAAACACAAACGCAACTGTCTGGCAGAGTACATGGTCAAGGCCTCGTCGATGGAGATAAAGTTCTTCAAGGACTTGCTCATCTTAGAGCCCTCGATGTGCAAGTGGCCGGTATGGAGGAAGTAGTTGACCCACTGCTGGCAGTCGTAGTGGGCCTCAGACTGCGCCAACTCGTTGTCGTGGTGCGGGAAGGCCAAGTCGATCCCCCCAGAGTGGATGTCGATCTGCTGGCCCAAGATGTCGCTCGCCATCACAGAGCACTCGATATGCCAGCCAGGACGGCCCTGGCCCCACGGCGATGCCCAGGCTGGCTCTCCTGGCTTGGAGCCCTTCCACAAGGCAAAGTCCGACGGGCTGCGCTTCCCAGACGCCACAGACAACGAGCCCTCGCCCTCCTCGATCAACTTGAGGTTGTTCTTGTTGCTCGGTACGAGCTTGGCGTAATCATGGTTGTCGGAGCGGTCAAACGCAACTGTGTCGAAGTAGACGGAGCCGTCCGCGGTGGCGTAAGCGAACCCATTGGCGATGATCTTCTCGACAAAGGTGGCAATCTCTGGGACGTATTCCGTCACGCGGGTGATGGTGTCTGGCTCCAAGACGTCCAAGCGGGCCATATCCTGGTCGAAACGATACTCCCAGTAGGCTGGCAACGCGAGAAAGACCGCAGGATCGTTCACGGTCGCACCGTATTCCTTGTCCAACACCGGCACAATGACGTCCTTGGTCAGAGCCAAAAGAGCGGCCACGTCCTGGGGGTCTTTGAGGGCGTCTTGGGCCGTCGTCACGGTCTTTAAGTACATTGGCAACTTCTCTTCCTTGATCATTTCTGCTTTGAGGTCAATCAGCGCGGCCCATTCCTCCACAGACGCGAACTTGGCGCTGTCTGGCAAGTTTTTTGCAATATACCGGGCCAAACCCTCCTGGGCCTTTGCGGTGACCTCAGACACAGACGGCGCCTTCTGCGTGTACTGCTCGAAAAGATAGTTTTGTCTGGCGCGGATGATGATCTTGTCGTCGATGTCTGTCACGTTCTGCACAAAGTGCACGTCGTAGTGAAAGTAGTCACGCAACACACGGCGATTGATATCGATGGAGACGTAGTTTCTTGCATGGCCCATGTGTGCCGCGTCGTAGACTGTCGGGCCACACGAGTACCACTTGACCTTGCCGGTGGTAATCGGCGCAAACACGTTCTTCGTTTTTGTGAGGGTGTTATAGAGGGACAACGGCTTTACCGCAGCGGCGGCCGTGTCTTGCGGGTTGTTCCACGATGGCATACGGGTAGTTGAATAGAGTCTAGAAAAGCGGTAGAAAGATTTCTGGAGGGAACTCATAAATGCTGGTGCAAGAGGTGAGTCAGTTAGCTCGCGGCGGGAATTTTTCGGGCAAAAATGTCAGTTTGTCACGTGATGTGAAAGATTAGGCATCGTCCAATGAATTTTACTAATGGCGTTCGAGTGATTGATTCTGGAAAAAAAATGGTCAAGAGATTGATTTTAATAGTGTTTATGGATATTTCTCAACAGAGTGGCTGTGCCACCTGAAAATAAAATGGTACCGGTAAGTCAGTGATGTATACGTATAGTTCAGTGGTTGAGCATAAAATAAGCGGAGGTCTAGATCGAGAAGTACTGGAGAATGTTAATATAAAATCGGCTTTGTCATAACGGAAGGATTAGAAGATCGTGAGGTGGGAATAAAGAGGTGGTAGTGATAATCTATTGGGTTAAAGTGTGATGCAATCTTAAGACTATATCTCTAACTTGGTAAAATACATAGGTGGCAAATATCAGTGTTATGAGTATCTCCATCAAAGCCCAAAACGTTACGTGCTATCTCAAGGCTGAAGAAAAAAGGTGTCTTTCTCTAGAGCTTCACAGATATAAGGTCAGCTCTATTTAAATGCTGTCGAGTTAGAAACCCTTCTTTTTTTTTTTCTTGAATAGGTCTAAAATTGCTCCAGGATTTGACAGCACCATTAGCCATCGGTGTTTATATTGACTGTTCTATATTATCGTCCTTATACCGGCAGACCTATATCGTTATCGTTATATCAACAATCCTCTATCAACAGTCTATCGGCGGTCGTATATCGTTATCGCCGAAAGCTGCAATCCACTATCGTGAAAATGTCTCCCTACAAAGGTGTCGAGTATTACACATCTGTCGATATTATGATTACATATGACGTATGACTTTTGACGTGCATGACAGTAGCCAGATAGGGTGCCGGGGTAGATAAGCCTCGTGGCATATCTGTCAACATTTATCTCCCGACGCGCCATTTCGTATCTCAGAGATTTAAATATAGAGTTCGGGTCGACTTGGCTTTTAATAGTTTATTCTCAGAGACGTCCACATGGGTGGCATATTTCAACCTATCTGAGATGAGATTGCTCAATTACTATCTACGCCGCATGTCGATCCGAAATTTGCAAGGTACGGTTTGCTTTTGTAGCATGTGTACCTGGTCTCGGAAGGAAAGATACACCTTTGGGAAACTGCATATCTCTACTAGAGCTCGATTATAGGAATGCTTCCGACTATTGTACTTCCCAGGCCACACCACCCTCACGCTACAAAGTGGAGAGAAAGCACACACCGAGGCACTTGATTCATCGATATACATGCCTCTACGTCAACTCTTATTTTAACTGAACAATATGCCAGCCGTGTTCAAATGTAAACAGTGTACCTTCTCACGATTGCAGACGTGATATATTTACAGTCGAAAGATCTGAGCCACGGCCCCATAAGGGACAAGTTTACCCGTTCCAGTTTTATGGTTATCTGTCTACAGGCCAACTAGAAGTCCTCAACTTCCTGGCTGTGAGAGATTAGAAAGCTATCCGCGGGTAGTTCGCCTAATCTTCTAATATTCATGTTTAGGGTAGCAAACAGGTTTGTCAACTAAAGAGTGCCTAGCCCCGATCCTTTCTTTGTTTACCTAGCCACCACTTACATAGCAGCTTATCAGCTTCAAGAATTGCGTATTAGTTGAATCTGACTCCCAGCAGAAATTAGATTGAGCCATCCACCCTAACTAGCCCTCATCAAAAGATATTCCTGTAGTGTCTCTCTGATTGCATATTCAAAGCGCATGATCACATGCTAACAGTGTGTAGTCTGCTGGTCATATCCAGCTATGACAGTTGGTAATTTACGAGAACGAAGCCACGATAATGGGTTTATCCGTACAGTGTAATCTTGGTGTAACGCCATCTAGCTGGCATCGCTATTGATAGCTCGTACAGCCCCTACATACATAAACACGAGAAACGCAAGTATTGTGCAGCTACATAACTTTATCTCGGGAGGGCCTAAGATAGCACAAGATCCAGCATGGAAAGCAAAAGTGTGGAGAAGTGATAACCAACAACGCGTACATCATACACACTAACAGGCGTCCATGTATACAAACCCTAACACCTCAACGGAGACATCATGCGCGTGGGAGATAGGTGGTATGTGGTATCGGTTTGCTGAATAGAAAGGTCAGAGCTTCTCCTCGTGGCAATTAAAGTTTCCCCGACCGTCTCCGATATCAAAAGCTACGGCGTTTAAGGTCATTGCGTGCTAGTGGTTGTTATAGTGCGATGCGTGAGGGTAGCCTCGGTGGCATACGGCGGGCTGGGCTATATGCGGCGTATGGTAATCACGTGTGTGCCTAGGAGACAGCCGACCGAGCGCCGCTTTCATCGAGGCGGTGTGCCGATTGGAGTGGACACTACGCCCGGAAGGGATAGAGCGAGCCGCGGGCGTGTGCGGTGGGGCGATAACGATTTCAATATCCTGCATGCGGTTATCCATTGCCGTATGACCACACGTCATCTAAGTTTACGAGAGGTCGGCAGATCTGTTACAAGTAAGGTTCCTTAGGGCTACCGAACGAGCCGTGGCTCTACGGAATTTAAACTTGTGCCATACAGGCGTATGGTTAGGAATGACCCAAAGACAATATCTCTGGGCCACCCAGACGGTTCCCGCGCACCCGTGGCTTCGGGACCGTAAACGATCCATTGCTAGGTGGATGGTCAATTTATCCACGTATATAAGCATCTGTACATACTCAGTAGCTGACTAAAATCACCATTCTGCACGAGTTATCGTGAAGATTGCACTGTGGACTAACTTGTCCCTCGTATTTTTTTTTCTCGCTTCCGCAGCATGAGCACCTATAGAATTTGGGTTGTGAAAACAAATGCATACAATCTACTGTGCCTTTTTGGGATGACTCTAATAAACCTTACCTGTTTAATCCGGAGATTCAGCCACAGTATCCCCGCAATCCAGAAGATTTACTATGTTGGAGCTTTTTGATAAAGCGATAAGGATTGTGTAATCCAAATGATAGCACATTGAACTCCAAGCACATTGATAACTGCGAGAAAACCACAAAATATATATTCCACGGCATTCCCCGTCGTCTGGATTATTTACTATAGCAACGTATTCACTCAAAATTTACGGTCACTCATACCGTATCCAAGACCCAGACAATCCCAGTCACCTAAATCGCGATTGCATCGTTTGTCATCGCAAATTGCATATTTACTGCACGGCGAATCCCATTCTTAGAAGCGGCAATAATTCCGCGCTCGCATTTCATCTTTGACGGCGCTGCATCTTCGTGCACCGTTTGGAAGCATCTGGTTTCGACAGAGCTCCTTATCCGCACAAGGGCGAAAAAGAAACTACGCCAAAAAAATTGTACAATCCTACATATAGTTGCCGTGCGCTGAAAATAATTACACCAAAATATCTCAGAGTCAGTTCAGCCCTATAAGGAATATTTCGCTATATTCTTTTCCTCTCGTCCAGTTCAATATCTACCATGAAGAGACCTATAACCTGCACCAGCCTGGCGGTATCCCGGCCCCCCCACCAATACACGCTACTACCAACCCACTCCACTCCAAATAAGCGAGCCAGGGTCGAGACGTTTGACAAGTCGATACCGGAGTTTGAATCGGTTTACAGCCTCAACTCAATTCCCGTTGCACAGATCCCTCGCGAACCTCAGAGCAAAATACCACCAACTGACCAAGTGCAATTCTATGCCCTTGACGAGGAACTACAATACGCAGAGACATTTGCATCGCCCCAGCTCACAGCGGACACACGCACCGTTTCCAATCACTTGTCTCCCTCCACCTCGTACGTCTGTGAGCCAAGGCAGCCAACCACCCTTCACGCACCTGTTCCCAAACAGGCTGCCCACCGTTCGTCCTACCAAGCATCCAACGACTTTAATGACTTAGCATACACCACTTTTGCATCGCGCCTGACGCTTTATCAAAAACAAGCCCAGCTCCGCTACCCCCAGAAAGCATCCCAGCCGCCTTCTGAGAACCGCTTTCTGGTTCAGAGGCCCCCTATTAACTACAACCAGATATACCCGTTTACCGACCCCGCTCAGGCCCATGTGACGCACCAGCTGAAGTTGGCCACTCTTCATTCCCTCATCCTAGGTGACCTTGACTACCGGCTGGAAATCGAAGAGTTGAAGGAAGAGTTGCAAGCCGCCTCGTGTGACGCGATGCTGGAACTCCTGGACCTGCTGCTGTGTTTTTCCATCCTTGAAATGTGAAAAATCCGAAGTTGGCACGTTGAATAATTGGATTTATATTAATAAAAGGACCTTGGTTCCGCGAAAGGCGCTTTTAGGCATATTAGTAATCGAACTGGGAGTTTGACTTTACAGAATCAATAACGTTAGCATCAATTTTTTGTTCTAGTTAGTGCCTTAACCAGTTAGCAGCTGAACTATAACAACAGAATAAAATCAGAGTCAGTCTCAAGCCAGAAAGGAATGAAAATTAAATGGTGGAATACGGCGAAAGCAACTGTAGCTGCTTCCCTGTCTCGGGAATATCCGACAAAGATATCTCGTTTAAACTACAACATTTACCTTGTGATACGCTAGACTGCATGAATCCGCACGTGCCCAAACACGTGCTAATCACGCGGTTCACATACTCTTAATTTTTTCTCCAGTAGCTATTTTTTTTTTTAGCTAGTCTTGTCCATATCAGGCCACTCTCCCACTCGCCATTTAACCGTCCTGAGTCTTTGTGTCTGGTTAGAAGACACCTCTTTTTATCCAACTCCTCTACGGAGATATATCCCCATTTTTCACCTCCCCCAGGAATACCCGAGACTGTTCACCGCAATTTTCACCTTCGATCCACATATTTCTGTCATGAGTCTATCTACAGCTAAACTCACAACGAGAACCCAATTACTCGAATGGTCAATCGCATCTGGTGGTAAGTCACGGGTTCTACAGCGCCTCCAAAGCAGCATCTTCCCACCCCTCTCACCCACCAAGCATTATTCCATCCTGTACCGCCACCGCTTGCTCGACTGGAAAAGATACAGCGAGTCTATGGTAAACACCCTAACCTCTCGGACTGAAAGACAATTCTACTCGCACCAGGTGGCCCACGAAATCTCTGTACATAATCTGCATTCTCAAGCTGCCAACGACGACTTCGTCATAGATCGCAACAGCGACAACCGCATTACGTCCATCGCCCCGGCTAAACGCTCGGTCGCCTTCCACCACACGGCGTTCCTTGACGCCTTGGCCCATGAAATCGATAACGACTATCCCCACCTTGAATCACTCGATAAACTTGCATATACCATACTCAGCCAGGCAAAGGGCCTGTTGGGGAAGCTTGACGGCCATGCAGTCACCCTTGAGACCCTACATCAGCACGTGGATCCCCAGGAAGCCACGCTCCTTCGCATCTTCCGCGCTGTCATTGTCTCCTCCAGCGCCATGAAAGGCTCTATTGACCTAGACTCTGATGTCCCCCAGTTTTTGATGGGTTTGTGGGAATCCAGAGCAGACTACTCTCCCCTGTACCAATCGTTGGTCGAATCCTGGAAGTACAAAGTGCTTGACACGTTGTTCCACTACAAGGAGCTTAGCACCATTCATTCATTGCTCTTTGAGGATCCGTCGGTGAATCCCACGTCGGAGATTTACAAGGCCCGGTACTACTGGACGCTCGGCGAGTACGACGTGATCGACGGCCACGTTTCCCAGCTTATCCTGGACCCTGCCACCCACCGTGAGGCCCTCCATGTCATCCGCCACGTCTGTAACCACTACGCGTCCAAGCTCCACACCCCTGTGACCTCATTCAGATTCTTTATTGACAACACCAAACGCCTATACGGAGACGTGGAGTTTCGTGCCGAAACCGCCCGGCCGTTCATGTTATGGACCTTGTATAAAATGCTCGACTCCGTCAGCTTTGATCCCAAGTTTCTTGTCCGCTTGCAACCCCATTATGACAACGAAACTTACTGGCAATTCCTCTCTACGTGCATGCTTGTGGGCAAGACCTTCAACAAGCCAGAACTAGTGGAAGCCGTGTGGGACATGAAACCCTTTGCCGCGTTAACCAGTACAGACTTATCCTGCCACTTACACGGCTTGGTGGCCCTAGCGGAGTTTGCTGAGGCGATCGATACCTACAATGCCTACTCCCATTTGCACGAGCCAGATCAGATTGCCGTGATGTTGCGGATCTACGCCAAAAACCACGACTGGGACCGGATGCAGCTGTTGTTTGAGCAGGTTATTGCCAAGGGACCAGGGTTTGTGCAGCCGATCCACTACTCTATCGTCATGAAGGGTCTCGCCTCGGCTGGGTACGACAGTGTGGTCAGCCAGTTGTACACTACGTACATCAGAGACGGATTCGCCCCCAATGCCGAGATTGTCATTTCGATGATGATGTCCAAGCTCCAGTCCCGCAAGTTCTACGAGGTGTTTGAGCAATTTTCACAGACGGAAAAGTTTGGCATCCAGCCAACCACCTATATGTACACACTCATCTTCCGGACCTTCAAGCACCAGAATGATCTCGAATCGGCGTTGATGCTCTGGGAAAACATGGTGGCCAACTCCAAGCACCTTCTTTCGGTGGAGCACGCGGGCCTTCTCATCGACATGTGCAGCTCTGCGGCCAAGTGGGAGCAGGCCACCGGAGTGTTTAACCAATTAAAGGAGATTGGCGACTGCGACGGGTTGTTGTACAAGCGAATGATGCAGTTGTACACGAAGTGCCACAAGCACCAGTTGTGTCTCAAGTTGTTTGACGAGATTGTTATCCAAAACCAATCAGGCGGTAAACGCATCCCGTTGGCGATGGATTTGTACACGGAAAAGCTCCGGTGCTTGGTACAGCTGAAGGATCGTCTCCAGGCGTCTGCCTTGTTTGAAGAGATGAAACACTTCACGCACCCGGTAACGCTAGAGTTTTTTGAGGTGGCTATCCACTACATGTTCCTTATTGGCAACATCGAAGGGGCAGTGCGAATCGTTTCACATGACATGATGAAGCATAAAAACTTGACACCAACCATCAGCCATTACAACGCCTTGCTCAAGGGACTCTCCAAGGACAGGCCACTTTCTTGCATAAAGCTTTTCGACGAGCTTAGCTACAAGCAGAACATCTACGCAGATTACCAGAGCCACCTCTACCTCATTGATGCGTTTGAGAGCTTGGCCCAGACTTCACTGAAAGCCCAATGCACCGCGTTGGTAGCCAGGGCCCAGCAGCACTTGGAGCAGATCAACGACCAGGTTATCGATAAATTGACCAAGATCTCCAACCAGCAGGGCGATTACTACGAGGCCCAGTTTGAGCTGAAAGTCCATAATCGCAGAACACCATCCCCGGACCAGCTACTCGTGTTGTTGCACAAAACCGTAAGGTTCTTACAGGGCGTAGCCCATCCATGGCAGGTTCAGGGCTGGCTCAACCACTTTGTGGAGACTAAGTTGGTCTACATCGATGCCACCGCCAGTTTCTATGGCAGCTTAATCTCCAAACAGATCCGCATAGAGATCAACGCCAAGATGGGCCGATGGTGGAACGTGGACACGTTCTACGAGGAGTATCTCCAGCTAGTCATGGAGCAGTCGCACGTCAAGCCTGAGACCCCCGTTGTGGGTAAGCTCTATCGCTCTTTGCTCAATCCGGTTGTAAAGTATAGGTTCGCTTCCTTGGACAAGAAGAAGCACACTGCTGGGGAAAACGTACCAGGCGCGGTGGACGAGTTGAAACGCGTGACCCGTTTGGGTTTCACTTTGAGCAACAGTGTCTGGAACTGGCTCATTCCGTTGATCATGAAGGACCCCCAGAACTGCTTGAAGGGCTTGGAGTTGACCGAAAATATCTTCCAGAATCGCGGTAATTCCACCAGTGTCTCTGTCAAACTGTTGTCCCTCTATAAAGACACCTGGTATGAGATCGAGGAGTATCTCAAGAACTTTGTGCAGTTGTACGTTGAACACCAGGTCAAGCACGAAATGAGCGTCATCAAACACAGCGCCGTTGGTTCGTCCTCCGTATCTGTGTTAGGGGAGATTCAGAAGTTGCAGTTTGCAATCAAGTACCGGGAGTTGATGAGCCGGATCCTTGGGAGGTACCCTAAGGCAACCACCCGGTTCGTCGTGGCGAACGAGTACGATGCTGCTACCAACGGGTTTGGGACGCCCAGTGCTGGCCACAAGCCTTTGGATTTTGACGTTGCTGGCTTCCAGCGGGATGTGGAGCGGTTGTTGGGTGAGTTAAAAAGGCATATAGAACTGTAAATAGCATCAAGACGGGTTTCTTTTAGTTTCGGGAGCCTACCTGGAAGCATTTTATCCATCTATCAAGCATTCCTAGGTTAAGTTTAAGCATATACTACCGGGTTGGAATTCGGTGGTTGAGGTCTGACAACTAAACAGAGATCGAGTTCTGTCTTACAACCCACTACGATCCTTGACTAGTTGTTTTTTTGCTCAGCCCTGATTCTTATATCAATAGATTGGGTTTTCATATACAAAGTTGGCACTGGAAGTGATATCCACCTTTCAGCTTACTTTCTTGGCTTTTCGGGTTTGGAGAAAGAAAAGCCTTGTCCGCCCTCAAGCGTACCAAAAACCAATGGCCCAATCCACGGCTGGATGTTCCATTCCAACGCAAGAGTGGCGTTTCTCTCTCTGAAGGAGAACTCTCTGTCGTAGACACTGTACTTTCCCCTAACGCTCTTTAAAGACAACTTGGCGTCCTTTGGATCGGTGATGATCTTGTCCCAGTAGGTGACACGGTTACTGGACTCCGGGGACTTACCCGGGTAGGTTGCTGTCAAGTAGACAAACACCTGCTTCGTGTTCCAATTGAACAAGGAGCTCAAATCTGTGTCGATGTCAAACTTGATTTTGGAGTTCTCCTTGCCTTTCGCGGATGTAGACCCAGCGGAGTAACTGTACCGGATATTGGTGGAACTGGAGGTGTTAGTGGCTTCAAGGGGGCACGTCAGGTTAATACATACGTTTCGATGTTGGCAATTTGACTCGGCAAGTTGTAGGCATTGTCAAAGTGCAATTGTGCAAGGAATAAGGCAATGATGGCAAACGCAATGTAAGACAACGCTGAAATCGCCTGGTTCGACACCTGCTGACCCCTCTGTAATAAGGAAAACATGTTGTTCTGGAATTAACGTGATATTCTTCAAATCAATTGGGTTCCAAAGTATGTGTGTCGCAGAAGTAACGTGGCTTGTGGCCAGGTATCGTGCCCCATAATTTTATCACATGTTTACTCACGTGACAGAAACTTTCTGCCCATCTCCTGCACTAAGAAAAGTTTTTGCATGCATATCAAGATGAGATATTTCACTTAGTGTTTGGTTAGATCTATAGCATATTGCAAGCCGCATTAACAATCCCAGAATAATATATAGTACAATGTCGGAATTCAATGGACGTGGTAGAGGTGGCAGCGGCAGGGGTGGTTCCAGTGATAGAGGTGGTTCTAGGGGTGGTTCTAGAGGTGGTTCTAGAGGCGGCTCCAGAGGAGGCTTCAGAGGCAGTTCCAGAGGAGGCTCAAGAGGTGACTTCAGAGGCAGTTCCAGGGGCAGTTCCAGGGGCAGAGGTGCTTCCCGTGGCACTGTAAACCCATACAAAGACCGCAGAGAATCCAAGAGTACGTTTTTCTTTACAAGTCCCACAACATCTACTAACATCTATAGACGAGGACATCAAGAAGGCTTTAACCCACAAGTCCAACTTAAAAAAGAGCTACTTCAAGTTATTGGAGAAAGAAGGGCTAGCCATTCCAGAGAGAGAACCCCTGGTCAAGGGCCGCAGAGACCAGGACGAGGAAAAGCCAGCGAAAAAACAATTATCCTTCCAGGAAAAGGTCAAGATCGCTAAGGAGCGCAAGGAACTGCAGAGAGAACAGAAGCAAAAAGACTTTGAAAAAATGCAGAAGGTTGCCGAGACCAAGAGACGTGAGAGAGAGAGAAAGAACGAGCGTTTGGCCGTCAAGACCCGTTCCGGCCAACCATTGATGGGACCTAGAATCAACGTTTTGTTGGAAAAGATCAAGCAAGATATGGAATAGGCCTCCTTCTCCATACTGTCATAGTTATTGTAATATACGTGTAAATTAATCTTCAAAGCCTACGTTTTACTCCAAGAAGTCGTCTTGAGTCATAGCTATGGTTGTACTGTAAATTCTATTTGTAAGCGTATGGCACAACCTCTCCTGTAAGTTTGTAGTAGTCGAGCCACACCTGCACTTCGTGTCCCATCATTCGAATCAAGTGCGGACTGGTGTTGCCCTCGATAATCTGTTTGATAGGATTGACGCAGGGGATAGCTTTGAGGAGCACCAACAACCGGTCGCCACCCTCGTCTGAAAACACCGTGTGGTAACACAACCAGTTTTTCTCGGTCTTGACGATTGTTTCCTCAAGCGAAATGAGGGGCTTTCGCAGCCTTTCTGAGATGGTACTGTCGACGATACCCGCTACCAACGCGTGCACGTACTTTGCAGCGGTAGCGCTCTTGAGAATATCGTACTGTTCCGTGGAGTCCGTTTCCGGAATCGGCGGAAGAGAAGTCTCGAGGAAGCGGGTCTCACAGTTGTAGACGTAATAGTAAAAAGGTGTAAGGCTCGCTTCCGGGGCCTCCAGCGTGCTAAACAAACTGAGAGTATCCATGCCTCCCTTTACAAGGCTGGACCACGGACTGACCTTTGGAGGTTTGTGGGAGGAAATGGTGGCTGTTGAGGTTGACATTTCACCGTCAAACATCTCTATGAGGGCCGCCTCTAGTTTGGTGTAGAAGGAGTTCACCAGTAGCTGTGTCTCCCCATCGTACACGAGCACCACCACGCTGTCATCTAGTCTATAGATAACCAAGTTGTGCTTGATAAGTGCTTCTCCAAGATAAACCTGCTTCGTGGTTATCGTCTTGTGCATATCCGGATCGTCAGTGTCTAACGTTTCGTGGAGACCAACGAGAAACGCCCCTTTGCTCGACACTTCTTCAACCGCCTCTGGGGGTTCAAACCACCGGTTGAAATTCGCGGCGGTGCTCATCACGCTCATGGTCAGACTGCCAAGTTGGTTCATAGCCTTGACGGGACTAAAGGAAAACATGCTTCCGGCGTACTTCTTCCGCGGCTTGGCGGCAACAGTGGGATCAAAGGCGGGTGCTTTTGCTCCGATTGGAACGTCACCAATCAAGTTTTCTGGGGCCAAGACGGCGGATGTGTGCACCGTCTCTAGCCAGGTGTAGATCCGCCAAAGGTCGGCGCTGCTCACCGAGTCGGATGCCTGGTACACAAATCCGTGCTCTTTTTTGCCGAAATTAAACACCAATGCGTGCTTTGCCAACCCATTCACCCTGTTCTTTGTAGCGTTAAGCAACGCGGTCGATGATTTTCTCACGTGCGGAAGTCGGTCGTGGCAACTCCAGCGAGAGAATGACACGCACTCTTTCAAGTAGCGTGACCACCAGCCCTCAAGAACGGTGGGTGTCAGATCCGCTATCTTTCCGTGGTGTAGCGTAAACAAGGCGTGGCCTTTCTCAAGAATAGCCGTGTACACGTAGTCTGGGGGCATTTCTGCGTCAGAATACACCAATTCTCCCTTTGAGTCCACCATTTGGGCCAATCTGACACACATTGCCATGAAATATTCGTCTGGGAGCTTCACTATCGCCAAACAAGTCTTGTCCGTCTTGACGAGCTCGACCGGAGAGCCGGCCGCAAACGTAGAGCTGAAGCTGTTCAAGCCCTGGATTAATCCAATGTGGCGCAACTTTTCGTCCATTGTATACTCTCTGCCAGGCGAGTAGTGCAACAAGAGCGATTTGTCCGTGTCTGAGTCGTTATGGGAAAGCGTCGGGTTGAAGATGGTGAGATACTCGACTCGCGGCCCTGACGGCTGGGGGACAAGGTACGGCGTGAAGAATGACATTGAGGTGGCTTCAATGTAATGCAAGAGTGTATTAAAATTCAGCCCATTCAAGGTCCGAAGGATTTTATACGAAGGCTATGTGGGGAAGAATCAATAGATCAGGTTTGATTGCCAGCAAAGATACATATTGGTCCTGCATACTGTATAGATAGGGCCATGTGTTGGGTCTCGGGTCGTCTATATATACGATATATAGTATTTTTTTAGGCATGATATTTTGCTAATCGGTCTTGGATGAATCTCCAAATGAATTTTAAACTAGACATTGCCTTGGAGATATATTGTACGAGATCAGTCTGTGCTGTTTCTCATATTTATCTAAACCCTATTAATCTCTGTCCAAAACTACCAGTAAGGTTTATTTGTATTCATACTTCTATAGAATACCTCTTATTCTTTATATTTTATTAAATAATTTTTATTCTTTACATTCTATCAAATACTTTTTATTCTCCATATTTTATCAAATACTTTTTATTCTTTATATTTTATCAATCTCTAAACATTTAGGCCATCCGCACATTATCCTGTACAACTTTTTTTTATACGACACCCATCGACTCACCTCTTGATTCAATCAACCATCCCAACTCCATGTCCTCCTTTGTTTGGCCGGATGATACAGACTCTCCCTCCACCTACGGTGTCCTAAAAAAAACCTTGGTTCACTCGCCCATTATCCAGCACATCTTTACCCTCAACATCGACAAGAACAAACCATATGCAAATCCCACCACCACCGGCGATGTGCCGGCAACGGAGCCGCTCTTGCCGCTAGACACATGGGACCTCCTCACATCACAAAAGGCCTGGGGAGATGACGTTCCAGACTCGTTCGATGATGGACTCTTTGACAACTACCCCATGGAAACCACGGTCAAACGCGAGAGTACCGCGCCACGGGAACCCGCGATGTGTCGCGTACAGGTCGTGGTGCGCGCGCACTCGCTCACGGTTGACGGCGCGACCGCCACGCTTCCCGTGCGCATCAAGACGTGCGCGATCATCCCCGGCGCGCACGGGGAGGTGCCCTTCGACGACAGTTTGTTCGTGAGCCTCAACTCAGGCGTGCTCCTTCTCGTGCGAATCTACTACACCGGCGACGGCTACACACCCCGGGTGGTTCAGTGGATGGGGCTCGACAACAAATTCGGCGAGTCACAGCTCTATGATGTGGGCCATGCGCTCGCAGTTCACCGCCTGGGGCTCTATGCGGCCACGACCGCGATGTGCTGCCGTGCGCGCGTGGTTAGCCTCCAGCGCTTTGAGAACGGTGGCATCGCGATGAAGGCCCACCACGACCTCTACGTTGACGGCACCATCGTGCACACGGTGTTCATGGAGCCGCTCGACGGCAACCCGTCCAGCGTAATGCTCCTCTTGTTTGTAGTGACGAACGAGCGCCGGCTCCAGGTCCGCACCTACCAGTGGTCACTCTTCGCACCGTTCCGCGACATCCACCAGTACAGCCCGTACCTTGTGCCACGCGCGCACGCACTCCCCGTGCGTGTAGTGCCACTCTGCCAGAACAACGCGGTACTTTTGGTGCTTCCGGACCGTTTGGTGCTCCTCACGATCCACCAGATCCTCAACGCGGGATATGACGCTACGCAGGCCGCGCTGCCGGGGTTTGTGAGCGCCGTGTTCCACGACGCGCGCGCGCCGATGGTGTCGCGCGTCAACTTTGTCGACTACGATCGCATTGACGAGATTTTTTTAGCCACCGACAATGGCCGGGTCCACGCGGTCGTTGTAAAGGATAAAGAAATCGAATGCACAGAAATTCTCAACGTTGGCGTAGCCATCGACACCTTCACCCTCACGGAGTTCGATGAAACCCACTACCTTCTCTCCTACGGCGCCGCGCTTGGCACGGGCCGCGAGGTGAAAGTGTCCAAGGCCCAGATCCGCAAGGGCAGTTACGATCTCGCGCTTCCGCCGCTCCCCCAGGGCTCTAGCAAGCACAGATCCCATTCGTCCGTCGTGCGTGAGCACCCCAACTGGGCGTCGATGCGCGACTATCGCGTGGGTGCGGCCTCCAACCGCAACATCGAGGTCCACTCGTCGCAGGAGTTGTGGGGATTATCGGGAAACGGTGCCGGCACGGCGTTAAATCATATTCGTGTGGGGTACAGGGCGGTGAGGACGATTCTTGATGCAGGCGCCGATCCGTTGGAGCTTTTCCGTGTGCTGTGTCCGGATCTAGGCGAGCTTTTAGTCTATTCTGGGCCCTTTGAGACGCGAATCGTGTCTGAATCCGACGCGGATTTGGAGTTTGAGTTAGCGTCGCGCACGCTCTTAGTAGACAAGGTAGGAGCCTTGTGGATGCAGGTGACTGAGGATACGGTTGTGCTCACCAATCTCCATAAGACGGTGCACTATCTGGTGGCTTTTGCGGATAGCATTCGCTTTGCCGCCCTTTCGGGAACGGTGTTGGTTGTAGTCACCGATTCCCAGAAGTTGGAAGCGTTTGAAATTGACGTTGAGGCGGCAATGGCCGGGGCTGAGACGGTGTTGATCAGGATCTCCGCGGTGCAATTGGAGCTCCAGGTGGCGGTGCTAAAAGTTGTCGTTTTCGATAAGGTGGATTTGTTAGCCTCGGGACGTGATATTTTGGTCGGAACGTTCGAGTCTGAGCTAGTGCACTTCCGCTTGGAGTCTACCTTTGTTTTTGTCAAAAGCTTGGTCTTGGATGGAATTCCCAACGACCTTTTCTACCACGCTGAGCAGCACCGTTTGTACGTTGGCTCGCGCACCGGAATGCTCGCAAAGCTCCGAGAGTTTGCCCTCGAAAGCTCGGTAAAGATAAGCGAAACGCCCGTCACCTTCTATCCAAACCTCTACCCCGATACGCTCGTCATCCTCGCGCGAAACATCTGGGTCCTACGGATGAGGGATGCCTATCCGTGGAAGGTGTTGGTCAGCGAAAGAAGCACCTCCAGAACGTACTCCCTCCTTCCTCTTGCAACTGAAGGTAAATGTCTATCGGTGCTAGCGGTTAGGGACGAAGGGGTGTCACGGCTTGACATTGACCTCAGTGAAACCGCGGTGGTTCTTCGAACAATTCCACTCGGGGTACCTGCACGAACCTTCATCCACCACGAGAAGTTCACCGAGCTGGGGGTCAGGAAGTACGGAATCTTTGTTGTTCTCACGACAAAGCTTCTTTGTGTTGACCCCAAGAGCCTCTGCACGATGAGCCACCGAGAGATGAAGTCCAACGACGAAGAGAGCATCTTTAGTGACGGCGAATCCCCGCTTTCTGTGGCCGAGTGGTGTCTTAATGGACACAAGAACTTGATCGTGGGGTGCACAAAGGGGAATGAGGGGTGTGTGAAGGTTATCCAGGTGTCCAAGACCCGTGAGAAGGGTAGAAAAGACGTGATGGTGTTGAAAAAGTTGAACTCGTGGAAGGTCAGTGATCCAGTTTACGCTCTCGCCCAGTTGAGCGACTTTATCGCCTACGCTGCGGGCTGTGCCTTGTACTTGAGCTCATACAACCTGGCAACCAGCACCATGAACCCTGCAAAGAAACTCGCGCTTTTTCCGTCCAACGTGATTGCTATTTCCTGCCAGGGAACCAAGGTTGTGGTCACCACACAGTCCAACTCGTTCAAGGTGTTCTGCTTCGACCCACTGAACCAAACGTTGCAAACGCTACAGGGAGGTCACGGTTCAAGCTATCTCCTCCGTTCGGTCCCATTGAATGACACGCTCGTTACCGCTGACCAGGTGACACACGTTATTTGCGGCTTTGACCTAGCGATCACGGGGGGACAAGCCATGTCACGGTTTAAAAACGAGGTTGATTTTGTCCCCCGCTTGGCCCTGGCCGACTTCTTTCCCATCTGGCTTGCACAAGGAGAAAGGATGAAAGTATCGGGTAATCGCTTCATTGCTTGTGGTGTTGGCGGTGAAATCGTTTGCTATACGTTGTTGAAAAAAGCGCAGTATTCGCATTTGAACCAGCTCATCCGCGATCTGAAAGCGTTGCATGTGGACCCCGTCGGTTTCTGGGCCTTGGACGATCCCGTCTGGTTAAATGAGTACACCTTTTCCGCCGGTGGCCGGTTCGGTGAGGACGATCGCAACGTTCTAGACTGCGTTTGTTTGCCTGAAGCGGCCCGGTGCGAACCCTGGGTGAATGACTTGGTCAATTCCGTGGCTCTATAGACTGGTATCTGTCAGAGCTGTATAACCTTGAGGGTGTGTTGGGTGTATATGCTGGCACCTGGCCCCAAGCGTACGTGTAGACCACTCTTGCACCGGTGAGATCAAGACAAGCACTGTTTGCTCTTGTGTTAGATTGTTCTCGCCAGAAATGGCATTAGGACATTCCACCGAAACTCCAGTAATTTGGCTTTCATGGTTGTGCCAAGACATATAGGACAGCTTAGTTGGGATTGAGCGAGGCTGCCGTCTTATTCAGCGAGCGGCTGGTTTCACGAAGGATTACAACTTAAGCGTGGTAATACGTTTACGCTTTCTTCCATAGCTGAAACCCTCGGTAAATTTGACTAACCGGTCATTCGGGCGATATAGCCTAGTTTCGTAAATGGGAAAAAGTGCACTACAAAATTCTGATCTATGGTGTTTTCTTAAATTATGAAATTGGCATGGGCCAATCTTTGAAATATTTCTAGTGGAGATATCTCGCTATGTAGAAAATGCATTAACTTTTGCGTTTTACCTGCTTCATCGGTAACATGTCTATATTCACTCCTGCTGATCCACAGTCCCCCCTCCCTCTTGGGCTACCTGCTCAACTCTTCAATCCCCCGGAGCCTCTCCTCATATATCCTTGCGAGTTGTGACACCTTCCGTCCCTGGGCCACCATCGGCTCGGGAATGACGATCGGAAGCTCGACCAGTTTTCGGAACAGCTGCTTTTTCTTCAACTGGGGTGATGGCTTCAAGTTCTTCTTGAGCTCCACCAATGCTACCGAAACAGCTTGGGGCGGTTTCTTATCCTTGACCGGATCGTAGTTGGGCGTGTAGTCCGTTTCATAGGAGCTATTTGGCAACGAGATGGTTGGGCTGATGCCAATCCATTCGGTATTTTGTCGCGGCTTTTTCACCGTGTTGGAGTTTACTGGTGTGGTGCTGGATACCAGCTTAGCCGAGACTTCCAGCGATTGGGTGGAGGCCATCAGCAAGGAACTCGGCTTGTGTGGAAGCATTGGATGGAACGGCTTTTCTTCGTCCTGTTTGAAAAGGTTTTCTGCGACAACTGTCTTCATCTGCCTGGTCTCGTGGAACGGAATCTCCTCCCAAAAGCGGATCAAACTGGCCAAAAAGTCGGTTGCCAGCGAAACGCTTTCTCGGGAGTTGTACGACTCAAGCGTAAAGACATGGCTGAACGCCTTTGCGATGCTATAGCGGGTGTGGGAACTGTCTGGTGGCGACTCGTCATCCCCAGCGTCGTCGATAGAGTAGTCGTAGGAGATAACTTGCCGGAAGAACGGCACCACGCAGGCATAGATCTCATATATTCCCGGGCCACTTTTCGTAATCTTCTCAAAGGTACTATTAACATACTCAAGGTCGTTGAACCGGGCTGGAATAGCGATACACAGAACCGGAAGCAACGGGTGTGTCAAGTCGTGGAACTGAAAGAACTTTTTGAAGATGAAGCCAATGTTGTACAAGTCCCAGTCGTTGATGTTAAACAACTGGTTGCGATTAATGCAGTCGTAAAGGACCCTGTTGGACGACTTGTTTCCCGGGTTGTGGAAGAAGTTGGGCAAGGTGCGGAGGATTGGCACGTTCTGGCCGAGAATGTGGAAGAGCGAGTTGAAGTGGAAGGTGGTCAAGTTGGCGGGCTCTCCTGTGTCGTCAAAGACGATGGGAGACCCGATGAACAGGTCGAGATGGCCCTGTAGACCCACCGGGAGGTTGTACAAGTTGTTATTCAAGTCTGCCGTGCTCGCTAAAAGATCGTGCTTGTACACTACGAGTGAGATCTTTATCTGGGTGATGTTGATATGCTGGGAAAGCGCCGAGATTGATTCGCAATGGACAAACTGGTTTTCGGGAGGTACCTCGAGGCTCTCGCCGCTGCGGAACTGGTTCGTGAAGGAAATGAGCCTCTTTGAGGAAGTGTTCACAGCGTTGAGATTCCCCAAGAGATTGGCCACCGTCTTGATCCACCAGGACTCGTGTACGATGTAGATCTTTGCGCACGAACGCATCTGAAGACTGGTCAACTGTTTGAAAAACTTGATACCGTACACCCAGCTGATGTGTTCGTTGGATGAGAGCGCGCCGCTAAAAAACACTAAACAGTACCGGGACGCTGTGAAGTTGGGAATGCTATTGAGGAGTAACGGTAGAAACGTGTCATAGTCCACGTCCTTTGTGGATGGAAGGAAGTGCGAGTCGAGGATGTAAATTGGTAGCTGCGTGGACGGATCGACTGTGTTGGTGGGGAAGAAGATGCGGTCCATGGTCAGAGAACTGAAGATGAACTATACGGTCCTGAAAAGGGGACTGAGAAAAGGGACTGAGAAAAAGGACTGAAACCAACGGTGGGGTGTAAATAAACGGTATATGGCGGGGCTTGGGATTTCCGTTGATTTCGCTTGGCGTGCCTGCAGCTTACTGAAATATCGGAGATGAGAGAGCTCAATCTCAAGATTCTAACCGGGCAAATGCTTCCTAGTGGGGTGGTGGTGGATTTGGCTTTGGTCCCTGGATGAGGTGGCAGAGGCTAATGAAACCTCATGCCGTCGCTTTGACCTCAAGAGTCTACGTGGTTTATCGGCCTCGATGCAAGATACCCCCAGTGGGTCGTGCCGTTGCTTGTTTGGCGGTAGGAGCACGTCATCAAATGCAACTAGATCTACATAAAGGGTAGGGCCTCTAGGGAATTTATCTAGCATTGCCTTTTGTTTTGATTCTTAGACCTTAAATAGAGCCATATCACACATTTTACAATACAGAAGAGCATGTTGTCATGTTTCGGTGATTCACGTGCACGGTACTGCAAATACATCTAGTCTGTCAGTACCCAAGTAGAACCCTTTCCCAACTACAGGAAGAGCATGCGTGTGGAATATCACACACATGTTTGTCCATTCTAACCGTGTAGGTCAAACACATCGAAAACCTGCATTCACACACGTTTCGTTGGTGTGAGGAGGTAGTCTTCTAGGCCTGGTTACACTAGCGCGTATTTGCGTTTTCTCTGCTACGAATCGGATTTATGGCGTTTTTATTGTTATGCGCGGCACTAGTGTAGATTACACGAACATGAAACAATTTCTAGGATATACATATATATATGTCCCTTCCAGTTTTACAAGCACATATGGTTTTATATATTAGTGTTAGTATAGCCTATTCTAGATGTATTCTAGTTTATACGAGTGTCGCCTTTTTCACATGTATACTTATACCAGTAATTTTTACATGTATATGCTTTAACTCGAATCACAATACGAAAGAGCTGTATATCAAAATAATGACATGTAACATATTTTAATTCAATTTGGATACAAGATTAATACATTTACATGCCCAAGTTCTGGAAATCCTTATATAGTGTGAATAGTCACCGTGAGTGCTGAAACGGAGTTACAAAAATTCAATATCTAGACCTAGATCCGTCTCTCGCCGCTTAGGCTGACGTGTACGTACATGCATGTACGCATACACAGACTAGAAGTTAATCCGGCGTTATTCCGTTAGTCTACAAAATTGCAGATTTTTTGGACTGAGACAAAGCCCTTCTGTATATACAGGATATAATCTTACGCAAACCTCCTCGGGGTCGAGATCGGACACTAGTCTGGGGAATTCTACATTATAGATTGGCATTGACGGCATCTCACGGATTGGTAAAGTGAACGAAAAAGACTGGAGTCCTGCCAGTTATGCTACAAATACTGGGTTTTAATAGTATTTAGTTTCCGATTAATCTGGAAGTCGCACGCAGCTCCGTCGGGATCGAAAAGCTTCAGGTAATGCTATATCTATACAGTTGCGGTTAGAGAAGTCAGAATACAAGTTTATTGACTGAAATCCCATTTGAAGGTTTTTTTGTTGCCGATACTGGCAGGATTCTGGCCTTTTTCGTTCATTTTACCAAGCTGTGAGATGCCGTCAGTGCTGCATCCACTTGATCCAGCTTTTAGATCACCAATGAATAGTATGGCGTGAACTACTGGAACCAGCCATTCCATACTATAGACGCCGACATAGATACTGTAACAGACTCAGCTGGGATTTTTCTCTATTAGATACTCTTCTGAATTAACACACCATAGATTGTAACAACTTCATTTAGCGATTGTACGAGACCACACAATTCTCCCCATATATACCTACACGGTGTTTCTACCTTTGTTTCTACTTTTGTTGCTATCACGATACAACATGGCCAACCGCAACAGGTGTGTCGCAGAGGGGGGAGGCCAGGAAAGGAGTTTTTTCAGCGAAATACTTAGCCGTTCCGCGATGGCGCCAAGTACAATTTCCTATAACGTCTAGGTGATTGCTTGGCTTCTGACTAATAACTAGCACTCACGGTATGCGTTTAACCTCTCAAGTTCCATGGCATTAGTCGTAAACCCCGGAATGAAATCGCTCGGAGTGCACTCCCCGCATCATACATTCCCGTAAACGATCACCACCCGGAACGCCCAACGCGGAAAACCAATGCTCCCAGAGTTGGTGTACTCTCACAGTTATTCGGTCGCACGACCCATACTATCCATAGCTGCTGGCGAGAATTTTGTCAACAAGCCGTAAAGACGTCATTATCTGATGTGCCAAACTAGAAATATCTGGGACCGGAGACTGGAAACCACTCCTATTTCTTGTGGGCGATGTTGGCCGGGTGAGGCCGCTTGGGAGGGAAAGGTGGGGGGTCATGGGGCTCGATACAGAGCAGCACGTCACGTGGGCGTTTCACCCAAAAGCCCGGTCATCCTTACTAGCTAGAACATTCACCCGAGGTGGGGCTGCCTGAGGGGCTTTGGACTCAGTACATGTCTCGAGCCAGTTTATATCCCCATCAGGCGTTGTTCAACAGCTTGGGTAATATCGTAATGATCCCTCCCGTAACTTTTGCATCTCTCATGGCTTTATGCATTGATCGTAGTGGAATCAAGGGGCTCCTATGATACAATCTAATTTTAAAAGGCTCGCTTAATAGCTGCCGAAATAAATACGAACTTGGTGCGATCACCGTCACAAGTCAGGCCATTTTTATGTCTGTTTCAGTGGGCCACACTTCCGCTGGCTGTCACGTAAGCCAAACGAGCGTCGGACTCGGAGTAACGACAGGATCTGTAACCAGGTGCCTAGGTAAGAAACCTCTCTTGCCATTGTGTGCACGTGCCTCTGCATGGCCCAGCTCAACAAAGATCTTGTTCAAGGATTGATATAAAACCCCAAAGGAGGAGCTATGCCGGACTGTGCGAGAACTTTTCACACAGTATTCCGTTGTAGGCAGAACGGGAAGCAGGCTAAGGCACAGGGAACCACGAGGTGTGTAGGAGTGACGCTCACGTGGCTAGCCATTTCCTGGAAACGCTTGAGTAGGGGAAAAACGGAACTTTACTCCTGGAGAAAGGCGTAGATGTCAGCTGATGACCACTTATGGAATACCGTTGGGTTTGACACGGCACTTTGAGGCGCATGTTACCTCGCACGGCATTCGCACCCGATCTCGGACATTGAAGCTTACAACTCCGAACATTAGGGACGCTTGCCGAGTGTGCGGGTGAGCTGCCAATGCCTAGACAACCCCTCCTGTCTCGGACATGTAGACTGTTAGCAGCCTGCCGACTATGCTTGAGGGGGGGAAGATGGGTGCCGTATGCATGCCGTCCATCAACTCGGACTCCGGAGAAATTCCAAGTGCTTTCCTTCGCTACCGGACATGTATCACAAGACAGCTCGGAGTCTGCCGTTAGCAACAAGAGAGTGCACTGAACACTTTTCACTCCACATTTGTCCGTGACTATGCAGAGACCTATAACCATGCCAGTGCTATTTGAGGGCAATCTGTCCTACTTCGGCTAACGTCAATGAGCCAGCGGTGTGACCCCCACGAGGCCCTGTAAAGTATACTGACCTAAACGTTTAGTTACACTATGGAATCTCAGCTTTGCGTTGCAAAACGGTGCAGCGCGTGCCCGGATCCTATACTCCGAGAGCTAAGGACAAAACTAGTGCAGTGCTGCATGCGAAAACTTTCCACCCGGGTTTACCCATTTGGTATGTCTCTGCAGGCGGATGCACGCGCACACCATCTGACTCTGTATAGGGTAAGAAGGGTATAGCCTGCAGGATAAAACCTTCTTTTTTTTCTGTCTACGTAATTAGTACCCCAGATTTCCTGCCTCACTTTTGTCTGCTCGAAACGCCGGTCGGTCCTTAACAGAAAACGGGAGAGAAGAAAAAAACCTTCATTTCTCTGTGTGACACCTGGTGTCCCGGCGAAAAAGAAATGTTCTGTCGTCGGAGCGGTGTTTCATGGTACGCTCCCCTCCGTTACTTCTCCGCGATTTGTCCCTTATTCGAATTGAAGGCGATCGCTCCATTTTTTCCATGTGAATGTCCGAGCCGTACATATGCACATGCGAGTCAGCCTGTAGGACTTTCGTCTACATCTCCGCTACCTCTCGTGACGGCAAAAAAAAACTGGAATATATATGCTTGATACGCCCATCTTTACGACTCACCGTAGACTTTCTTGACCCCTCTTTCTCTCCCCTGAATTTTTTTTGATAATTAAAACTTTACTATAACTTAACGCATACTCTTCCAGCAAACCTACCTTACAAGCCTGAACCCCTTTCCTAGACCTACTCCCACTATTTCTATACAATGTCTTTGTTACAATACTCAATTTCAAACCCCGGCTGCCACCAAACCCCACGCAATAATTACTATTACGGACACAGCGCCGCTTCGTCTCCGCCGTTGCCTCATCAGTATGACATTCTCACCCAGGCCAACCACATCCAGTCGTTTCCAGCACACCAAAACCCTAACCGGATTGAACTACCACCGTTGCGATCCTTATCCATTGGGGCGTCTGTTCCTGTCGGAAATATAAACCCACCGCAGTACAGCTACAGAACCACCTCCCTCTCAGCCACCCCTCCACCTCATCACACGAACTCCTTCGGCTCTGACGCCAAGGCCAGTCCACGCACATTACAGTCTCTCAAGTTACCGAGCTTATTAAATGAACAACCCCAGATGGACCATACCTTGCGGCCATATACCCCGTCCGCTTCGCCTGCCGACTCCTGTTCTGCATTCTTGTCCTCGCCCACAGTAATGGTGATGGACCAGACATCGCTGAAACCCGACAAATCTAGACGTCAGAGATTAGGTCCGTCCTGCGATTCCTGCAGATTGAGAAAGGTCAAGTGTAACGCAGAGATCACCGTGTTGTCCCACGAAGAGCTTCTTGTGTTGACGCAACAGGCCCCTTCGTTATTCCAGCGCGCGCCGCCGTCCAGCGAGGATAAGTATCAGGTGATGGGCGGCTTTCCCGGTGCGGTAGGGTTTTTGTTGATCCAGGTATTTTCCAGCACCGAGAACAAATTTATCAAGTTCAAATCTTGCAAGGCCTGCTCCAACAAGAAAATCGACTGTTTGTTCTCCCACGGGTACGTTAAGACGGAGACAAAGACCGATTCGGTGTCTATCAAGTTCATGTCCCCACCCTCCTCCACCATCTCATCTCCTGTTACTTCTGCAGCAGTTTTGGAACCGTTCTCGGTAACAAAGAAAGCTAAGGTTAAAAAAAAAAGAACCAAGAAGTTGGCGCGTGCATTGTCGGTTGCTGAAGTCTCTTACTGTCCGTCTCCTTCATCGCGGCTCATCCTGGACGCTACCATTTATAAGCCTGCAGTGCTGGTTGCTTCCATCTGCAATGCCACCATGGTAGAGGCCGCTTCTACCCTTGCCTCCTTCACCGCCCTTGCCGTCCGCACCCCGTGCTTTACCAGCGACGAGACCCAAAAGAAAAGGTCTTTGTCTGCGTGCTCCAGAAAGTCTTCGTGCTTGTCCTGCCGTAAGCGCAAGATCAAGTGTGAGTTTGTTTCTGACGGAGTGAATGCGACCTGCTCTAACTGTTTCAAGAAGGGCCGTGAATGCGTGATTGAAAGCGTCCGATTCAAGAATGTCGCTTAGACTATTAATGTTATATTTTTGTTTACATTGGCTATTTTCTTCCTTCGTTGGTTATTTTCTGCCTTCATTGGACATTCTTTGGGGTTTTTTTTGGTTTATTTCTCGGTAATGTATCGTCCTACATCTAGTCAAAATGTAGCTGAAAAATAATGGTAATCCACTCACCGGTTCTTCGTATGCACCGCGGTCGAATTTTTTTCTAAAATAGCTGCAAGTCATTCACCAACTTCCTTTAGAATCGGCAAGAAGGAGTAACCTGTACTAAAACGTAACCGCCGTTAATCCCTATTTCCCGGCTGCAGTGTGACCCTCCATCCCCACCGTGATTTTACGAGCACACATGTGACTGCGCAGGAGCATGTGAGCCGGCTGAAGTCCGAAACCCTAACCGCTCCTTCCCCACAGTAAGACGCAGTGACATCATAACGTACAGGGAACGCTGACGGAGGGGCTATACTTTAAGAACTCTTGTATATGCGCCCCGGCGGAGGTATTTAGCATCTCGTAAAACTGAGACCTGTATGAAGGGTTGGGAGAATCGGAAGGTGGGCTTATTGCGTCCGAGATATTACAACAGGAAATTATATCCCTTCGGCTCCTTACAGGGCTACGGCCCAGCAAACCTTAGAGCGGGGAATTATTTCAGACGCTGCCCTTCCGGAGATTGGCAGCAAGAGCGCTTATAAGTCTCGTAACAGCTGCACTTGCTTTCTCCATCTGCACGAAAGCTGCAAGAGGTGTTGATATCTGTCCCCTCCAGACGGAAAGAAGGAGCAAAGAGCCACACATTCGTTAGCTCCGGTAATAGCCACATATTCATTGGTCCCCGGCTATTACCGGGGTCATGGCCCAACTTGGGTGTTTAAGTTTAGAGTGGACTCCAACGAGATGATATTCATTGTTGCTACGCCAGACAGCACACTGCCCAAGACATTCGTTTCATTTACGTAGGTCCCAGTTTAAACCTATCTACAGCATCGGACATGTGCTATTGTCGGTATCGGGCGGTCGTTTCATGTCCACAACTTTCCTGGCCACAGCTAAACCGGTGGTATCCAGCGAATGGTATTTTCAATTAGAACAAGACCATTACCAATATAGAATGCTTTTTGCGCTACACAGGTAGTGGGGGTCGTGGCTCTATATATACTGTGGGGTGTCGGCGCAAATTTGTCGTCGAGGCATGACTAAGTGGGGCTTGTGGTACGCATGAGGGGTAGAGTCGTAAGTACAGCGAGAATACACTTTGTTGCTAGCCCTCTGCCAGTTCCTTCGGACGGAACCCCATGTGTGGCTAGGGAAGTGGCTATTTTATATCTTTATGCACTTCCAGTGTGCTGATATCATGTATCAATGGCCTGTCATCTAACCCGTTGGTTTTTTGGGGGCCAAATGAAACTATACTTGTAGTAAAGGTGCCATTTAACTAAACAAAAGTCGGCGTCCATTATCATCACTCTCCGATAGGCAGACACCCTGGCATTGTATCTGCCTCTATATAAAACCACCGAATATCCTTCTCTTGCGTATATTTTACAGATAAGAAATATTCTCTTTTGCCTGGCTAACAGTATCCATTACCTACTAGATATACAACAATATTGGCGATATGAACTCGCGCCTATTCAGTCTTGTAGGCAAAGGTCTAGAATATTTAACTATGAAATATAACTCTGCCCTGAGCCGGACAGATGAATTGTTTGCGCCATAGAGTGATATAGTTTACAAAATATTTTGGTGTCAAAATAGACAGGTTTCAAAACCAACCTTGATTTGAGAGTGGCTACAAAAGGTAAAGTAGAAATAGACTGAGGGTTTACAAACCAACCTTGGTTTGAGAATAGCTACAAAAGTGGGATGTGATCCCACATCAGGATCTTTATCCACCAAACACTCGGTTACAGAATATTCCACACGTAGAAACTCATTAGGTGCTAACAAATCTTGTGGTTTTAATCCCCTATATACACTAATTTTACGTCTCTGGCCTCTAAGTTAATCACAGAGCCGATATCCTCCACTTTAAGCCATTGATGGAATGTACCACTTCCACTTTAAGCGGCAACCCTACTGTAATTGTCTACCGTTAAATCTCAGCGTTACGAGTGAAAGAGCTATAGCACCGCATTCTTTGCTGAGCGCGAAGGCCCTTCGAATTTGAACTGGCATTCTCATTCGCCAGTAACACTTTCAGCCACTGCCTTTCGCAGATTACACCACTCATTTCCCCCAAACAGGAATTTTTCAATTGCTAATCTCCCGCACATCTTCAAGCCCAAAACTGCTCTCGAAGACAATTCCGCTTTGTAACACCGGCTGCCCGGTAGTTTTTTACAGTCCTGAGGCCCACCGGCTATTTTCTGTGGCTTGCATTCTGTGCGGCTTTCCTGTGCGCTGAAACGGGAAAATCTCCAGCGACGTGTCTTGAATCTCCCATGCTACTGCGCACGGAAAGTGGCTCGTCTGTTTGGCCTCGGCGCTGGAAGTAAACAGAGGCGTGTCTGTCAACGTACACCAGACTTACCGACGTGATATTTTTACGTAGACAGACTCCGAGGGCTATCCAGGCGGCTAATTCATCGTTATCTTTGAGATTTTGAACAAAACTTTCGATAGCGGAATAGTTGTCGTAAAAATCTCAGCCAGGTCAACCTTCCCAGCCCCCCGTCAACGCATCATCCAATCAGTGTTTAACCTATACTCACTTAGGGAAATTCATTGAACATTCACACACATTGGAGATACATCCGACACTAACTATATCCTCAACATTGAGCATTGCCTAAATATCCAAACCCAGCCCAAAGAGATTCACATGTCGGAAGAACAGACAAGCAGAAACACAGGAACGTCGCAGGTGATCCACTCGCTCCACCAGACGATCGACCAGTTGAAGGAGGACTTGGAAGAGTCCAAACAGCAGGCACGCGACTTTAAAAAGAAGTACGACATGCTCTCCAAGAAGCACGACCACATCATGGAGCAGCTCGCGAACGCGAAGCACGAGAGCGACATGATCAACGCGTTACTCAAGCGTAAAGAGCGCCGCATCATCGATATGGAGACGCAGTACAGCGACAGTATGTACACGGCGGAGAACCTAGAGTTCAAGAACAAGAACCTCGAGATCCGGTGCAAGAAGTTGGAGGAAAGCGAGCAGAACTCGGTGACCGAGTACGAACGGTTGAAGATCGCGTACGACACGATTGTCAGATCCCAGAACGAGTACCGCAGCCACTTCACCCAGGAGATCCTCACGTTGAAGCACACGCTCGCGAACTTTGTACAGGAACGCGAGGCTGCATTGGCTGCGACCGCCGACCGCTTCGACGCAAACTGCGCCAGCGCTGATAAGTTGTTCGATAACTTGGTGGGCAAATCGCGTGACCTCGAGGGGATCTACTCCAAGAAGAACACGGCCATCATCGAGTCGTTGAAGCACTTGGCGCTTGCCGCCAAGGCCCACGGGGAGGAGACTGATGGTGTGTTAACCCACGGGGAGGTGGTCTTGGACGAGGTTTACAAGCACTTCCCAGAATTACGGGCCAAGCGTAAGGCCGCCGCCGAAGCGAAGGCCGGGCTGAACGGTGTGGCTTCCGCCGAGGCGGCCGCCGAGGTTTCTAACGAAGCCGCTTCCTCGCCTGCCACGCAGAAGTCGCGCATTCCGTCGATGAACACGGCTCCAGGCAACCGCCGCCGCATTGTCTCGGGCATGAACAGCCATAAGCGCCGGTCGTCGCGCTTTGAGAACATTTCCATCATGGCTCCGCAGTCGCCGGAACCCGAGCACGACACGTCGGTTCCAAGCAGCTTGCCGAAGCGCCCGACCCGCAGCGGGAGCATGAGAGGCATTCCGGTGAGACAGGCGTCGGCCCATCCGGCGGAGGCCCTTGCCCCCGCTCCGGAGTCTCTCCCAAAGACCCCGGTGGCAAAGGCCCCAGAGTCTCTTCCAAAGGCTCCCCACCCGGCTGAGGCCCTTGCTCCTAAGCCGAAGCGCAACGCTACCGAAGACCACAGCGCGTTAGGCCTCGTGTCGAGTCCCGAAACGTCCTATGACGCAGAGTCCTACGGAAAGCGCGCAGACGACGCAGACGTATCGATCAACACCGACGACACTCTCATCTCCATCCACAACCTTCCAGGAACCCCGAAGAAGTTTGCCAATGACAGTGAAGAGTCAGAAATCCCCGACTTTGAGGGTCAGGCCAAGAAGAAGAACAAGAAGAAGAAGAAGAAGACTAAGAAGGCTGAGAGTCCTGCGCCAGAGACCAGTCCGGAGATTTTGGAGTCCATCCACAGCTTGGTTGCCAAGATCGAAACCCACTAAGCATGAGGATGTGATTTTTCCGTCCTACTTCTGTGTATATTTTTTTTTCTTACATTTGGATGACCTGGGGCTGATATAGAGAACCCTTGTCTCAGGTTGAGCATGTCCGTGCTTCATAATATAATGTTATACCCGTAACACGTTACTGCTAGTGGGAAAAGGGGCAGACTGCTATAGGCTTTGTCGAATGAGAAAATTTGGGATATCAACGGGGAATTGATATTGCGCATTGTGTTTAGTCCCTGAATCGTCTAACGTATATGTGTAAACTGAGTCACACAGCGACTAAAGAAGGGTATTGGTAAAACCAGTAACCCATGAGATATCCAGTAATTCACGAGATATCCAGTAATTCATAAGATACCCTGTGACCGTTGAGAATATCCTACTATTATCAACCAGTCATATCCCTTACGTGGCACTCCTAATCTCAACTATACGTGATTGGTTGAATAATTTACATAGATATATACCGCAGAATGTTCCTAAGAACAGATGAAAGGTGACAAGTGTCGGACGATGGGAGAGAAGCCCACCAGCGATACACCCTAACTTTGCTCGAGTCCGTCTTCACTTGCTTCGCTCGAGAGCTAGCCCATCCCAAATTGCTTCATCATGTTCTGCATCATCTGCGGATTTTGCATCATCCCCTGCATCTGCTGCTGCATCTGTGGTTGCTGCATCATGCCCATCATCTCGTTCATATCTGGCATGCCGCCGCCGCCCATCATGCCCTGCATCATTTGCTTCATCTGTGGGTTGTTCTGCATGGACGCCATGGCGCGCTGGATGTTCCCTGGGGTCAAGTTCTTGGCCATGTTGGCCATGCCCCCCGCACCGGCACCCGGCATGCCTGGCATGCCACCAGCCCCACCCATCATGCCCTTGGTCGACTGCGCCATACGAGCCATGGTGCGCTGCTGGAACAACACCATTTCGACCTCGGTAACCGACGTGCCAGAGCCCCTGGCCACCCTGATGATGCGCGACGGTTCCTCCGTGAAGATCTTTCCATCCGAGGCAAGCTCCTGCTTGGTCATGGAGTCCATAATGTAGAGCATGCGTTTGATGCGCTTGGACGTTTCGTCCTCACCGACCTGGTTCATCAACTGGCCCATGCCACCCGGCAACATGTTGGCAATCTGCGACAACGGCCCCATCTTCATGACATTGCCGATCTGGGTCTGGAAATCGTTGAGCGTGAACTTTCCCTCGGAAAAGTTTTTCATCGTATCCTTCTGGTCGAGGTCTAGCGACTGCACGTGCTCCATAAGCCCCTGGATGTCACCAATCCCTAACAACTTGGCGATGAACTGCTTTGGAGTAAAGGTCTCGATGTTCTGCACGTGCTCACCGGAACCGATGAATGCGATAGGGGTCTGGGTGGCCGCGACCGCCGAAACTGCCCCACCACCCTTGGCCGCACCGTCCAACTTGGTCAAGAAAATGGACCCAAAGTTGGAAGCCTCCTTGAACGCCTTCGCGTGGTCCTGCGCCTTCTGCCCGTTGGTGGCATCCAACACCAAAATGGTCTGGTCCGGGCTCACCGCATCGTCAATCTCTTGCATCTCCACAAACAACTCCTCCGCCTGCTTGTGTCTCCCCGAGGTATCCACAATGATAATTTCGTACTTGGCTTCCTTAAACTTCTCCACCCCCAAGCGCGCGATCTTGACCGGGTCATTTTCCGTGTAGGACCCATAAAACGCGATCCCTGCCTTTGTCGCGTTCTGCTTCAACTGGTCGAACGCACCGGCTCTGAACGTGTCTGCACACACCAATCCAACCTTGAACTTGCGGCGCTGGTAGTACACCGCCAACTTCGTGCACGACGTGGTCTTACCCGCACCCTGAGTACCCACAAACATGATCACATTGCTCTTATTCTTTTTCGGCTTGTACGGCTCGGCTTGCGTGTCCACCAACGCCACGAGCTCGTCGTACACGATCTTTTGGATCAACTTGCGCTTGTTTGCGCGACTGCTGGCGTCCGCCTGCTCTGCGAGCTGCTTCTTGATGCTGTTTCTGAGTTTGATGACGTGCTGGAAGTGCACGTCCGACTCGAGAAGCGCGTTCGAGATCTCCTTCAACATCGCCTCGATGCCCTGCGTGGTTAGTGGTCGTGAAGGCTTGAGTTCTAGCTAGGGCTACTTACCGAGTCATCTGCGGCAGAGGATGACGAGAAATCACCCACCGCGGCGTTAATACGCCTACCCAAATCAGCTAAAACCATATTGTGTTGTGTGGGTTGTGTGGTATAGGGTTGCGATTAACACGGAGGGTGACGATTTAAATCCATCGACGTCCGCTCTGCTGGTGCAGACACGACAAAATATCAGAAGGCGACGTGGAGTTCCTTTGTATACGGGTTGAAGATAACCGAGTGATTGTGCTAGAGTAGATTTAAAGGAATTAGAAAGGATAAATGTACCAATGAATAGATAAAAAAAAAAAAACAACAACCTTTTGAATATCCATTAGTACTGTTTGTTAAGAAAGAAAAAAAGAACTCCGAAACCGGGAATCGAACCCGGATTTGGGAGGTGAGAGCGCCCTGTGCTAGCCATTACACTATTTCGGATGAGTTCAACAAACTTGGGTTACTCATTGATAAGAGCATGGTGTATATGAATTGTCGATGGTGTGCCCAGGTACAAGATATGCAACTCAGCAGCAGTGTACATATATTCTAAAATAACTACTACTATTTGTCTGATATATTCCAACCCTAGGAGTGGAATTACACCATCTTCGAACAATCTTCTTTTTCACCCATATGGCATTAAACTATAGTCCCAGGCTAGTCTATCTCTGGGTTACAAAGCAACCCCAGTCTTTATTCTCCTATTCATTCCGTATCCCACAGCTTTGGCCCTTCCCTAAATGTACTTTAGCCCTTCGGATAATAAACTTCAACGGTCCCATCTTCGTATCCGATGCACATATACTCAGGGGTCTTTTCGGCACGGAAGCGTCTTCTTACGGGCACAACATCGCTCTTTCTTGATCGGGTGGCAGTCAACGCCACGGTCCGAGCCTTCACATTTTGAGGCGCTGGCTTGTTGTCACTGTTTTGGGTGTGATGTGTTGCCGTAACCAACGGGTTTCGCTTGGAAAAACAGCCAGCTTCCAGTGCTTTCGCGTCCATTCCACTTCGGCGGTAAAGCCTTGTGCAGCCATCCCAGCCCGTCACTGCTAGTAGGCCATCATCTCGAAGAGACAAATCATTGGCCCCTCGCTTGGACGTCTTAAATCTGAACGCCTCATTCGGGGAAACGGTCATCTTGGCCACCTCAACCACTTCTATGGTCCTCCCTGCTGATCCACTAATAAGATTACCATTCTCGCACCGCATAGAAATGACCGGGTTGGGGACATGGTAGTCTGAAAGATGGACAACGTGCATCTCCGTCTCATTGGCGCTCTGATTACCCGAAAGAACAGGAATATGGATGCCCATAACGTGCCCCGACTCAAACCCCACAAAGAGTAAGCTTTCATTCACAATAATTCGCATCAACGAACCAAAGTTGCCTCTTTCCGAGTTGGAAGGAATAGAAACGTTGAATGATTTAGGGTTTGCTTGGAGCAATTGAAAGGGGTCCGCTAACCGAACCAACCGGTTGAATCTGTTCAGTTCGCTTGGTAAGCGATACACGTCAAACTTATCAGAGTCAACGGTGGAGGGTGTGACGAGTAGGCCGCCCGCAACATCGACATTGCAAAAGTTTAGCGTGTTGACAGGAATGCTGATATAGTACGGCCTAGAGGCAACGCTAAGGGCTGAATCCTTGATTGCGGGGCTATCTGGCTCCGGAGGAAACGTCTTGGAAAGCTTCACAAAGTCATAGCTGGGCTGCTCGTTCATACCAGCAGCCTTTGTCAAGAGACTCCAGAGCCTCACCTCTCCATCTTTGCCGTGGGTGACAAGAATTCCATAGCTATCTCCACTTATAGCCACTTCCCCGAGCTCAGATAGGCCAACACCTAACTGCTTGATTGTTATGATGGTTTTATCGTGTGCCCTCCAAACCCCGATAGGGCGTCTGATCGCCAAGTCCCACCACACAAGCCATCCAGTGGAATCCCCTGTGACAAGAGTCGGGGTAAGACGTCCGTTCGGATTCGGGACATGGAAATACAGCGACGTTGTAATATCAGAGTTATGTCCTCGGAGGGTGGCAAGCTTCTCGAAACTAACTTCCATCGGTTGAGTAGCACGCGTACAAAGGCATCGCAGCTTGCGAGGCATTGTGGTTTGTGAGGCCTTGCAGATATGTCGCACTCAAATATCTGTACACCGCCACAACTACCTTATTTAGCCATATTAGCCACATATGCATCAGCCACGCATCGCCGGATCAATTATGGCGAGCCCCACAGAGGTATCTGCGTGGGCCCTTTCGGCGGACCCAGACATACCGTTCAATCGATTAGTAAGCCTGTGAACTTTGGAACTTCTTGGTCACTAACCTCGCGAAAGGCCCTTAGCCCAGGCTACACTGGCCATGACTCGCCTCGTGTGTAGTACACGATAGCGGACCATCGGAAATCCTGCACGAGCCCCGAGAGTTTGGCAATGGCTATGTCCGCACGGCAATAGATCGGTGCGCCATGCTCCGGTACCGGAGGCGGGGAAGGCCTACATAGCGATTCTTAGCTAACTCTATTAAATTGACAACTCCTGATATTACATTCCAATTCTGAGCTCTCTTAACTGCTCCAATGCAACGAAAGTCAAGATGGTCTGTGGCCCCAATCTGACAAAGGCAGGGATCCAGCCTCTAAACATAAAACCGACACCCTCGTGCTTGACCGCGTCCGTCAAAATAGTGATGGCACCCTGGGTGGCATCCTTCGAGTTCATGATTCTGGTCTTGACCACGTCAGCAGGGGAGCACACAGTCGTAGCCACCAACCCGGCCAAGAGCGAGGCGGAAAAGTGGGTGGCCTTGGTGGTGGGGTCGAAGTTCAACTGCTCCACGAGACACTCCTTGGCAATATCGTATGTAACCACCTGGGAGGCGGTCATGAGAATACCTCTGGTCAAGTTAGGCGACAACCCACGGAACAAGGCAGCGGGCCCTTCCTCGGATACCATGCGTCTGAGCCCGTCGAACGCGTTTTTGTAGTTTCTTCTTTGGTTGTGCGGCAACGACGAATCGTTCTGCATTCTGATGTTCACCACGTCAGAAGGGTTACCGACCAAACCACCAATGGCACCGGCCGCCATCGAGCACGGTAAAAGAATCCCGGTGGAGGGCTGCGCGCCGCCATTCCGGGCCGTGAAGTACTCCTTCAACGCGTCGTAGACCCCAAAACGCGTGGTAGAGTAGGTAGCCTGGCGTAGAAGCGACGCGCTAAGCCCCGAGTACAACTTCAAGAACCCTTCATGCTTCATAATCAGGTACGCGGTGGACACCAACCCGGCACCGGGCTTGGCCGCCGTCTGGAGTCTCACCTTGGCGAGGTCTAACGGATGGGTGAAGAGACACGCAAACATACTGGCAGCACCTAGAACGTGTTAGTAAGCCGACGCGGGAAATAAAAAGCAAGGGACATACCCCCGTACCAAAACCTGGAATGTTAGTATGCGATTGTCGGAGCAGAGAGGGGGTGAACGTACGGATAGGCGGCCTTGGCCACCGTGGCTGGTGCAACTTCTATAGAAGCCTTGGTGATTGGTGAAGACATTTGCAAGGAATGCTTTGAGGATTACAAGAAATGAAATGGGGATATGGAGGAAAACAATATATGTCTAGATGTGCAAATATTTTCGATATCCGTGCAAAAATTATTGTGCATTAAGTGTTTAGCCCGTGTTTATATTTTTTCTGTATGCGGCTTAAGCGGGGACTTAGAGTGTCTTCCCCCCTCTCTGGTGTTGGGTGTATAGTAAAAATATCCAGTAACCTGTTGCCAGTTCCGCTACTTATTACATAATTCCGTATACCGGAGGAATATCGTGTACAGGATCCCCACGAGGCGGCAGTTCCTTCGCGGTTTTTACCGATACCTAGTTGTAGCCCCCCAATGTCTGCCACAGTTGAGGGAAATTTTCCAGAAACGGCATTCACCCCTCCGTGCATACACCCATGCAGCTTGCCGGAAGCAAACGGGAGAATTTGAAATAATCCGGATAACTACGTGTAGTTGCACTGATAGCGGTGTAGTCACCACCCCACCCGCTGAGAAAGAGGTGTATAGATACCAAGAATGTGTTCATGGATGTGATAGGGGAGTATGTAAAGATGTGCAATAGAGCTTAGACGTGCTCCCTATTTATGAGCATCAGACATGCACGTATTTCGAAAGGGCCCGCATTTATGCATTGAAACCTTCGTACAACCACTGGGGCGGCCTAACACGGACGCTTGTATCGGTATATCGTGAATTATATTGACATCGTGACGTAAGGAGGAAGTCTGTAATGTTAACAGGTCGATTTGGATAAAACTCTGAGTCTAAGCTTCGACTATTCGTGAACAATTCACCTGTACCAAGATGTGAATTTGGGTCCTAGAACTATTTGTTTTTATATAACGACCAAGTATCAATTCTTTATTGATTCAAACGAATAAAATAATTGCTAATAGAGGATATTCGTCAATTTTGAAGAAATTTTGAAATCCTTTTCTTTCCTTCTCTTGTTTGAAACCCAGTTTCTTACTTGCTTTGTTGTCAACCCCGTTTCTCTGACGAGTGCTTGCATTGTGTCCTCATAAAGATACGGATTGACCACATTCTCTTCGTACCACTTTTGTAACGTAAGTACCAGCTGTCGGGGTAGTCTATGTCCTTCCAGGCTTGGCTTTTCAACTCGGTCTTTGCTCATATTTTTTTTCCTCAAAGCATGAGATATTTGGGGGGGTGGGGTTTTATCATCAGGGGAAATAGGTTGGAAAGAGTGATCTAATTCGTTCAATTTTTGAAGACTTTCTTTCAAAACAATCCTTTCTCTGAAGAGAAGAGATAGTGCGACAGATAAACGATTAATTTTTGTTAGCTGCATCTTCTCCCTGAGACTAAAGGTCGCAGCATTTTTGATTATGGCGGAGACAGTCTAAAGGTTAATATACTGACTGAACCTCTATGCATATTATATCAAATTTTTTTGACACGTACTTCATTTGCATCTTGGACCTCATTAATAATGTAGTTCAAATGTAATTCTTTGTTCGAGCTGACAGTTTTAATAAGTAGCTTCAAACGATTTTGCACATCCCCCAAACTTTAGTTTATGACGTTAGTTTCATCGGTTCAGTTTTTTCAAACTGTACGTACATCAAGTTTCTAAACGGAAGAACCTTGGGAGTTTTAGTTGATAAGGCTTGTGTTTGAAGAGATATTGATGGGTTCACAAGCGCTGGGATACTAGCACACCCATGGTTTAAGTGAAAGGTGCCATGATTGGTCTCCGGTTTATATAGTTTATTCAGTAAGTTGACCGTAGAAGAATTTTCAGCTACCAGAGTAATAGATAAGGAATTCATAAGGCAAGGATATTCAAATCGTATCAACCACTGATTGATGAATAGCACAGGGTTGTTAATTATCTAATGGTGCGTTTTATCTGTTCAACTAAGAGTCAGCAAGGAATAATCTGTGGTTAAGAATCAATGATGGAGTGTTCTAATTCAAGTTAGAATACACACAGAATGAAAAGGTGATGATCGTATATGTAGTTGGAATATATAACTGTTGAGCAGGCCGAAGTACTCTATGCGGATTATGTGAATTCTACCTCTCTCATTTTGACATTTCATGGGATTTAGGTTTGAAGGATAATAAACACGTGATCAGCTATTGTTCGAAGTGGCCCCTAATACATGTGCCAGTATATGCAGGACTACAAAAGAGAGGCCTGTAACTTGTACAATTACGATGCTAATAAGATGAGTTCGAACAGAATATATAAGATCAAAAAGAATAAATAAGAGGTAATGTAATACATAATTCTTATTATATGATTTAAGAAATGTGCCCCCTACACTCACTTTACATGCTACTCGCTTATAATGAGAGTAAGAACAAGCATCTGACGTGAGAATGATAAACTTATAAACGTGGCACAATCTCCAAAAGCATAAGGCATGGCTTATGTATGTGTATTTTTCATATGGCACATACTAGTATCACGGTCAGTAACAAACCTATGTACGTAAATAATTCAAAATTTAACATGCTCGACCGTAGCTCGATCATACATGCTATCTAGTTAGGCAGAAGGCATACCATAAGATAGGCATCTCAAATGAATTTCATGTCAAAACTAATGTACGTGATCGTCAATGCCCCAAAATTTCCATACATACTAATATAACTACTACTGTTATTACGAATCTGTGCTGCATTAGAACCACGTATAGTTGTGGAAGATATTGCCGTTCTGCGCCGTGCCGGCGCTGCAGATGGGGTATATGTTTTGAGGCTCAGATCCAGCACCTTCGAATATTACACGAGTAACGATAATTCATCTTGGTGTCTCAGTATTACATGAAGTGCCTCATATTATCGCAAGTATGCATGTGGTTTGTATTCCGATATCGAATCGGACGCTATATCTCATGCCTCTACATATCTAATTTTATATTTGATTCCCTACTCCTGTACGGTCTTTGAATAAAACAGTTAGGGGATGAATTTTATTTTTAAACACTCCACTTCTACCTTAGCACAATATATCAAAACTGGCCTATTTGATTTCTGTTTGAAAATTTACCATCCTTGGGACCTAATTGCAACTTCCGAAAGCCATACAGTGAGTTTTAGCTCAAAATTCAAAACAATATTACCTTGAAGCCGACCAGTGATCTCAAATTCGTGATCAACTAAATACCTGGATTTTCCCGAGCCACACATATTAATCAAATCTTTGATACAGTTTACGATGGCCAACAAAAAGCATGTCCCCAAAAGTCAGACATACAAGTTCTCCGTAAAGTTACCGGTATCTAGAGCATGCCCACAGTTACCAAAGATGGGAGAAAGTGATGAAACTGCTCTTAATGTTAATATATTTCCGACCAATCCTTTACCAAATATCCCACCAGCCCCGGATGAATTGACTGAGTTAATTCAAAAATACAAGATTACAAACCCTAAAACCCAGGGGTCTGACGATGGCTTGAAAACAGGAGTTTCCCCCAAGAAAAAGAAATTGAATGCATTTATGGCCTTCAGATCGTACTATACAAAATTTATCTGTAATGCTACATCTCAGAGAGAGCTATCGATACGTTTAGCTGGCCTTTGGAAGACTTACAAACACCAGAAAGTATGGCAAAGGTACTGTGCCCAGTATAATTCAACAGATCGCATTGAATCATTTTTTGATTGGTTGCAAAGAAAAACCTTTTTGGATATTAAATCACCAAACAAGGAAACCATAGTTCACCGGAATAACGACTGGGCGTTTAGTTCTCAAAGAACTTGCTTGGTCGAAGATGTATACTATGATATCCCGCAACGCAACATCCAATTCAAGCCAGTATCAGAATCATTCCTTTCTTCTGATGTTGAACCGTTCGCAGAAACTCCCGACAGTCTCTTAAATTGGGATATAGAGAATTTCCAACTTCCAATTTGCGATTTAGACATAGAAAGTAGTTTTCTTGAAACATTGTTTGAAAATCCAGGCTCCTTAGAAAATCCTATATTTAACCACCTAAACATTGATAATAGCATTGTGCCATATTACAACACTTACATCACCAATTCTAGCACTAGCACTGATCTTTTCGTGGACACACACACAAATAGTCTATTCGAATTCATCCCTGATCCAACAATCTACAAAGCATAAACCGGTTTCCGATACTCAGGTATAAAATAAATAGTCATCGGCAACCAGTCCCCTCAGCTTATTCGCTGTCCGATTCGTCCGCTCTGTAGCCATACTTTCTAATCTCACCTAATCTTTTGCGGGCGGAGGAAAGCATGTTCTCAAGTTTCAAAATTTCAACTTGCTGCTCCATTTCAGCAGTCTTATTCTCATACGAAGACAACTTGGAGTAATCCACGGTGGAGATGGCACCGTCGCCCTTGTCCTCGATCAACTTACGGACAGTGTCGACCAATGCCTTGCAGCCGCGAGTAACGTTTTGAGAGGCAGCTTCCAACCCATCCTGCTTGGTGGACATGAAAGAAGCTTTGACCCTGGAGGCTGCAACAAGCTGCGCGGTGGAAGCCGCAACTTCATTAGAGGCGACAATCAATTCCTCGTAGGACTTGGAGCCAGATAAAACGCCATCCGCAGTCTTAATCAAGATGTTGGTGGACTCAGCAACCGATTTCGAGGCCGAGATCAACCCTTCCGTCCATCTGTTGTGCTTCTTGTAGAATGCGGCCCGGGAGGTGGAGCCCTTCCCAGCGGCAACGATCTCCTGTTGGGTCTCGGTTGCGGCCTTGATTAATTGGGCGATGGCATTGGTGATGGCGATGGCGGCAGACAAAATTGCCTTGTTAATCTCCGTATCGATACTAGACACAGACGGATCAACCGACCTCGTCAACAACATCTGCAAGTGGTCCGATGCGGCAGAAATGGCTTTGGCAGCCTGGTTCATTTCATCTTCAACAAGCTCGCCCAAGTTCACATTCTTGGAGGACAAAGAAGAATGCATAGGATTTAAGGTTTCAACGAGTTCGATCAAGTCTTGCAAGGACTCCTGCACCGAAATGTTTGAGTTGATAACTTGGTCAAACTTTTCATCGTCACTCAAGACGTCCAACTTGGACGACAACAAGTTCAAGAATAGCGCTTCGGAGCGGCCGGAAACCTGCTTAGCGGAGCGCAAAAGAGTCGAAGCCTCTTCGTCACCGAACAAGCGAGTGATACCCTTGGAGTTCAAAAGAATGTCGCATACCGCACCAACAAATTCGGAAGAGGAGGAGATAATCTTTGAGTGGTCTCCGTTTGGCCCGTCTGCGATGTAGTCATTGAAATTGAACGCAAACTCGTTCGTCTTGACGCCGCATTCTTCACAAAGAGACAACAAGAACTCTGGGGTGGACAATTGGTTCCCTGCCTGGGAATTGGACTCGGCAGCAAACACGGCCGATTGGATTCTCTGGATATTGGAGCGCAAGATGCAGTCCATCAAGGCCTTGAACTTTGTGATGTTATCGCTCAAAATCTCATCGATTTGTTCATCAATGGCTTTGTCGGCATCATCCTGGTGCAACGAGAGTTCGTGTAGGGCGTTTTCCATGGTTTGGTGCATAATCTCCAACTCGTCGTCTTTAGCCGCCAATTGCTTGGACAATTCCTGGACCGTGTCAGGGGAAACAGACTCCAATACGCTTGTCTGTTCCAACAACTTTGCTTTTAAAGACAGCAACTCTTTCTGGTGGGAGTCAAAAATTGCGGTCAAGTTTGAAGACTGTTGCTTCTCGGTCTGGGACAAACTGTCTTGCACCTGTCTCAACTCGGCCTCCAATTTGGAGATCTCACTGTCTTTACCCCCCTTGAGCCTATCCAACTCCAACCGGGCCCTGTCTCTTTCTCTAATGAGATCGGCAAGCTCAATGTTCTTCAACTTCATCTCCTTGCTCATTTTCTCCTTCTTCTCAATGGACTCGTCGGCAGAGGCTGCCTTCTGCTGCAATTTCTTGAACTTATTCAACAAGGTCAAATGCTCCGATCTTAACTGGGAGTACAACTTGGCCAAGCTGTCATACTTGCTCTTCCACATCAAAATCTGTTCTTGGAAATTGGTGATGGACTCGTTCTTGCTTCCCAATTGCTGTTCGCAGCTTGCCTGCAACTGAGACAACTCTAACTCCAAGGTTCTCATCTGGGAGTCATATTGCTGTAACAACAATTGATCGTTGTCGTACTGGTTTTTCAATGTCAACAAGTCACGCTCAAGTTCAGCAACACGCCCCTGCGTCTGGTGCTGCAATTGCAGAGTTCTCAACTCCTGTTCGGCTCTCATGGCAGCTTCTTGCTGCTGGAGCTGCTGTTGTTCAAACATGGCCTGTTGCTGCTGCTGCTGCTGCTGCTGCTGCTGCAAGATCTGTTGCTGGCGCTCATGCTCCAACCTTTGCTGCTCAAGCTCAAACTGCTGCTGGTTGTTGGAAAACATTTGCATTCCGGTGGGCTGCAGGAACACAGCACTTGCCTGCTGAGGCATAACCTCCGGGGGAGGGGCGACGGCAGCTGGTTCGGGGGTAGCGGTAATAGAAGCAGGATGCGGACTCGTCGACTTGGCCAGTCTTTGGGGCTCTTCTGGACTACCCTCAATGAAGATATCCGGAGGAGCCGCGCCTAATCTTGGAATCGTGACCAAAGTAGTCAAGAATCTGATGGACTGGGCATCGCTGTAAAAGTCCAAAAGCCTCGAGTGCTGATCTTCGAACTGATCAACCAAAGGCAACAAAGCTTCCCTCTCGCCAGTGGTTTTGTACACCGCTCTCATCATGGAGGTGATGAACTTGTAAATTCCGTAGCTCTCAGCAATCAAAGGCACCAAGGCAGAGATCCTGCACTCATTGTTTCTGGTGTGGTTGATGGTGGAGAAGATCATCTTCTGGAAGTCATCGATTTGTTCCTGCAATCCCATTAAATCCAAAATTGCCTCATAGCCTTCATTTGGGTCACTCGTGGTTTTCAAGGAGATGTATTCTTCGTACTCGAACACACCATTGAACCCCGAGTGCTGGTGGTGGAAGTCGAGCTTAGCGACAATGAACTTGACATAGCCTTTAATTAAACTGCCGTAGCCCTTAACACCATCCCCGTGGATACCGCGGCCCAAATTGATTAGCCAGTCCTTGTTCTTGAAGCCTTCCTTCAACGCAATTGGATGACCTTCTTGGAGAACCTTATGAATGACAATCAAAGCCTTAAATGCCTGAACCTCATCATTCAGAAGAGGCTGAAGTTTGAGGGCATTCCAAAACGCCTTTGAGGTCTTGTGGTCCCAGGTATGGACAATACAAGCACGGACGTGTTTTCTCTTTGGCGCAGACTCCTCGGCGGAAGCTGACTTTTTCACCGATGTCGACAAGTCTGTACTCATGGCGATACAGCGGTAAGGAATTCAATGAACAAAGACGTAGAACTTTGTCTATGAGGGATGTTTTACTCCGTATACCTCAGAGGCATTGGTGGTGTTGCTAGCTTGCAGGATTGACTCAGGGTGACGGGGTTGCGAACCGGGGGCCATGGAGGCTGTGGACACTGGGAGCGCAGCCCCGATTACTCCTTGATCTGCCACTCCAGTCCGAGCTTCCGGTTGCTGGTATAGACACGCCAAAAGATCTGTTTAGGGCCACTGTATTGTATCTTGCAGGATGCTTGCAGATTAGAAATAAATTAAAACTTGCATACCGTTGTCTGTTTCGTGGCGTACGAATATCTACCATGCCGTCGGATCTTAATCTTAAAAAATCGTGGCACCCCTCACTCCTCAAGAACCAGCGCAAGATCCACGAGCTCGAACAAAGCGCGCTCCAGGAACACCGCGCCATCACGGAACGCGGCGCGGAGATGACGCGGGAGCGGGAGCGCCTCGAGCTCCTTGCGCTTCAATACGGAGGAGCGGTGCCGGAGCATGTGAAGAAGAAACTAACCTTGGGTTGGATGTACGACGACAAGAGTGATGAGCCAAGCGTGCTTCCTGGTGCGGGAGAGAGTGACGAGTTTTTGCTCGGCAAGCGCCGCGTCGACACGTTGGTGGAGAAGGGCAAAGAAAAATCACAGCTCGAGCGTGTGATGGAGACGGGCGAGTTGCCACCGGCCAAGCTTCTCCACGAGGATCCGATGATGAAAATTATGAGGTCGCGCCAGCAGCACGCCGCGAAGATGAGGTCGCGTGAGGGGTCGGGTTCGCGGAGAGAGGAACTGGAACGATCCGATTCAAAGTCACACAGAAGGTGTGAATCGAGAAAAAACTCAAGACATGAATCAAGACATAAATCGAGATCGCTGGGATCGAGACACGAGTCACGATCGCACAGGGAGGAGTCACGATCGCACAGGGAGGATTCACCCGATAGATCCAGCGAACGCTCCGACAGAAATTACAATGCAAAGTACCGTGACAGACCCAGAGAGAGATCTGAAAGACGATCTAATGATAGAGACCCCGAGGGCTCAAGTTACCGTTCCAGAGACTCGTACCCGAGGAGCGAGAATCATCAAGATGGGGGTGTGCCAGGCACTAGAGGATAACGAAATAGCTGTGTAATTAATAAATGTCGATAGCAAATAATGGAAATACGCGTTGACAAATAACCAAGAGATCGTACGAGGTTACACGGTGTAGACTCTAAACCTATGCCTTTCTCAACTAATGGGTACGAAGCTACAATCATGTGAATTAGGAAAGTACAATCATGTGAATTAGGAGAGGACAACCGTTGTGGTACGTGTCGGGGGAGAGATCTGCATAAAATCAAGTTCCATTGCACCGCTTTTAGATACACAAACATAACCTTCCATCACCTGGGTGACAGCTACAAGAGACTATTATACGTATGTATTAACGAAAGTAACATAAGAGCAGAGCACTGGAGACGTTCCAGTGAGAACAGTTGGTTGGCGGAGAGTGAAACCACGCTCGTGGCGCCGGGCATACTCAAGGGCCAAGCGCAAGACTTAGAAACCGTGAATCTTGATGTTCTTCTTCTGCAAGGCCAATTGGGTGGTCAAGAATTCCATCACCTTGACTCTCTGGTCACCCTGCAATTGGATGACCTCACCTAATTCTTCGTCCTTGACGATGTTACCGTTACAGGCAAAGTCCTTCTTCAAGACACGCAAGATTCTCTTCAAATCATATTCTTCTGGTAAACCTTGCACGGTGGTGAGGGTCTTACGGCCGTTTCTCTGCTGGATACGGATATGGATGTAGTTGGTTGGCTGAGTATCGTCGTCGCCAGTGTCGGCGAATGGATCTAAGGCGGTTAGTTTCCGTGGACAGCTGGGCGGCTAGCACCATACATACCAAATGATTTCAAGTTTTCGATGGAGGAAGCCATATAAGGTAGATATATATGTATAAGTTTAGTAAATTACGGTGTAACTGACTAAATAGATTCGAATTCAAGGTTGTGCTTATAGCGGGGCAGCACGAGGGAGCCTTGGAGTGATTTGTTAGGCCTTGCAATTCGCCTCGCGCCCGAGTCTGTTGCTCGCAGAAACTGCAAGGCAGCACACCAAAAGGAAAATAGGTAGAAAAATTTGCTGCCGCATTCCGTGCGCGTTACAGTGGAGATAGCGTCACGCTATATGTCACGTGTGGCGTGACGTCAAGTAGCGTTTAGACTCGCAGGAGTAGTGTCAGCAAGGCCAAACATTCCAAGCTCTGGAAGTTTAGGTGGCGCCGTAAGGGGTTAGAAAATTGAGATAAATCGTGGAGGTCTGGTGCTTGTCTGAGATTCGGATTCCTCGCTTAAGGTCAAACTTGAGAATAAGCTTGGTGTATCGCCGGACAGACATGTTAAGATAAGGGTTTGTGCGGCCGGAGCGAACAGGAATTAATTCACGTAAACTCACCCAATCCCAATAGTTGCCGATGACAAATTGGGCCATAAATATTTTAGCGTAAACGGCAAAATTGCTTAAGCGAGTTTAATGACCTAGCATCCATGGTTTTATACAAAGCAAGGTCGTTTGGAGTAAATGATAGTTCCTAAAACCCTGTCACTTCACTTGGCCGTGACCATCATAGCTATTGTCTTTCGCTCTCATGGTGAGACCTTCCGTCATTTCGATTCTCTACCATTCTATGAGACCCGGAAACCTTATGTATGTCTTTTTTCAGATCTTGGCGAATAGCTAGAAGCATTGCGGTCGCTCAGCAGGGTATTTCTATAACGATTGGATCTCGAATGTTTATCCGAGTCCCCATCCCGGTCAGATCTGGAATACCTCGCTAGATCTCGATGATTTGATCTTGACTTTTCCGAATCTCTGCCTTGATCTGACCTGGAAAAATACGCCTTCCCTGACTCTCTCTCCCGGTACGACCTTCTCGAACCACCCTCATGCTGCCTTGAATCCCTTCGATCTTCTTCCCGATCCCTAGGCTTGGTGCCGTAGTCTTTCTTCTCAGCATACCCTTTCTTTCCATAATCATTACTCCGTTTGTCGTAATCTCTGTCACTCCCCAAATTGTAAGCACCCTGCCTCCCAGACTCATCTCTATGCCGCTTTCTCTCACCGCCTCTCCCTTCATGCCCTCTCTTATCCCCCTCTTCCCACTTTGCGGTAGAGCTGGCCACACTCTGACTGAAATCAACCTTGATGCGCCGGTCGTCGATCAACACGCTGTCCATCTTGAAGTACGCTTGCTCGCAGCTCTCCTTAGTGGCAAACTCGATAAACGCGTAGCACAAACTGAGCCTTGTCTTGGAATCCTTGATGATTTCGCACGACCGGATCTCGCCAAACCTGGAAAAGATGAGCCTCAAATCATCATCCTCGGTGATTGGGTTGAGCTTGCACACAAACAACACATTCTCCTGGGGTTTCGCCGTCGCAGCCGGAATGTCACCCATAAGCTCAAGTGTCAAGGAGCGGGACTCGGCTTCTCTTTGGCGGATATACCTCTCCCGGGTCTCCTCGTCCATGCTTTCCATGTCTAGCTCAACGCCCCTGACCTCAAGACCTCTTACAGTGGATAGCTGGGTCTTGCTGGGGCGCGGGACGGGTGGAACGTCAGCGACATCGTCGAACGGGTCATCAAGAATATAGGTGTGGATGATGCGAATGTCCTGCTCAAATCTGCCCTCAGCGTCCACTGGCTGACGGTTGACCGTGTCAAGCGTGTCAAAGCCCTCCGCCACGGTACCAAAGACGTGACCCTCGCTCTGAGGGGCGAGAGAAATCTGGAAGCGCGATCCAAAGGCAGACTGATCTAACTTGAAGGAGACAAGGCCAATTTTCAGGGACACCACTTTCTGAGAGCCGGCCTTGGGACGCTGTTCTTCACCGCCTAGCCCCCAGATGGAGACTCCAAGGTCGTTTTCGGTATAGTTTAGAGGAAAGTCCGGCAACCCAGACTCAACATGGGCGTTTTTTTCCAAATTGAAAAGTGGACTGAAGTCGTAGTATCTGTGTTTGCAGAGCTTGAGGAAGTTTAAGCATGCTCTAGGGCTCTCCTTGACGAAGAGATCAATCACAATATCACCTGTAGTGTTAGTACGCGCTCGGATCGAAAAAAAGGTAACGACATACCCGCTGAAGTTTGAAGCAAGACACTCATATGTTAATGGCCTCGCTTGAGATAACAATGAAAAGGGGGTGAGTATGTTATCTTTAGGCTGGAATACACAGCATCGTTCTGTAATGAAATATTTCTAATCTATGCAGGAATACATACAGTGCGGCTGGGAGACTACGGCCCGAAAACCGACATAGATTCGGTAGTTTATCGGTTGAGGATCCAACTACGAGTAAAAGGGGTATAAAAAAAATAGGGTGTTTTGGATTATGAATAGCACGTTAGATAGCTTGTTTTTGTCCTCCGAGTGGCGTGGCACTTGTCTTTGGGGGGGTATTTGGTTGCTGCCGCGTCGTTTAAAGATTGCTGCACCTCGGGCTATGCACTTTAAGCCGAAAGAATATGAAAAGGTGTACACCAAGACACGGTCACCATTGGATCACAAAGCGTTTTAAAAAATAATCTCGTACGGCCATGCGTAATGTTTAAAACATGAAAATTAACCATCGATTGGCTCTGAAATATGCTCGATGCCTACACGACTTTAAGGCGTATAGGTTTCATTTGTGAGAGTCCCCTTGTCGTTATATGCCGGATACAGACCGGCCATTCCGCCCGACTACAAAAGCGTTTTATTTGCACTTTGCGATAAGATACCTTTTTGTTATTATTTATCTTTCGTTGTTGTTGTTGTTCTTGTGATAGCCACTTGTTCCATTGCTACTTATCCATTGCTGTTCGCTCCTCGCAGGTTGCTCATTGCTGTTTACCCCTCACACGTTGCTCATTACTATTTGCTCCTCGCTCGTTGCTCATTGCTATTTACCCCTCGCACGTTGCTCACTGCTCACTAGTACCTATTTACCTGCTACGCCATGACTGAGTCCGATGCGCCCAGGCTCCTCAAGCTTATTTCTGTCGCCTTCAAGGAGGCATCACTCGACTCACCCACGTTCCGCGCGTCGATCAATCACCACGACCGCCAGATCGAGGACATGGAGCTCTGGATCGACAACTTGCTCAAGCTCATCCGGCGGTTCCCAGCCCAGGTGAACGAGTTCAAGGAGTTTACAAACACAATGGTGGAGCACCTCGTGCCGTCCTTCATCAACGAGGGCCTTGTGGACCAGGACTACACTGTGCGCGCGCTCCAGACGTCCGCGAACGGCATGCGCTCACTCTGGCGCAATGTGCTTTCGTTTGTGCAGATCTCCACCAACGAGGCCACCAACGAGTTGTTGCAGATCTGTGCGCAGGACATCCGCCACTACAAGCGACTCAAGGTACAGTTCGACGCTCTCCAGGAGAAGTACAACGTGTACTTGGAAACCTACAACAGCCACCCCAAGTTCAAGAGCCCCGAGATGCTCATGGAGGATGCACAGCAGTTGTACCGCGTGCGCAAGCAGTACATGCACGCAGCGTTGGACCTCGTGGTGTGCATCGCCCATTTGTCGCAACGACTCGACTCGACATTGGTGCGCTTCTCCAGCTCTTTGTGGAAGCTCAACGAGGTCAGGGTGCCCAAGCCGGGCGAAACGCTCGACAAGGAGGCGCTCGAGTTAAACAATCTCTTTTCGTTCTTCCAGAACCACTCTAGTGCACGCACATTGGCGCGCATCCAGGCGTGGCGCGACTCGCTCGGCACTACGCGCGCAACACTCGAGGGCATCATGGCCGCCGCGCGCGAGCAGATCGAGAACAGCACGCTCGCACAGATGCGGCCATCGCGCACGCTCACGGATTACGACTCTGCCACCATCAACGCGCGCTCCTGGCTCGACTACCCGGAAAAAAACTTCGAGAAGCACGGCTACCTCTTTATGTTGACGAGCCTCCCCGGCCTGCCGGGCGAGACGTGGGTCAAGCGCTGGGCGTTCCTCAAGAGCGGTATCTTCGGCCTCTTGCTCCTCGCGCCGTCCCAGACCTACGTCCAGGAGACTGACAAGCTCGGCGTGTTGGGCTGCAATGTGCGCTACGCGCCCGAGCAGGTGCGCAAGTTCTGCTTTGAAGTAAAGACTGCTGAGTCGCGTTTCATCTTCCAGACCGAGACCCTCAAGGACTTGAAGTCCTGGCTCAAGATCTTTGCCAAGGAGAAGCAGCGCATCATCGACACCAACGATGAGACCGAGATGGGCATGGCGCTCGCGCGCTACCCGCCGTTGTTGCTCGAGTTCGCCTCGTCTGCCATGACTACCTCGGACGCAGAATGGACTTCTACCAACAACATTGCGCAACTCTCGGACCTCATTGCGTCCAAGCGCGAAGTCTTGGAGGAGTTCGAGAACCTCACCAAGCCGACCGCTCTCATCAACTCGCCCATCTCCACCGACATCAGCCACGCCGCGCTCCTTGCGCGCATGTTTGTGAGCCCGAGCGTGATCCCCACGGCCATCACCGCCAACCTCTGGGGCTCCGTCAACTGGGGGATCTACTTTCTCATCGACAAGTCGTCGCTGAAGAAGATCAGGGAGATTGATACGGCCATATCGCACGATGTGGAGAGCACGCCGGGACTCGCAGTACAGTCGCTTACGCGCATGTCACTGCAGTCAATGCTGATAAGTACGCGCACATACCCTGCGAACTACCCGCAGCCGCTCCGCGCCGTCGACGTCAAGATGAAGGCTTTGTTTGAGACGGTAGTGGAAGACGGCGAGGTGGCGTTGTTCGAGTTCAAGTCGTTGTTGTCGCCAAACCCGAGCCAAGAGCTCAGTGGGACCAACTTTGTCACCCAGGACCACCTTTACTTCTACGGTAACACCATGGGGTTCGTGTTTTTGGCCAAGTGCGCGATCGCGGACTTTGTGAGTATCGAGTCGTACGCGACCGACCGCTACGACGTGCTTAAGATCTACGACTGCGACGGGTTGCTCATCAAGACTAAGGTCTTTTTAGACGACGCCAGGGTGCTCAAAGCGAAGCTCAAGATCCTCATGAACGAAAAGGTGCGCGACGAAAAGCGCTCGCTTGAACCTTTGATTACCGACTTGGACAAGGCGGAGAAGGAATCGGTGCTTCGAGCGGTTCATCCTCCCGCGGTTATCGATTCCATTCCGTCTGTCGTCTCGGCCTCGTCGCCAGTCCAACCATCCAACTTCAAGACCGACTACAGTTCCAGAGATGTGAGTCTCCGCATGGAAAAGGTGTACGACATCCCACCCAAGGCGATGTTCCACATCTTGTTTGGAGACTCTTCCACAATTCTTACCGATGTATACCACCCGATCCGTGAGCACGAGATCTCACGCACCAACTGGCGGCGTGTGGACGGCGATCTCTTGCAACGCACCGTCTACTCCAAAATGGACTTGAACAAGGACAACTTGGGGTATATCAAGACGACTTATACGATCGAAAGTCTCGTGGAAAACAAGTACTACAACGTGAGGATACACAAGGCGTCGTGGAAGGTGCCTTTCTGCGCGCCGGCGCCGCTGGATGTGCGCTTTGTTATCCTGAGCGTCAACAACAAGCACTCGCGGTTATACGCGTATTCGCACGTCCAATTCACCAAGTCACTCTTCTTCAGTCATATTTCGCGGGTGCTTGCCTCTGCGACGATTCAGCCGACATTGTTGTTGATCCACAAGCGGCTTTTGGCCAGCATTGAAGACATTGGCGGCCATGGCAAGATCTTGAAGGCGATCAAGATCTACGGCCAGATCAGTAAGTACGAGGGAGACGGCGAGGAGGGTTTTGACCGTCCGGAGTACAACCAGGGGAGTGTGATTACCCTGTCGGCGATTGTCTCAGCGTTGGTCCGCCAGGTCCTTGTGTTTGTGGTGACGCTCATTTTGAACTTCGGCTCCTTGTTGTACACCGGGCTTTCGCGGCTCGTGGACGGCTTACGGATGAATGTGTTCCTCGTGGCGTTGCTCACGGTATCCTGCTGTTACAACTTGTTCCTCACCGGCAAGACCACCGCGTCTTACTGGAGCGCGCGGAAAGCTGTCCTGATGTTTGAAGATTACAAGTCGTCGGAGCCCAACTACGCCCAGCGCGCGATTTACCTTAGAGACGCGGAGGAGCTTGTTACCAGTCTGAGCGGCGTGAACGGCAACGCGTCACGGTGTATGGCCAAGTTCAAGGAGAATTCATTTGTGCTGAACTTCGAGGCTGCCGTGGACTGGGGCGCAGGTTACAGCGACTATGAGACCTGTGCGGTGGCGCGTGCGCTTAAGCAGCGCTTCAACGACATTGGTATCCAGCGTAACGATTTGTTGATTCGCTTGCGCATGTTGAATCGGCTCGAGGAGGAGGTTGCTATTGGCGAGTGGAATAACTGGTTGATTGGCGAGCGCAACCGGTGTAGGCTTGTGCGCACTAAGTTTATGGAGGATGGGTTCATGGATGCCGAGGCTGAGGATGTTGCAGACCGTTTGGCGTTGGTGGGTGATATCCTTGAGTACTGCCAGAGCTGCGATTTCGAGACTCTCCAGAGTCTGCTCCTTTGAAAGTGAGATTTATTGCTCTTAATACACTAGTTTCGGCTGAATGAGCTTTCTAATTATTGCAGATTACCTCTTAACCTCAAACTGCACTTTGCTTTCATTTAGTCAGCTTTATTCATGATAAATAGCATACGAAAAATACCGCGTTATAAAAGTTGTTGAGTTAATGTATATTTATTAAGTTCTACCGGACCAATGACACCCTTATACACCTGCTGGGCCAAGTCTAACCACGATAGCTCCGGTCGCTAGAGAGCGATTCCAATATCCGGTCAGTTTTCCGACCTATGTAGTAACCGAGGTCAGCCGTTTCTCGAATTGTGAAACCAAAGAGGAATATATTCAGCTGTGCATACGTAAATTACTCACGGCCATGCATTTTTAATCCGCCACTTGAGAGATTCCCTCTGAAGATAATCCCTCGGGTGTAGCATATTCGTTGTAAAATGCCCTCTCACTCGGAACTGTCCCTCCACGGGAGAGCCCCTCTTTCGGAAAAAGACGCAACCCCACGCTGAAAATACGCACGTTCAAAAATTTAGAGTGGAGACGCACTTCGGTTAAACCATTACCCTGATTGCAACCTAGCTAATTCGTAATCTTACTAATGCTACACATATTTAGCTGGCACAATTGACACCTCCCCACCATAACCGTTCTGCATCTCATATATATATACCATGTCTCTAGCCACCAGAACCGTACTCTCGGGGCTTTCGTTTACCCGCAGACTCACAATGACAACCCATATTCCCTTAATTATCGGCGGCCAGGACGTCGCGACCAAGAAAACTTTTGACGAATTCTCCCCAGAGGGCAAGCTTCTCCACCAGGTGCACTACTTGGAGAACGTGGCCGACACCCTGCAGGTGTGCCGCGCCGCCGAAGCTGGTTTCCACAGCTGGCACAAGACCAAGTGGACGGAGAAGGCACGGATTCTAAAGGCTGTCGCGCTGAAGATAGAGGAACGCAAGGCGGAGCTCGTGGCAGCACACTTGGAGATTGGTATTCCGCCGTGGTTTGCCGGCTTCAACGTTGACGGGTCAGTGGACCAGGTCCAGAATTATGTTGGCCAGTTGGCCAACGCGCAGGGTTCGATGCAGCAGTCGGAAGCGTATGCTTTGGCTTTGGTGGTAAGAGAACCGCTTGGAGTTGTGTTGTCAATTTCGCCGTGGAACGCGCCGGGGATTTTGGCTATGCGCTCCATTTTGGCCCCGTTGGTTGCTGGTAATGCGGTGATTGTCAAGGCGAGCGAAAAATCTTCCAAGATTGCCTACCTTTTAGTGAAGTGCTTTATTGATGGAGGGGTTCCGGCAGAGACTATTTCTTTGATTCACTCTCCGCCTCAGGAGACTGCAGCGTTGGTGGAAAACTTCATTGCAGACCCAGTGGTTAAGAAGATCAACTTTACGGGCTCTACAGCCGTAGGTGCCGCGATTGCCGCCACTGCGGGGAAGCACTTGAAGCCGGTACTTATGGAGTTGGGGGGAAAGAACTGCGTGGTTGTGACGGAGGACGTGGCGGATTTGGACAAATGTGTCGCCAACACCACCTGGAGCGCTTGGAGCCACAGAGGACAGATTTGTATGAGCACTGAGCGCGTTTTGGTGCACGAAAGCGTATTTGACGAGTTTGTGGCGAAGGCTAAGCTGGTTGGTGCTGCAATGCTCAAGGAAGACAAGGACTTGCAGCTTCTCCAGAGAGATCCAGTATATGCCCAGAAGATCAAGTACTTGCTCAAGGATGCTGTATCCAAGGGTGCGGTGAGCTTGTTGGGCGCTTCTGGAAACCATGCGAGCGAAGACTACTCTCTCAGGCCGACCATTCTCACCAACGTCACCGAAGATATGGAAATCTACACCACTGAAACGTTTGGCCCGGTGTTCTTTGTTGAAAAGTACGACACGACTGAAAACGCCATCAGCTCCGTGAATGCTTCCCAGTACGGCTTAAAGTGCTCCATCTGGTCTGGCAATCACTTGAGAGCGTTGGAAATGGCGCGTGAGATCCAGTCCGGTGGGGTGCACATTAACTCGTCCACCATCAGCGACGAGGCCACCTTGGCCCACGGTGGAGTCAAGTCCAGTGGCTATGGGAGATTCAACAGTACCTGGGGGATCGACGAGTTTTCCTACCAGAAGGCCATCACCTTGAGTCACTAGTGTGTAGCTGATATATGCTCGGTGAAAGGAAATATGTAGAGGGTGCTGAGGGGTAGTATTAGGTATGAGCTATACCAGGAGTGGGCTTGTCGATAGGTTCCGGTACTGTGAATATATGAATTATGCAATTCTATCATCTGGCAGGATATCAACGTTATCCGTATTCCTGAGGGATCTAGTTGCGTGATTATGCTACGAGAAATAAAAACGGATAGGTCCAAGGCTACAAAGGGAGTATAGGGGGGTTGTGATTATCAATTCCCAGTAGCTTGAAGGTTTGGTGCTTTTGAACCCGGTGTGGATCCTTGTTCAGAAATTTGTTTCCAAATCGACTCGAACGGATTTCACTCTAGCTTATTCATTGTCAAATTACGTGTTGGTATATCTGGAGCGCCGAAAGAGGGTTGATAGCTTTTCTTGTAACCTTTACCAGGAAGAAATCCACATCAGACAACATTTCCACTCAACGCACTTATGCGAAGGATTTGAGCCAAAACTATAGAGGATTTTGTTTCAGCCTGGTCTGAATCGTGTATAGGTGAAAGCACAGGTATTCGATAAAATATGCATGGTTTCTACAACTGGGGTAAGGTTGCAATAATCTAAACGTATGCCAATATCTAATGGTGATTCCGTTCTGACGGCTATAGTGCTACGTTTGAGTTTTATTAAGCATTCTCGATGTCTAGCCACGCTTTGCCCTCGGCCATTTCCGCATTAACCTATAAACCCTCACGGGCTAGGTTATCCGCAATATCAAGATACAATGCCACCGGGTTGAACTTTTCCTCCTGGTGAAGAATGTTGGTTGTCCACGCTCTGCGCGCTCCATTGGTCCACTAATATCTTGTTAGTAATTTGTTCAACTCCATCAAAAAGCTCCACGTACGTTAATCAAATCAAGATGGTCCACGTTCTCCAATGTCCCGAGGTATTTCCCCCATTTGGCTGACGCCACGGGAACCATGCCATCGTTGTCTCCTGCCGTTTTGTTAATAATTCCCCATGGAATATCAAACACGTTGTACCAGGACGGAGTGAACCGCGAGCCATAGCTGAAGTACTGGACATTTAGATCGTCCAACACTTTTTCATTAAACTTTTCTAAATACGCGGTGGTTAACTGCGAAATGCTCGGGGGGAGGAAGAGCACGTTTTTCAACTTTTTGTTGAAATCCATGCAGTAGTCCGCCATCGGACTGCCGCGGTGTGGGGTAGATACCGTTGTGAGACTGACCACCTCGTAGTTCCCATGTTTGAGCTTGGAAATGAGGTAACGGCAGTCCAAACCGCCCATGGAATGCGCCACCAAGTTGACCTTGATCTTCTCATGTTTGAAGGAATCAGAGGCTTCAGTTTCATCGTTATACACCTCTTGTTTGTCTTCCTTCCGCCAGTCCTTCATTTCGGCATTGATGAACTCGTTCAAGCGAGCGGCACGCTGCGCAATGGTGCCAAAGGGTGGGACCTTGGCTGTCAACACAGACGAGCCCTGTTCCTCCAATGCCTCTCTAATCCCGTACCAGTAATCAAAGTAGAAAAGTCCCGAGTTTAAGCGATCGTTGAAGGAATGCGAGGTTTTCCCCAATACATAATTCTTGATCTGGCCAAAGGAAGGAACGAGAATCAATCGGTCAAACCCTGAGAACCCATGACAGAGAATAAGCGGGTACCTAGGAGCTTTATAATCGTCTCTAATTTTGCCAAACTTATCAACTATGACCTCCTCTTGATGATCAATTTCGAGCTTTTTCTCTTTGTCGCGTAGCCTCTGGCTAAGGTGGACGGCTCTCGAATGGCGGAGGGAGACAAACTGGGGCAATACCGACCTGGAATGTAACGGTACCCGAAGCGCAACTTTGATCATCGAAGGTTGAAGTTAGGGGAGGCGGGAGAGCTGGTGCTAATGCATGGTATTGATATGTGATTAAGGGAGCTGCTGCCAGATAAACCAGTCATGATTGCTGCCCCAGTGTCCATACATTAGTCTCCGCGGCTCTCCTGCATTTGCCTCGAGAAAAAAGAAAATGATGATCACAAAGGGGATCGAACCCTTGACCTTCTCAGAGTGAATGAGACGTCATACCACTAGACCATGCGAGCTATCACTTGAGGTGTCGGAGTTAGAGAGTTGTTTCAGGAACCTTATGAGGTTCCAGTTGAGGCTACTAGGATTGTTTGATAATGAGTATCTGAAACTAATCCTGTCGCATAAAGCAAATGAGGCACCGAAGAAAGCTATATAAGAAAGTAGTTTTCCAGATCTAAGAATGATCTTGGTTTTAATATTATCTTTATTTTTGTGGAAGATCACGATAAGTAACTTGTGAATCAATGACTGATTACAACCCCCCGACTGGAATACCAACAGGCGCTGGAACCCTGACATGAGGTGTGGTCTATCCGCCCAGACCTTGCTGATTCCAAGCAGTCCCCCCTGAATTCACACCACTTGGGGTGGTGTCTGGTACACTTATAAAGCAAGTCCCTATCGAAATCTCCTTGCAAACATCAAACATGTGCAAAGATACCTATCCTCTCGCAATACATCCCAAACCGGAAATGAAACCGATTGACGGTTTCAAACCCAAGTCCGGCCCACTTTAAATCTCAAATCTGAAACATTCGTTATAAGGATATGTACAAGTAGATTTTTCTAAAAACAGGCGTAGACATTCATCTTCCACTGATCTGCTTGATCATGGCATCCTTCATAAACCCGAGAGAATTGATAACCTTCAACCCAGTGGATCTAAGAAGCACAACTGGTTCAAAATCAGTGTTATAGATCTTATGGAGCTTGTCGACAATGCCTAATAAAATGTGGTTCTCTGGGTATCTCTTGGCAAAATACGGCTCCAACACCAACGGGTTACCAATATCCAACCCTCTTTGCATCCCAACCTCCAAACACTCCACCAAGCACATAACATCACCTTGTCCCATGTTCAAGCCCTGGCCAGCTAACGGGTGGGTGGTGTGGGCGGCATCACCGACAAGGGCGATTCTGGCATCCACGTAGGAATCCGCGTGGGACATCTTCAACGGGAAACGGGCTCTGGTGTTTTCAATCACATCGGTGACGTTCATTGGAAAGTGTTCCTCTCTCTCGGCCGCCGGGAGTCTGCCGATTCTCCAAGAAACCTCATCAGCTAGCTGTGCGTCGGTGGTGGCTTCGTCACGTGCCAACTTATAGAAGTATTCCATGTCGGTATGCTCGCAGATAAAAGCAGCGTTGACCAAGGAAATAAACTTGGACAGAGAGATCTTGGTCAATAGTACGGAGAGTTCAGGGGTGGTAGACCAGACTAAGGTTGCATTGTTTTCCGGTAACGGCAACAAAGCAATCGGGCCGGTTCTGAGGAATCTCTGCCAGGCGACATTTCTATAGTCTTCCATCTCGAGCTTCAACGACGCCACAATGCCAAACTTGTTGTAGGACCAGCCCCTGGACTCAATGCCGGCAAACGTACGAACAGGAGAGTTGAACCCGTCGGCACCGATAAGCAAGCGCGCCTTTACCTTTTCGCCGGAAGATAGTTCCACAATCGGCCAGTCATCAGGAGTATCGCTCTCTTTGTAGATGTTTGTCACCCTGGTGTTATCGAGAATCTCGGATTGCAAGGAGTCGGGGAGGCCGGCGTCTAGCTCCTGGATTCGGCCCAACAAGCCAGACTGCAAGTTCATATTTTCACACATGGTTGCAATCTCGGATTGTTCAAAGCTGATTTTGGCGTCAGTTAACCCGTCGTAGGCGACAATGTTATCGTAGTACTTGACTCGCGACTGGTTGACGAGTTGCCAGGCGTTGATCTTTTCCAAGAATTCCACCGAAACCGGGGTCAAACTACTGACACGGTTGGAGAAGTTAACAGGAGGCTCGTGGACAAAACTTCTGATCTTTTGGAGGTCTCCGCCTTCTACCAATGTGCACTTCAAGTTGGACGTGACGGGCGAGTTCTTAAGAGCGGTAAGCAAGGTCAACCCCGCTGGGCCACCGCCGATGATGCAGATATCGGTCAAAGTTGGGCTGGAAACTTTTCCCGGTATAGTAGCCAAGGCCCTTTTGAATTGTTGTCCCCACATCTGACAAAAACGTATGGTTTGTGAAGCAATACGTTAAGCCAAGCGCAAGATAATCCTTGAAGATCTAATGTACGAGAAACGGCAGAGGGTGCTGGTGGAGGCACTACCGCTTATGTCTTAAAAGCCACAACCGATCTTGGGGCTGAAAGTTAAATTTAGTTTCCGCTGGCTAAACCATACTTGATTTCACTCAAGCCAGCCCATGTCAGTAGCATCTCGCCAACTAATTAGAGGATTTTCGTCGTATGCAATATATTCGTCACCCTATGAGAAGGCCTTAGCTTAGTCTATAAACCCCCGACGAGACAAAAGACCGATAAAGAAAACGTTATCCAATGTTTAAGCGGGGAAAAAAAAAACTAAAATAACAAGCCGATAATGATTATTAAAAAAAAAAAAAGAAAAAATCTAGTGAGATCCCAAAGGGAGAAGATATGAAATCCGGAAAAAAGTATAAATATTCAAAAAAAACAGCATTAAACCCGTGAACCAAAAAGCAGCAAAACTCAAAATAAAAATATAGTCAATAGCAAAAACCATGATACGCGTATATCTGAATGAGAGGAGAGAGAAAAAGAGGGGGCGACAGCCCGCTAGTGTACATTGTGTAATCACTTAGGAAGTGACCACCCGGGAGATTACGATGGATGGCGGAAGCTACTCGAACAAGATGTCAAGCTCGGACAAGGAAATGTCTTCTGGAGCACCAATGTCCTGGGTCAAAAAGCCTGATCTCACCACCTTCAACCATTTCTGGGAAATAGCTGGTTCGGAGGAGGCTGAGGAGTCCGACAGAACTCCGGCGTAGGCAGAGGTGACGGAGACGATGGAGTCTGGCGGGGAAAGCGCTTCCAAGACGGCAGCGTGTTCCGCGGTAGAAATCGAGTTTCTCGGAATACGCGGAGCGGCCGCGGCCGCGGTCATTGGTCTGGGACGCTTGACATTGCTCAAAGCAGACATGGACTTTGATCTCTTGGCCTTGTTGCGGAAAAACGGTCTCGAAGTCTCGTCCTCGGAATCGAGCTCCTCTTCTTCATCAATATAGTCGGACATGTCCAAATCCGAGGCCTGGGGCGACTCATCTTCGGTCTTCATGTCCAGAGCACGTAACTTCAAGTCTCTCAAAGAGGACGCGTCCCTCTCCACAAGCGTAGACATGATCGAGGAGGTTCCGGCCAAAGAAGCCGTCACCGGAGCCACGGAGTACGGAATACCAGACAAGTGGAGGTTTCTAAAGTCGATAGGAGACTCCAAGAAGGTGGACTTGACAGGCCTGATGTCGTACATCGTGGCACGTCTCTGTTTGTTTCCGCTGTTGGTCTTGAAGTCGTCCGGGGTGAAGGAGTCCTTCAAGACATTCTTGGTAGTGGTGAAGCTCTGGGAAGAGGCCGACGTGGCTGGAGTAGCCAATAACGGGTTCCCACTCTTTTCATCAGCCTCCTTCTTGCTTTCAACAAGGGCTTGCACGTGCACGTGAAAGTCCTTCGCCAACAACCCGCGGTACACGTAGACCATTCGCTTGGGTGATGCATCGGCCCAGTCTCTGGATAACGCATAGATCAAGGACTTTTCGCCCTTCTCGACCCTCTTCACGTACGCATTCAACTTGGCACTGACCAAGTTGGAGGTCTTTGAGGATAGCTTGGCCATGTCTGGGTGCTTTTCAATCAAAATATCACACACCTGCTTGACGGTCATGCCCGCCCCTTCGGCATCCTTTTCGTGCAAGATTTCAAAGATGGCGTACAACACGTCGTCTTCCAAAGACGCATGGCGCTCTGGCTTTGGTCTCTCGCCGGTGACAGGAATGGTTGTGGAGATGCCGGTAGCGGCTGGGACCCTGAGCTGTTTAGGGAGCTTATCCTTCTTTGACTCCTTGCCGGGAGAGGTGGCTGTGGAAAGGGGGGATTCTTTGGATCTCGCGGGGGATGTAGGGTCAGCAACAAGGGGAGACGGCGACCGTTCAATCTTACCGAGCGGGTGGGAGGAAGGGGATAAATCGGATGGACTAACACTGGTGTCAGGCGTCAGAGGCTTGTTGTCATCGGTAAACGGAGAGGGAGACTCCTCAAAGTTGTCGGAAACACCCCCACGCTTGGGAGCATCCACGGTGTACTGAGGGGTCGAGTCTCTCTCCTTTCTCAAGGCAGCGTTGTTGGCCGCAGCCACGGCAGCGGAGACGCTCAAGGGAGCAGCGTTAAAGGATGGGGAGGAGACGGCGTAGCCCAACGGTCTTCTTTCTGCCAAAGCCATGCTGGGCAGGTATGGAGAGATTCAGGGGTGAAAAATCACAGGTGAATTCAAAAATGTTACCACTGGGGTGTAACGTAAAACCAAAAGCCTTTTACAAGGTGTCTTTCTGTTTCCTTGGAAGGGCAGGATGTTTGTGTGAAGCGATTCCTGGCTTATAGTAAGGACGCAGCCAAGCAGTGTATTACGCAGATGAATTTTGAGACAGAGTTATTTAAACGAATAAACACCCTTTGACAATCACAAAATCAAAAACGAGCCAGGATACCAAAGATTCAACTAGAAAGTATTTATTTTTCTGGTTAGCTAAAAACGCAATCTGTTAATAACTAGTTATTCCCTGAAAATTTTTCACCCAGCCTTAAGACCCTTTGACACATACAGTTTCCCCGTTATCTTCTGAAAGTTAAACGTTTCTTTAAAGAAAGCAGGAGAGATGCAAAATCTGCAGATTATGGCGAAAGATATACCGTATCGGAATAAGCCGTGGTTGGGGCAGCTAATGTTGTTTTGGGAAGGCAGACAGGAGCACAGGCATGATGCGGTAAAAGGCAGGATTTGTGCGTGCAGTGAACAATCGCTCTGCGTGCTCCAGGGCTGTAGCATGATGCAATAAAGGTCAGGGGACCTCGCGCTGAAACTAATGTCAGGACGCGGTAGGCGAAATGTTAATCGGATCGTTTAGCTATTGGAAGCATTTTGACTTTTAATTATTCACTGTTTCAAGAATTACACGGTGAGGGTAATTATAGACCGTGTACGTATATGCGCCAAACCATCATGGCTGGTATCACCGTTCGCTAGGGATAGCTCTGCGATAATAAGTCGATACCCTATGTTGGTAGCATTCCTAGTAGTTTGTAACGCTGGTTTCGTATCAGATCGGCGGAACTATCTGGAAAGTTAATAAGGGGCTGTTTAAGGGACTATGCAGCCTGGCTTCCTTTTTTTTTCTACGGCCGGGCAACTATCCCCTCTGTAGCATTGCTTTTGGGGCATCTACGCCAGTAAGGGGCTACTCCAATCTCCTTTAAGGTCCAAAAGGCTCTGGTTGGGGCTTTGAAATCAGGACCGAACCTCCCATTCTCATGGAGACGAGCTCGGATCTGGTGCGTAGATCAACACTGCATGAGGCCCAAAGGGGAAGGTGCATGTCACGTGATTTGGCCGAGCTAGGAATCCGACAGCAGATTTGGCAGTCACAACGCAGACTGGGATATACGCCGGGTCCCAAGTGCATTTTTCGAAAACCTAAAACGGAGCACACAGTGCTCAGGGCTTGGTTTGCGGGGAAATATTACCCCACGTGGAAGACAATACATACATCAGCTTTCCGAGGTTGGAAAAACTGCCCGAAAACCCCTCGGAAAATGCTCGAAAAACTCTCGGAAATGGCTACGAATAAGTTATGAGTAACTTAGGGAGCAAAGATGGAATTTGGGCCATTCGAGAAGGATAACAGGGCTTGCCTCGTACTGGAGTCTGTAAATGCCATTCGGTGATAGACAGGAGGGAAATCATAATTCAAATGCACCCTTGTTCAACAAGGTAATAGCTTCGGAAGTTCTCTCAAAGTCCCGCTTCCAGTAATTGTCAGCGTACGGCTTTTCAAAGTCGTTGGTGTTAGGTGGCAAGTACCAGTAGTTGACCGCCAGGTGTAAGTGGCCAAAAGTCGCGTTGGCATCGCCACCAAACGAGGTGACCTCGTGAAACCAGCCTGCTGGTAAGTAAAGCATCTGGCCTGGTTCCAAGGCAACCACCATCTTGTTTAATTGCAAGAACCCCGGGAAGTTCTTGTCCGCAAAGGCCTCCAATTTTGTTTGGACCTCGGGCTCGATTGCGAGAACTTCGTCCATGTGCAATAAGGCAGGGGGGATGCGGGAGAAACTAGGAGGGTCCTTCTTGACGAAGTTGTCGTCGAACCGATCGCGGAGGGAGTTAGCACCAGACAAGGCTTCGGCAAGCTCTTCGTCTTCCTGCTGTCTGACGATCGTTTCGAGCTCTTCTCTGATACTATCGGCAAGATCTTCATTGGTCAGCAACTCGTATCTCGCCGCTTCGGTGACAAGCGCGCCGTCGTCTCTGACATGTTTCCACTCATATGTCTCGTCGCCGTCGTTGTAGTCAATCAAGCCGTTCGCGTAGATCTTAAAGATACGGCCGACAGTGCTCAACTTTGCGGCATCGCTTGGTGCGTAAATGGTGAAGCGCTTCTGGCCCCTGATTGGGATGTACAAGTTGTCCGCGTGGTCGTGGTGCAACCCGGATGAGGTACCATTGCCTGGGATGGAACGGCCCAAGCCAAAGGTTTGGGCATCGCTCTCGTCGATAGTGAACTCAGAAGCAGCTTGGGTGTTGCTGCCCATCCAGAGATTAATCTGCTGCGGCACAAGCGTGGAGAGGAGCTCTGGTTGCAAGGGGAACTTGCTGGACTTGGCCAAACCGGTCAATGGTTGCTGTACCAATTCCTGGACGCGCATCTTGGCCTCTGACAACCGGAGGGGCTCGTCAGACGACTTGTCAAAGACCTGGGACACAATTGGGTCGTCGGTCTCGCCTTCTGACCCATCTTCGTCTGAGATGTCACTCCCTTCCTCATCAAAATCGTCTTGGATGTTCTCCATGTCGATGGAGTCGTCTGAAAAGTCTGAGAAGTCCTCAATATTTCCGAAAGCCGATGGTTCCTCGTCGTTGTCGCTTTCGGGCACAAGCTCGGTTGTCGCAAGTTTTTCGCCCTCCTCACTGCCACTAAAGTCGGAAAACTCGGCAGCAGCTTCCAACTCGTCGACAAGTTCTGGGTCGTCCTCGAGATACTGGGTGGTCAAGTACCAATCATGGTCGCCATCTTTGAACTTCTCTAATAGTTCAGGCAACTTCATCTTGACTCTCTGGCTACCACTCCCGAAGCCGCCTCGCACTTTCTGCTCGACCTGTAAGTCACAGTCTTTGGCACCGAGAAACTCCACAAAGGCGTCCCCATCGGCTTTGAAGTCGGCGAGCGGAAACTGGGGGATCACGCCGTTGATGACGACAGGTTTTCTCAACCCCACATACTGCTCAAAAAACTGTTTGTTTGTGATGGCGCTAAGGGCAATGGACTCGACCGTTGTTACTGGCTCGGTAGGTTTGTACCCTGTGTAATTGTTGGTTATAGTTTCGGGCCCGGAGACCTTCAAGTTCTTTGTAATTTGCTCATCGTCCGATTCAATCCTTCTCTTTTGAGGCACAGCCATGGTTTATGGAGGGAAATTAACTTGGATGTGGTTTACTGCTAGGAATAACTGGTATAGATCTTTCCGTGTATGCGCTTAGGGTTTAGAAGGAAGCTGGATGACACTAATTTGCCACACTCTCAATCACTTTTTCCACATTTTTGGTAGGCATCGCGGACATGCGTCAACGTTGTGCGGCGGGAAAAAAAATAGAGGAAAAAGCGCGATTGGGATGTGTGCAGGTTATAATTGAGGGCCTGAAGATGGTATTGGGGATTGAGATTTACTGGCAAGCCGTCTTCAGGATTTAGGTTTGCTATCTGACCTGGTAATGCATGATTGAAGTCCCTTAAGAAAGTGGTTGTAGCGAGAGGTTGAGTCTATCTGAAGCCGCTGCACGTACAACGGTGCTAGTAAAAGTTTCTTTACACTTTGGGTTAGCTACTCGTATATTTGTGCATAACGTCCTGCCATCGTGGGATTTGGGCGCCGTGTGGATGTAATATTCAAATACGAGTAGTACCCATATTGTATTATTGAACTGCTTTAGAGTCTACTAGTTTGGATAATAGTCATGATTCTCGGTATAAATGATATAATAAATAGTCCCGCTAACAGGTTAAGGGAAAGCGTGGTCGAGTCTTGAACTAAAAGACATGTGTAGAGTTGATACCAACGTCAATGTGTGTATGGGATTCGGATGCATAAATAAAGCCCTTACAAGGCAGAGACTTCAATGGAAGCGCTTCTCTTTGGGACAGTAGTGTCCGCCGCGTCTGTACCCTCGATCTTATGCTTCTTGAGTTGCTCAAACAAAACATCCTGTTCCTGCTTGGTCAACTCATTCTTCTTCTTGTTCTTAATGTGGTACATCGGGTTCAATTCGACCAATCTCAATCCCTTGGTGAAAGGCAAGTGACCCGTCTTTTCCTCGAACAACATCAAACCAATGGCGACGATCAAACACAACCAGTAGACGTTGTACGCGATAACAGAACCATACGTGGCGGAATTTTGCCATCCAAAAAGAGAGTTAAACACATCCCAACCGTTGTCAATCAATGGGTTGCAACAATTGACGTGCCAAACTGAGTTAGAGATATCATAAGAACCCGGACCAGAGCCAGTTTCGGCAGCGTCACCACCAGTTTTTTTACTGTAACGGTAGTTCTCAAAGAACCAGACACCACGAGAGAACAAACCGGCGGAAATCAAGTAAAGAATACAGGTGGAGATGACCAAGAAAATCTGCATCCCAGCGGTAGAACCACCGAGGTACAAAAGAGCACCACAGCCACAGCCGGCAATCAATCCAACAATGACTGGGATTGGAAACGATGTGGCAGGGGAGCCCAAGCCGACACCACCAACGAAAATAACAGCCTCCAACCCTTCTCTCAAGGTGGTGATGAAGGGTAAGATGAACATGCAGTACTTCTTGGTGAGATAGCCAATTCTGAACCTGTCCTTCTTAGACTTTGGCTCCTCCAACAAGGCTTTGGCCAACTTCACTCTCCACTTCTCTTGCATCTTGTTGACTCTCAACATGGCAATCCCCATGAGGGAAATCAAGACTGTGGCAATGATACAGAAGATCCCTTCGTACAAATCCTCGGATTTTCCCCAGACATCCTTCCCCAATCCGTAGAACACGCCGATGAACGCACCGCCGATGATGATACAAACTGCCACCCCCAGTATCGCTCCTAGCCAAACCTGCTTTCGGAGCTTATTGTAGACGACAGGGTCATCAGAGACGCTACCAATACCTTGCTTCAAAAACGCAAGCAAGACAGAAACCACAATAGCGGCCTCCAAGGACTCCCTGAAGAGCACAAAGAAGATTTGTACGTTAAACACGTCAACCATTATACTTTTAAAGTAAACAGCGATGGAGCGGGTGAGAAGTCATTTTTTTCGTAAATCAAAAGGGAATGAACTCTAATATATATGGGGAAGGTTGTTGTGAAGCTTACCGCTACCAATGCAGCTAGGGTGCATGATATGCAAAGGGACTAGTAAAACTTTTTCAACTTCCAAGACTTTTCCCTTCATATCCGGTGTATATGTAATTTGGTAGATGGTGAGAGGCCGGAACTCTACAGTGTACAGGATATCATGCAGTGCTTTCATAACAGGAGTCTGTCTGTATGCACGTTTTCTTGGCAAAGAGGTTGAGGTGCAGGAGATGTGTCGAAGCGGAATTCATTGACCTTGTAGGAACTTTGGCGGAGCAACAGGTGTGTCATGTTTGGGTGGTCGGGTATTGTAAGAGGACGTCGAAAATCATACTTAATAAGGCTTAACCTTCACAAGTTTCTGGTAGTTTTAGGTCTCGATTTCACATGATTCAGCGTCAGAAAGCATCTTGGGTAGAGCTGGTAGCGATAGAGATGCAGGTTGTACGCTACTCTTGAAAGTTGTTCTGGGTATACCCAAGGTGGACGAATATATGATTAAAACCTACATAGGGAAAAGACAAAGATCAGACATACCATACAACCAACGATTAAGTAGTTTTCCAACCACCCGGGGAATACTCCCTTGAAGAGATAAAAGCAAGCGGATGCGCGTAAGGACATTGTGTCCAATTTCGGCGGTGTAGAAAACAATCAAAGATGATTTAAATCATGTCAGGCGTACAGCAAGGTCCGGGAATAGAAAAATAAGCCCTTATAAAGCAGAGACTTCAATGGAAGCGCTTCTCTTTGGGACAGTAGTGTCCGCCGCGTCTGTACCCTCGATCTTATGCTTTTTGAGTTGCTCAAACAAAACATCCTGTTCCTGCTTGGTCAACTCATTCTTCTTCTTGTTCTTAATGTGGTACATCGGGTTCAATTCGATCAATCTCAATCCCTTGGTGAAAGGCAAGTGACCCGTCTTTTCCTCGAACAACATCAAACCAACGGTGATGATCAAACACAACCAATAGATGTTGTAACCGATAACGGAGCCGTACGTGGCAGAGTTCTGCCATCCCAAAAGAGCGTTAAACACATCCCATCCATTGTCCCTTTCTGGGTTGCAGCAGTTGACGTGCCAAACCGAGTTGGTGATATCGTAGGTACCCGGACCCGAACCGTTTTCGGATGCATCACCACCAGTCTTCTTGTTGTAGATATAGGATTCAAGTCCCCAGATACCGCGAGAGAATAAACCAGCACCGATCAAATAGAGAATGCAGGTAGAGATGACCAAGAAAATCTGCATCCCGATATTAGCCCCACCGTAGAACATAGCGATACCGACTAAGATACCGGAGATTAAGCCGCAGATAACTGGAAGCGGAAAGGACGTGGCAGGGGAGCCTAAACCAACACCACCGACAAAAACAACAGCCTCCAACCCTTCTCTCAAGGTGGTGATGAAGGGTAAGATGAACATGCAGTACTTCTTGGTGAGGTAGCCAATTTTGTATCTGTCCTTCTTAGACTTTGGCTCCTCCAATAAAGCTTTGGCCAACTTCACCCTCCACTTTGCCTGCATCTTGTTGACTCTCAACATGGCAATCCCCATGAGGGAAATCAAGACTGTGGCAATGATACAGAAGATCCCTTCCCATAAATCCTCGGTTTTCCCCCAAATGTCGTTCTTCAATGTGTAAAACACTGCGATAAAAGCAGTACCGATGATTAAACAGACAATAACACCGATAATTGCACCTAGCCAAACTTGTTTTCGGAGACGCTTATAGACCACTGGGTCGTCATTAGCACCACCGAGACCTTGCTTTAAGAAAGCAAGAAGCACCGACACCACAATGACGGCTTCTAGGGATTCTCTGAGGACTACAAAGAAGATTTGCACGTCGAATACGTTAACCATCTTAGCCTTTGCCTCTGGTTATATTTGGTAAAGGGGGTCAGCAGTAAAAGGAAGCAAATGTATCTGTGCCTTTATGAATCTGCAGCTGCTGGTTAAATATGGCATGTTCAAACCAGAAGGGGGGGAGGGTGCGGCTATATATACCCCGGTTGGAGAGACCCCTGATTTATTCTAACGGACGACTCCGGGCAGATAAAAATGGCTGCTTCTCATTAAACGGCTGTACTTCTGCTCACCTCCACGCACGCAGATTGCATGATGCCTCTCTTAAAAGCTTGCTGTCTCCCTGTTTCGGAGAGAGCTTAAATCGCTCAATCGCTGCACGCTGGCAAACGCTACACTAGTTTCCCGCTAGAAGGGAGTGTTATACTCCCTGGGAGTACATTTCACATGCGGCTAGTTTATGCAAAATAAGCTTTCCATGCCGTTTTTGGTTAGCCCCGTGACTGATTGCATCAGATAATACGCACAAAGCGTTCGATGATTCGTCATGTTTTTGGTGGAAATATAAACCACATACAAACTACGGGTCATAACGGTAATATCGATCACAGTACATATATTAATAGAAGCCAGGGGCCCCAAGTTCTTGAATAGCCGCTCAATTCTAGCTGATGATAGTTCGGTGGCTGAATTTACCAACGAAGCGGGTGCAGACTATTTGTTGGAGGTGTCAGTGTCGGTTTTACCGTTTGCGGGATGCTTTCATCGGTGCACAAATACTTTGGTAGTTGGCTAGCTCCTGGATTGACACTCTTTCGCACCTTTTAGACGTGTTTCCTGTTCGGGGGTGGATGTGCCGCTTACAGGGGAGCTCCTTAAATGTGGGTTGGTCGTTTGGTGCATATTTCTGCGCGATTATTCTGACAACCATGTTGTTTCCCTAGCCGCATGCCTATGGATCTGCTATGTGTCATACGTGACTTATCGGACATACCAGAGGCACTCGTGAACAATTTTTTTCGTACTGAGCCCATGGAAGAGCTTAGCGTTATATCCAGAGGGGTTAGGGGCTCTCCTAGTATGGAGACTAGAAATGTGTCGGGCTGGTATTACCTTCCTAAATGCCAAGGCTTCCGCACAATTCAGGAACGGTTAAACGTATAACTTCTATAGTGCTGGGCGCCAAGCTGCAAGACGGCCTAGACTTGTTCATGTCGGTAGTGCGAGCTTGGGAAGTGGCAAGTATTACTGCAGCTCTTCTCTGGACAAGCTTCTATTCATGCTCCGCCAAGCTTTAACTGAGTCTTTTTAGACAAATATGCTTGGTACTGTTGATCGCAATGCTTAAATTCAACGTCGGGGCTTACTCTCTTTTTGTTGGCTGGTATAATGATGCCAGCATCGCGAAATCATTCCCCACTATAGGTTGCATTCCGTGCTGATCGATTAGATTAGCCAGCCCTCCGATAAGACCGAGCGCGAGTTTGGAAAAACAGAGGGCGCCGTCTGTCTAATTTACTTTCAGGATTAAAGTTTGGAAGCCCTCGTGCTCGCGCATGAGTCCCTCCTTTGGCCCCTCCTCTCGGGATATCGGGATAATCTAAGACCTCTGCTCCCTCACTGTGCAATATAATGTACAGGAGATATACCAAATAGGATGATATTTTCATCTATTAGAATATTTACTGGTTCAAGCACAGGTACCTCTGTCAAAAGCTGGAATAATCCAACCGCCCTCTCAAAAAAAATCAAAACCTTGTTCAGTGACACTTATCCTTGTGTTGAGTACGAGCCGCACCTGTACAGTGCTAGTTCAGAGAGCAACCTTTGCGATTTTTGGGACGTTTCTTTGCAGTGTTTAAAAAGCATGGTTGTCTAGATACTAACAGAATGCATCTGTTGCATCTGCGGCTATTAGTACCATCTAGGGGATGCTTGCATGTGTACAATGCGTGCCTATGTAGCCCGTATTTACGTTCCGCATAAACTAGCATTTTAGACAATTTCTATGGCGATGAAATCCATGGTGATTTAACGTACATTGTGCACACCTACATATCTGTATATATTTATAATTGGTATATATAATCATATCCAACAGGTAGATGTCTTTGTAGATGTCTTTGTAGATATTAATGTGGCCCTGGCTGCTTCCATATGTTTAAATATACCAAAATTAAAGAAACATGAGACTATATATATTAAAGTATAGTGTAGTGATTTCTGTGTTACTAAAACTAATTCCGGTACCCATACACACGGTAATTATTTAGTATCATAAAACATATTTTATAGCAGTTTGAGCATCTAATTCATTAAATGTGACATATACACAAGCGGAGATGTAGGTATATCCTGTGGTCGCGGCTGTTCACCACGAACTAACCTTCCTTTTCAGACACAAAGAACTGCACGTGATGCAAACTTGGCCACCCATACAATCGCTGGCTCTCGAACGCGTCAAGCCAAATCTGGCCGGTTTCGCGGTTTTCGTGGTGGAATTTGGTCCTTACGTTAGCGTAGCAAAGCCTCAGTCTTTAAGATAGGGTGGCTCCAATTTCACACAGCGTCATATCACTCTGAGATCAGTAAAACGCCAACCAACTGAAATATACCTGCATCAAACCAGTTGTATCTAGGAAGCCCTACACGAGAGATTTATATACAAGGTGTTTCCATGTCGTACCAGTACAACCAACAGCCTAACCAGCGAGCCAATTTGGCTCAACCACAGCCCCAATACGGCCACAACCCTAATCAATTCATAGACCAATCACAGCAACAATTCTATCCCAACCAACAACAGAATCAGCCACAGCCACAGCAGCAACAACAAGGCCTCCCTGGAAACCCGCAGTTCAGCAACTTCTTCAATGACCCTGCGGCTTCCATGGGGATGCAATTCACCCAGTCCGCCTTCCAGTCCTCCAACCAGTACATCTCCTCCAACTTTAACCTGTACATTGCCCGCTCGCACCTTGAGTCCTACTTCAAAATCTCCACCAACTACGTGTTGCGCAAGATCTTCCTTGTGTTGTTCCCTTACAGACACAAGTCGTGGTCCAGAGCTGTCGAGACATCCTCGTCCAATGACCAGTCAACCGCCGCCTTTGCCCCTCCACTAACCGACACAAATGCCCCAGACTTGTATATCCCGTTGATGGGGTTTGTGACGTACGTTTTATTCGGCGCTGTCACCGCTGGGGCCAGGGGTAAGTTTCACCCGGAGATTTTGGGCTACAATGCCACCTCCACGTTGGCTTTTGCGGTTATTGACTTGCTTCTCTTGAAATTGGGGATCTACTTGCTCGCTGATCCTTCGAGCAGCACCCCTGGTGTGACGTACGGCGCCTTGTGGGACTTGGTGGCTTTGACAAACTACAAGTACGTCAGTCTCATTGCCATCAGCATTTTGCACAAGGTTTTGGGCTTGGACAACAAGTTCTTTGCCAAATGGGCCGTTTTTGGGATCGTGTTTGTTGGCTGGGCCTTGTTCTTGTTGAGGTCTTTGAGAGATGTCGTTTTGCCACCTTCGTCTACCGGAGCCACTATGTACGGCAATGGCTTTGGCAACAGCAGTAGCAAGGGCCGCAAGGTGAAGGTGCAGTTCTTGTTTGTTTACTGTTTCGTCGGCGAGTTTTTCATCTTCTGGTTCTTATGTTAGAGACCCTGGAACTAAGCTATTGCTCGCAGGCTTTTGCTCAGAAAGCTTATGACTGGATGCCGTGGCCTTTCTACGGAAATTAGTTTAACTCATGTATGCCTTCAGATTATTGTAGATATCGGAACAGCTCCGGAAAGATACAGTCATAAAACCAACCTGTGTGGCATAGGGAGTTTTTTTTTATCAAAACATTATGGGGCTTGTGCTTGTATCTAGTATTTTGCCGGAACCAGTCCTGTCGGCCGCAGAGTGAAAAGTCGTGCGCCGCAGCCTCCACTGAGAAAGCCCTGACGGGATCGCCGTACTCAATTTTCACTTTTTTCCTCTAAAATTTTCCTCTCATCTTTCTGCCGGTACTATTTAAACACGTCCAATCTTGTGTGTTCCTCTTGGACATTAACTTCCATCCCTACTGTGTTCCAGGTCATGGATACGTTCCCTGCTCCAGAGAGTAAGTATTTCCGAATGGCCAAGAACCTTGAGATACAGAACCAATGATTTAAGTGATGATAATGAGCCCCAGAGGCTCTATATATTTATATAAACCCAGCTCTTCGATATTTATGTTTCATGAGAAGAAAGTCCTAGATATCTGATTTTAACCTCATTGGTTTTGTTTCCACTCCCTTGGCGTTCAAACGTCAGCAACCAGTTACTAACCATGGTATAGACAATTTTATCTGGGAACGGCAGACGGATTCTATATAGTTCCAATCCACGAATATCAAACACTCTTGTAGATGGCTTTGGTGGCCTGGGGTAGCGGTTTATACGAAATCTTGTAGGGAGGAGACGGTGAAGCGATAATACGGTAACTAATGCCAACAGAAGGAATTAAACTTTGCGTGCTCTATCTGATACTCTATGCATACGACTCAAATCTATATCTCTTTATTATACAACTAAACGCCGCTAGTGCAAAACCCGGAGTGGTCTAGACCTTCCTCTGGTTGGTTCCATTTTAGGGTTCCAGTTCTTGTCTAGATAGTTTCTAGCCACTTCCTCGGGGCTCTCATCGCCCTTTCCTTCCCTGGACATCATCTGGACATCGTGCATCTCTGTGAACTCGTATGTAGCAGCATACTCCTCTAACCAGCGCTTATTGAAAGCTAACATTCTCGGCAAGTCTGCCTCGTTGAGCTGGGAAGAACTCTCTTTCTGACGGGCGTCGCCCTCTGGGAACTGCCCGTTGTACTTCTCCAAGTACGTTGTGACATCCGTCTCAGGGACCCACAAGTGCACTAACGGCAAGTAAACATGACTCTCGAAGTGCATGCTCTCCATTCCACCTTTGTACTCCACCTCGAGAATCTCCCAGAACTTGTGGGGGACGTAGGCCGGGGCGCCGTTCATCAGAGTAAGTGAGAGCGGAGACAACTCGTTGAGGCTGGCAAAGTGGTGGTTGCGACAGTTGTACACCTTGAGCTGGGTGTTCTGGGCCGAGTAATTGATGTTTGCGCTCACAATATTCTTCGCACTCTGGCCGTCAGCCAGATTTTGGTCATCTTTCTTTCCCGGGTCTTCCTTCGAACTCTGGCCGTCAGCTATATCTTGGTCATCTCTCTTTTCCGGGTCTTCTTTCGCACTCTGACCGTTAGCCAGATCCTGGTCATCTGTATTTTCCGGGTTTTCCTTCGCCTTGGTATACCTCTCTGGGGCTCTTACCCCGGAGACCGAGAGAGCCATCACATCAACGTAGACCCCGCTCTTGGTGTCAATAAATCTCGCGTCAATCTTGTTATTGGCGTTATCGCGTTCTCTCGTCTGAATGTATCCGCCCACTTCAAACAAGTAGACATCTCCATTGTGGCAGATGAGCGTGTTATTAAAGCGGTGCGCAAGGTCATACAAGGTCGCAACCGGAACTTGGACATCGAGATCGCTGTCCCACGGAAACACAAGTCCGTTCCAGTACCACGCAAGCAAAGACCCGGATGCGAGCCACGAGTGGAACTCGTACACCTGGGCAAAGTGGAGCCAGGCGGTGATCAAGCCATGGACAAGGGCTGGGGTATGGGTGGCCGAGAGGGGCAAGGTGCGCTCTGCGTTGAAGAATCTCCAGTCGTACATGCTCGAGTCCAACTGGGTGTGCTCCAACTGCGGCAGGTTAAAGTGCCTGGGCTGGTCAACCGCTGGTTTGGTCTCGAGAAACCTCTTGAATCGAGCAGTCTTGACCAGCTCATATTCGCCTTGCGTTTCCTCCAACGTCTTTAACTCCTGCTCGGCGTCGAATTGGAACATGTCCTCCAGAAGTTCCTTCTCCAATAAAAGCTCTGGGGCAACCTTCAGAGCCGGAACACCTGATTGAAATAAACCCATGGCTCTCGCGGAGTCCACGGTGTATTGCTTGGTACTGACATACTCCTCGATCAAACCGTTCTGGGTAAGCATCAACTTCTGCGATTGCTCCTGCTTTACGGGGACCTCGTACGCCAGGTTTTCTACAAGAAAGATGAGAGAAACCGGAGGTGGAGCGAAGGAAAAGAGGTAGGATTTCCCATACATGGTGCTCAAGCCGAGCCCACCGGCGTTCCCAGGGGAGGAAACGTGGAAACCGGGGGAAAGAACCTCGCTTCCTCGTTCACCAACGACCCCCTTCTTGACGTAATCAAGCACCGAGTGGAAGAGTCCACGGCCATCGTTGGCCACAAACTTGGAGTAGCCTTCATCATTCATACAGAATACAGGTAGCACACTGTCATGTTCAGTCTCATCGCTGTCCACCCTAAAGTCATTCTCCGCTTCGCGCACGGGTCCGAAGGGGCGGTGTACAAGGTCTAAGCGATCCACGTGGCGGCGAAGGGCACCATTGCTGGCAATATCTGCACACAGAGGCTTCTCTTTCGCTGACAGTAGGAGGGAGTTGGTGAAAATGTCCCCCATATCCACCCAATCCACCCAGTGGAACGGCACAGTGATGTCTGATAGGGTCATCTCCGGGGCCTGGGTGATTGCATTGACGATATGGTGGAGGTACACGCCTAGAGTGAAATGAATGTTGTGTTCCAAAAGCTGAGGGTTTGGAGCAGATGCGTCGAAGTACGCGCTTGGAATCAGCACCTGACGGTTCGGGTTGTGGCGGACTAGCGTTTCGAGGTGGTTAGACTTGGTTTCGAGGAGCAAATCTAGGCTTATTGGTTCACGGGATTTACCGAATATCCTAAGGGCATACAGGTCCTTTTGGCTGTTAAAGGGGACATTGGGAATGTCTTTTGAGAAAAGGGAAGCGTATGTGAGTGCTGTGATGGTTAAGAAGGTGAGTAGAGCCACAACCACCCGTCTGCGTCTTATGCGGGGCACGCGGAATGGGGATTGTTTCATAGAGCTTTAGGCTGTCAACTTTGGGTCCCGTCGTGAAATGTGAGCCAGAGATAGGGAATAGACAGAAAGCTCTCTGACATATCCCGTAAAGTTTATTTTCAGGTAGGTAAATCTCCGAGAAAGAGCGCATAATGGTTGGAGACATCTACCCACGTATAATTTTTCCGTGCCGTACAGCTCGTGTGCCCAGCTTTTCGCCCAGGAAACGCGTCAATGCAGGTGATGCCAAGCCTCAGAAGAAGGCGCTTCATTGGTACGGCCTTAATTTCCTGATGAACTAATTGAGGTGATTTTCTATTCGGAGTATCGCGAGGCCAAACATTTCCGTAAGGTTGAAGGGGATGTGGGAAGGGTAGCATGTGAGTTCACTTGCAGGTGTTTCCGCGGCACCGTCCCCGAAGGTGCGTCTAGATCTCTGTCTAAGGTGTATGCCACCCAAGGCCAGAGCTTTGGAATCGTATTAGGGCATCGTGGAAGCGATACCACCGGGCATTGGTAATAGAACTGAATACACATATATAGAGTACTTTATTAGAATAATTTACAGACAATGAGAGTAGGTACTGTGACCGTTATACAGGGTGGTCTGCCTGTGATAGACCCTATCTCCTTTCTATGGCTCAACCCCACTGCAGAATATACACTGCACGTTATCTAAGCGCACTCCCTGCACTGAGCCGCTCCAGGGCACCAAACTTTTCATATCATTCGAAGCTTAATACCACCTTAGCAAATTACCTCAACAAGGCCTATTCTCTTATTTCTAAAACAACTTATGACGGTCCCAGCGCCTTTTCTCCCCGTGAGTAATTCGCGCGTGCCTATTGGCTCGATACCGCACGCGGGTCTGAGTCAACCCAATTTCCCGCACGTGACATGCATTAATTATTGAGCCACCCAGGATTTTTCACTGGACAGGCATGATCTTTCATGAAAGCAATAACGAACACTGCTTTCCATAAGAGGACAACCACAATTATATAGACACTCGTCGGGAATATCCATTACATCATAGATTCACACACATGTCCACATTATCCAGAATGAGGCTCGGGCCATGCGTGAGAGCGCTTCGCATGCGAGCCGCGCCAGTACGCGCGTTCGGCACGCCACGTGCCCGCGCCCTTACCAGAGCTTTTTCCACGAGCCCCGCGGCGCGTGAAACACCGTTCTCCCAGCTTCCAGAAGAAGCCCGGGAGATTCTCTCCGAGGAGCGGGCGGCAGATGAAGTTGATGTGGTGATCGTGGGCGGTGGCCCAGCGGGGCTCGCTACGGCCATCAAGCTCAAGCAGCTCGATGCGGAACATGGTTCTGGCGAACTCCGGGTAGTGGTTCTTGAAAAGGCATCGGATATGGGGCTTCACACCGTTTCCGGGGCCGTTTTGGAGCCTAGGGCACTCTGCGAGTTGTTTCCTGATAGTGAGCACTACGCCGAGGGCCACGAAATTCCGTTGCCACAGGACCTTGCGACATTGGTCACCACTGACTCCATGAAGTTCCTCACGGCTACGGGCAGTATCCCGTTACCCCACCCGCCACAGATGGTGAACAAAGGCAAAAACTACATTGTATCGTTGAACCAGGTGGTCAAGTACTTGGCTGAGCAGGCCGAAGAGCTTGGGGTGGAGGTGTATCCAGGCATTGCGGTGGACGAGTTGCTTGTCGAAGAGGATGCGGTAAGAGGAGTGGCTACTCGGGACATGGGAATCGCCAAGGATTTATCTCCCAAAGACTCCTACGAACGTGGTATGGAGTTCCATGCCAAGATGACCGTGCTCGCCGAAGGATGTCACGGGTCTTTGACCAAGAAGGCCATTTCAAAGTTTGCTCTTCGGGGAAAGAACAACCAAACGTACGGCTTGGGGATCAAAGAGGTCTGGGAGGTGGCACCGGAGAAGTTCAACAAAGGGTTCGTGGGCCATACCATGGGGTACCCATTGTCCACCGACGTGTACGGCGGGGGGTTCCAGTACCACTTCGGTGATGGGCTAGTGGCTGTCGGGATCGTTGTTGGTCTTGACTACGCCAATCCGTGGATTTCTCCCTACCAGGAGTTTCAGAAGATGAAGCACCATCCGTTCTACAAGGACACGCTTACCGGTGGTAAGTGCATCTCCTACGGTGCCAGGGCCTTGAACGAGGGGGGGTGGCAGTCGGTCCCGAGGTTGCACTTCCCCGGCGGGGTGCTCGTTGGATGTAGCGCCGGCTTTATGAACGTGCCAAAGATCAAGGGAACCCACACAGCGATGAAGTCGGGAATGTTGGCAGCCGAAACCATCTTTGAGGCTCTTCAGGAAGCGGAAGAGAGCGAAGAAGGCATTTTGTCGCCAATCAACTTGGAGGCCTACCAGAAAGCCTACGAGGGGTCCTGGATCCATGAGGAGTTGTATGGGGTTAGGAACGTCCGCCCTTCTTTCAACTCCCCATTGACATTGTTTGGGGGGATGGCCTACTCCGGGTTGACCACTATGATCACCAAGGGCAAGGAAAGCTGGACGTTTGACCACCACAAGTCCGATGCCTCATGTACTAAACCAGCGGATCAGTTCACCAAAATCGATTATCCGAAGCCGGACGGTGTCATCTCCTTCGATATCTTGACCAGTGTCTCGCGTACAGGTACATACCACGACGACGATGAGCCGTGCCATTTGCGTCTTACCGTGCCGGGGAAGGAGGCCAAGGAGACGGTGAACGATGAAGAGACGTTGAGAAAGCACGCTGAAAAGTCGTATCCGCGGTTTAAGGGCGTGGAGCAGAGGTTTTGTCCCGCGGGGGTGTACGAGTACGTGGAGAGCAAGGATGTGAAGGACGAAAAGGCCGGCGGGGTCAAGTTCCAGATCAACTCCCAGAACTGTATTCATTGCAAGACGTGTGATATCAAGGTTCCAGACCAGGATATTGACTGGACGGTGCCAGAGGGTGGTGATGGTCCGAAGTATGTCATGACATAGGGAGCGTGATCCGACAGCGCCAAATGTATGCCTATGTTGACTCTATGGGTATTAAGCTCGTTATTTATTTCAGAAATATTTCTGCCAGTAGATTCATGTTTAGCTCGATTGTAATGTATACAGGGTCTAAGCGGTGAGCGTAGCTCCACCACGGCGCTGACAGATGTGTAACGATGGTCGGATTATGCCCCCTTGGATCAATCAGCGTTTTTTTTTTTGCTAGCCATGACTCTATTCCTCCCCTGAAAACATCTATATAACTACCCATTGTCTGGGCATTTGACGAGAGGCATCGAAGGCGTAGGCCATTCTGGTATCAGCTAAATCACCATGTGTCTTCACCAGCACCATCCACTACAGTAGGGATCGAAATAAAAAGGTAGATTAAATAGTAAAGCAATATAGGTACAAAGGAAGAAGAAACATCATCATCACAACAACAACGGCTCCGTTTTATCGATTCCACGATCTCACAGCTTCAAAACATCGGCTTTAGCCAGCGCAAGACTTACTCTTGGTTTTCTGGGCAGTCACGGGAGATGTGACCGGCCTGGGCACACTTGTAACAAGTCTTACCGGCAGATGGGGAGGCAGATGGGGATGGGCACTCCTTGGAGATGTGACCAGTCTTACCACAAGCGTAGCACTTGGTGATAGAAGCACCTGGGGCGGCCTGGCAGTCACGCGCAAAGTGGTTTGGACCACCGCACTTGTAGCAAGTGGTAGCCTTACCACCTCTGGCGGCTCTCGCTGGCCTGACCGGGGCGTCACCTTCGCCAGCACTGGAGCAGTTTCTGGAGATGTGGCCAAACTGACCACAGGTGTAGCACTTGGCACCTTCTCTGGTGGAGGCGACTGGAGCAGAGGTACAGTCAGCCTTAATGTGGCCAACCTCACCACAGTTGTAGCACTTGGCGCCAACGGCGTTAGTGGATGGCGGAGCGGTACAGTCGGACTTGACGTGGCCAACTTCACCACAGTTGTAGCATTGCTTCTGGGTGGTTTGCTTTGGCTCTGGGCAAGCGGTGGACTCGTGGCCGGCCTGGCGACAGTTGTAGCACAATCTTTCGGATTGTGGGCAGACTTCGGCGAGGTGACCGACTTCACCGCACTTGAAACAGGTTCTTGGGAAAGCAGCAGACATTTTTGAATATAGTGAGTATAGAGAAGCAAAAAAAAAGCAAGAAAGCAGAAAAGTATGCGACGCCGCCTATTTTTATGTCACCTGAAAAGTTTTCTCCCACTGCCGCGAAAAACGAAAAACTCGAGATTCATAGGTGTTACCCGTTTGAGGAGGACACGTATTAAACGAGGAGGCGAGAGGGGTGCAGATCCCGGAGCCAAGAATGGTAATGGGGTTTCTCATTAAATGGAAAGCTGTCCATTTTGAAGAATACTAAATCCAGGGAAATAATCGAGTTTGCCCTTTCATTTGGGGGGTATTTTAAGAGGGCGATTGGTGAGGCGGCGATTCCGCGTCCATACCTAGCGCGCTCAGACTAGCCGGTTAGGTCACGCCGGTGAGGCTAGTCCTGGGCCGAGGGTTTAATGCGGCCGTAAGTAGTCATCAGTGGGAAACTTGACTGCTTAGCCGTAACGTTTGAGTTTCTAGATTTCCCAATTTTATCAATCAAGGGCAAAAAAATCGCTGGGTGCTTGAACACAGCCATAGGTCCCCGTAGGGTTCTCTCAGTGGATAAGGGCATATATGGAATTTCGAAACCCCGAAAGTAAGCAAGTCGACAGCTTTGTGAAGGGAAAGCGTGCAGATTTATATATCCTTCGAAGGGGCGCATGGTAGCACGCTAACCCTTCGGGTGTGGGATCCGAATTTCCAGTTTTAGGCGACATTGACACCTTGGCAGTTTTGGAGTCAAGTATAGCGGGGTATATACTGAAATAGAACAGGGTATATATTGAAATAGAACAGGGTATGCATTAAAATATGATACATATGATTGGTAAGGCAGCGTGATAGCGTAGACTCAAACTCCAGGAATAAAGCAATGGGTTAAGATCAGTGACTAACAAAAGCTTGGATGTATACCTGAGAAAGCACATATAGAGATATAAGGGTTTGCATCAACTGCCTATAGATCCGATATAAATAGGCCTTATCAAACATCACACTATTGTCTGTATATATCGAATCACATTTCGAAAACACGAGGTGCTACGGAGTAGATTGAAGCTAGGTTAGGCACCATTTCCCCAATCACTCACGGTTTTATTTACAGTCCTAAAAATATCCAAACAGAAATAGATTAACGAAACTAAAGAAATACAAAGAATATACAGGGAAACACCGTCTTTAACGTTGCTGGCTTTGTTGTTGCTGGAAGAAGGCAGCCATCTGGTTAAAGTCCGGTGCCTGACCGCCGTTCATGGCAGCCATGGTCTGCATCATGGCAGCAAAGTCCGGCTGGGCCGGAGCCTGGTTCTGCATACCCGGCGCCACCATGCCTGGAGGGCCCTGTTGGTGCTGAGGACCGTTGTTGTTGCCCCACATGTTCGCCAATGGGTTGGCAGCACCCATCCCGGCCATGAAACCCGGCTGCTGCCCGCCACGGTAATCAGTGCTGACATAGCGTTCTTCTGGCTCGCCCGGCTTGTTGGACTTTGGCCCGTTTCTGGCCGAGTTGGTAGGCATCTTCTTGGAAATGGCCTTGGACGATACACCAGTCCCGATTTCGATATCTGGCTCGTCCATCACCATACCACTATCCAACGGAACGCCGTCGGTGCCACCCCATTCGGCCTTGACACACCACTTCTTATCGGCCTCGGTTAACATGGAAATCGGAATGATCGATACACCGTGCTGGTAGTCGCAGCACTCACGTGGCCCAAACCCAACCCCCCAACGGACACGGATAGGCAACTGGGAGGACTTGGAAAAGTCGTTGATCACAGACTCGGCCTCGGCACGCGAGTACACCTTGACAAACGCGTGCTTGCGCTCAGAGTTCAAGATGACTGATTGCACCTCACCGAACGGACGCAACACCGACATCAACTCGCGATCGTCCATGTACGACGGCACACCGCCGAGGAACAACGTTCTGGAGAACACCTTGATGGAGCCCGCAGGAAGGTTGTCGTAGGTGAGCTTCTTAGGACGGAAGTGCGGGTTGTCAGGGGTGTTTCTTTCACCCACAACGTGGCCCTGAGGCGGCTGGTCGAAGTTTCTGCCGCCTCTGGCACCGTTCCCGTAGTTTGGCGACTGGTTTCTGCCGAAACGTGAGGACGGTGAGCGCGATCTTCTCCTGTTGCCGTAGCCCGATTCGTAAGGGTTCAGGTTCTGGCCTTGGTGGTTCTGGCGCTGCTGGCCGCCGAAGCGCTCGTTTCTGCCGCGGTAGTTGTCATAGCCCCCCGGGCCATTTTGGTGCTGGCCCTGGAAGTCTTGGTTGCCTTGGAAGCCCTGGTTCGGAAAGCCCTGACTTGGGAAGCCCTGATTCTGGAAGCCTTGGTTCTGGAAACCTTGGTTGCCCTGGTTGAAGACCTGGTCCTGTGGCGGTAAGCTAATAGGAGCTGGCGCCGGAGCAGCGGGAGCGGACTCTTTCTGCATCTGCTGCAACATATTGAAGATGGCAGACGGGTCATCGGCGGTGGTGGCGGAGGAGGAGGCGGAGGAGGAGGAGTTTGCAGACAAAACGGTGTTAGGGTTGCTTGGCGACTTGCTCTTATCGGCCAAGTTGGCCAACGCAGCCAAGATGGATGCTGGGTCCTTGGCGGCAGCCGCTGGAGCCGGAGGCACAAACGGCTGCGCCGCAGGCACGGCTGGGGCTTCGGGCTTGACCAAGCTCGCCTTTGGGGAGCCCTTTGGAGTGGTGGTAGGGAAGTAGTTGGCTCTCAACTGGGCTACAAAAGACACTTCAAACGTGTTGGTCTTCTCCCAGATGTCGAGCAACTTGCCGACCTTGATTCTCTCGTCTTCGTCAACCATGAATTCTAAGGAGTCCTTCAAGAGCAGGTCCACGACCTGACTGATTTGGAACACACCCGCGGCAGCGGTGCCATCGGGAGCCGTTTCGCCGACGGTCTGGTTCTCCTGCTGGGCAGCAGTAGCGTAGGCGCGGAGAATCGAGTCGAGCACGTAGAGGGCGCCGAGCTTGTGGGTCGACGGGGTGGCCTTGCAATGGGCGTACAACTTGGAAACCATTTGGGATTCCATCTAGAGATGTTAGTATTGCTATAGATGGGAGGGGGTCGAGACGAGTGGGTTACGAATAGAAGTATCGGAAGACGAATAGACGGCAAGATACCGCAGGGAGCACTACGAATAGGCGGGCCAGTATCTATCCACAAATGTCTAGATCAAGCCTTTGGCCACTGCTAGTGAACAGAAATGAGGTTTAGAGACCAGGATGCACAGTTGTATCTAAACGGCATTGCCAGCCACTTGACAATTCTAGTTCAAGTGCAACCTTCTGCCGTTTCTGATTCTAGACTTGAAGCGCTGGGGCCCGTATCCTGTCTCGATCTCGTATTAAGCGATGGGTACAATTTAGGATGTTACCAGCCAAGACCTAGGTCCAGTCTTTTTACCGTCTATCTCGTTACCAGCTTCCGACGTGTAAGTCGGACATTATGTTAAGGATGCGTTAAGCACGGGTGGATACGATCAGGAATGCTCTGCGGTGTTATTTAGGGATTTAGCCAATTTACCGCAAGGATGTGGATGCTGTCATTTGGTCTTGTCGCGGTGCCATCCAGTCTGAGGAGCGTAGTCTAAGGAAAACTTGGGAGCCCAGGAATGGGGGTTCGTGGGATAAATTTATTACCGGCACCGAAACGTGGATCATTAAGCAGCAAACCGCGAGCGCCAGACCCGACGGCAGCTTCCGCTTGCTCTTAGAGCATATCCGATTATCCTTTGTATTTCATACCCCTTCACTCTATCTAGCCGTATATCTAACCCTTTCCGTAACCCACATGTCGACTCTTGGGTCGATTACATCAAAAAAGTACTTACTTCAACATTCTTGGAGGCCAACTCGGTCAACTTTCTAATTCTGGTCCCGGAGACACCAGGTGCCTTCACGGTAGGCAACTGTTTCAAGATGGTTTCGAATTCTTCGACGGCAGACATCTTGTGCGAGAATTTTACCTAGTTATGTATACAGTGATTATGTGACTTGTGTAAAAGTACGAAACAGTGAGGTAAGGTGGGATGTGATCTGTAGTGGGTTAAAATAATCCTGGGTGATTGATTTTACAAATAGGGCAGGTTCGGGAACAAGCGAGGTGTCCAGCCTAGGGGCTGTCTATTTATATCGCTTCTCTCACGGAGTCTGGCCACAAGCGCTCAAAATTTTGGGCTTGTGCCGGGTAACGGTGGTAATTTAGGAGAAGAGGCAAAGCACGTGATGTATGCTGCAGCTGCGTGTTTGGTGATTTGTGGTGAATGAGCGCAAGCCCCGAGCTAGGTTCTGAAAGTGGCATTCACGTGCAACTAAATTGGTCGAATAAAGTCATTGAAGGGTTTAGGGAAGAGTCCTTTTAAGCTTGTGTCGAGCATATGTATATTCAGCCTTCCACGAACCAGGAATTCTGCGATGGGTAACGAAAATAGGAATATAAGTGCATTGCGGTATCCTAGAGAGCTGACAAAAGTTTTGACGCATCCTTGAGTAGAGTCTAGACTAGGAGCGTTAAATTAAAGTACCTGTATAGGGTTTGCCCAGTAGATCTAGGGAGTATCCCCTACATTAGAGGGCTAGAACGACGAAATGGCGGTTTACACAATTTTGGAAGGGGGGGATATCACGAAGCAGATATATCGGCGGCATTAATATTATGTTTGATCACTCTATAGTCTTTCATCTCACCATCAAGCCTCCCAGGGTCGGCATACAGGTAAATATTGAAACTCACATTTGTTTCCTTCCAATAACTTGCATGGGGTATACGTAACGGATCTATCACATAGTATCTAGTAGGTTCGTTCTCAACCCTGAGAATCGGTAATGCCAGATTAATGTAACCCGGGATTGAGTATCACTGTACTTTGCAACACCCGAAATATATATTATGCTCAAATTTCGCCATTTCAAGACCGTGTGATTTTATCCGCCAACGAAGCCCCAAGGGTCCAGTGCGCTTTGGGAGACCCAGTTGGATGATAAAAAAAAAAAGTAACAAAGTACCATAACCGCTGGGCAGCCTGAACCCCCGGGTCTATTTATAAACATCAATTACTAATTTTTAAGCTATCCCTGACGTGAGTAAATCCAAACCCTATGGAACGCTCAACCGGTCGTGTACTACACGCCTTTCGATTTTTCAGACCCACATTTACGCACAACGTGAACTGGAAAATTTCACCAGTTTGGTGCATTTAACAAAATGTCAAGTTGCAGCTGGAACCGAGCCCTAAAACTAAGCTACGCTACCACCATGTTGTCGAAGCAATCCTTAAAGCTCATGGGTACGTATCTGAGATTCCACACCCGGTTCTGTGCCTTACACTCCGGATCAAGACTAATATAGTATAGCCGTCGGGCACAGAGCCTACTCTGCCGCACCAGCGCAGTTGGAAAACATCACCACTTCGATGATTGTGTCGCGCACCCCAATCATCACCCAGGAGATCCCGGAGTTTGACCAGCAATACCAGACCTACCAGTCCGAGTTGGAGAAGCGCTTGATGTGGACCTTCCCGAAGTTCTTCTACTTCAAGAAGGGAACCTTGGCCGAGCGTGCGTTCCGCAAATTACAGAGATACCCATCAGCCCCACAGCCGGGCGTCTATTTTCCGCACGGTAAGCCAGACATCAAGTTCGACAGAGACAGAAGACTCAAGCAGGATATTGTCTTGAGGGTTCCAGACGAGGTCAAGGTCAACGAGGCCGGTGAGACCATCACCACCTCTGAGGTTGACGACGAAACCATTGCGGCCTTTGTGCCAAACTCCCGTACCACCGAGGCTGACAGAACCAACGACGTGCTTTCGTTAGAGAGAAAGCTTTCCCGCACATTGTACTTGTTGGTCAAGGACCAGAGCAACACCAAGGGCTGGGCGTTTCCAGCGTTTCCGTTGGCCTCCAAGCAGCCATTGCACATCAACGCCGAGGTCGGTATAAAGACTTTGGGTGGTCCAAACATGAAGTTGTGGACCGTCTCCAACACCCCGTGCCAGTTGTTGAAGTTTTCCCAGGGTCAGTTGGCCGTGGAGTCCGCCGAAAACGTGACCCGAGAGTTCATGATCAAGGCCCACATCTTGGCCGGTGACTTCGAGGCTCCTGGTGTCACGCACGCCTGGTTGACCAAGGAGGAGATTAAGGAGAAGTGTGACGGTGCCTACTTTGAGCAGGTGGCGCACTTGTTGGCCGAAAACTAGGCATTAGCATACGAGGGTCTGCTCTCTCATGTAACATCGTGTATATAATATAAATTATCCCAAGCAGATGCACAGGGGTAGATGTGACCGCAGGATCAAGCCTACACGAAAATCGTGTCATCCTTGATGCCCTCGGAGGTAAAAAAAAAAAAAAGTGAAACTTTTTGAGAGATCTCAAAAAAGCTCTCTACTTCAAAACATATAGGTATGAAAACAAGTATTTTGGCGTCTCAGCCCATCAGCCCTCGATTTTGACGTGCGTCCACCGACTCCAAAACTTTCAAGACAGATGCAGCGTCAGTGTCTACTTGAGCAAAACGTTATCCCCAGCATTACACATCAGTCATTAAATTGCAAACATACCCACGGAACTACCTGTCAATTGATTTTCAGTAGATTGCCATCGTTACACGCACCGTTTTCTCAGCCTTTCAACTCATAGCGCTTGCATTTCCCCTCTGCTTTTTTTTTTGCATTACGCACATTCCGCTTAGCTTTAATTTCACCCCATGTCCACTGCCTTTTTCAGCAGCTTGAAAGCAACGCCGGTGAAGGACGCGGAGCTTCCGCTGCACGACCGCGGACGACTTGCAAAACCTTCGGGGATTGTGACGCTCTCATACAACGCAACGGGCTCGCGACTCCTTGTGACACGCACAGATCGGTCGCTCCGCGTGTGGCAGACTGCGGCAGACCGTGTACCAACCGCCGGCGCAACGATTGAAGCGACGCACGACAAACCCGCTGAGATGATCAGCTGGCACCCGGCACACGAGTTCACGTTTGCTACCATCGGGCTCGACGCAGACGTCAAGATCTGGGACTGCGCCACGCTGAAGAAGGACAAGGCGTTGCTCAAGACACTCCGGCTCGGATCCAGCAAGACTCGCCTCTTATTCGTCGCATACAGCGGCCTTGGGCGCTGGTTGGCGTGTGTCGACAAGGAGAACAACGTTTACTTGTTGGACACTACCCAAGGGTACCATGTGGCTGCACACTTCCAGATCAGACGGGATAATGTGTATTCTGTGGCGTGGTGTAATACCGATGACTATTTGTTTGTTGGGTTGGGGGATGGAAGTATTGCTATATACGAGGTGGAGGCCGCCGAAGGCGACGAAGGCGACGACGAGTCTTCGGAAGCCGTGGTGAAGCAAGAAGGCGGCGAAGCGGAGCCTAAAGACGTGGTGATGGAAGCGGAGACTAAGCCTGTAAGTGAAACTCAAGGAACCAGCAACGCTTCTGAAATAGCCGACAAGCACATTGTAACCACGCCCCTGGTGACTGTCTCCGTCACAGCGTACCTCCCCTCACAGAGATCTGCCGTGACGGCGCTCGCGTTCGATCCCAGAGGCACCTACCTTGCGTCTGGCTCGCAGGCAGGGGTGCTCACTCTCTTCCCGACAGACACGTTGATTCCGACTCATATCGTCACGGATTGCGATGAGCCAATCACCGACTTGGATACGTCCATGGAGGGCACGTTTGTGGCGGCCTGCTTCGAGAAAGAGCCTGTGCGGGTATACGAGACGAACGGTGGCTTGGTCCAAAAGTACGTGGTCCCGGAGAGCTCGGGGTGGAAGAGCTGGCTGCGCACGTGTTATGCGAAGGTCGCCTGGTGTCCCGCGCGGACAGAGTTTGCGTACGTGGGTGACGACGGGAAGCTGGCAGTGGTTATGAAGGGTGTTTTGGGGAAGGAGAAAAGGGAACACTAGTAAGGCAAGACCTGTGATACGAGAGCGGTAAAGATTTGTAGCACACCGAATATAGACGTTTATTACAACATAATTTAATGCACAGTTTTACATTTTAGATCCGTATCGATTGGGGCCCACGAGATTTAGCATATCGTTCACAAAACTATCACATACGTGTATTTACCTTTTCACGCGTCTGCAATACGCGAAGCCAGCTGCGCAAAAAGTCGCGGAAATTTACTTTCCAAGCAATCACAATTACACCATATTTATCCCATAACCCGTTCACAGATCCACTACACATACTATATGAAAAATGGCCGTATCGTTCGAGAAAAAACCTATGAACAGTCTCTCCAAGCTGCGAAGCTCGCCGTCTAGCGATCGGAGGTCGCTATCATCTGCGCCCATTAGGCCGCCTTCATATACCAACACTACCGTTCGGGATGAAGACAAAATAAAAAAAAAGACATATGGACGTAATGTGAGGAGCGGTTCCGGTTCCCTTATACCCACTAGCGGCCAAAAGGCGAATCCGCATGTCCACATCAATACTCCAAACCCTAGGCCAGTCGACGACAACGATGATGGTTACTTACAGAACGAGAACAACCCCTCAACCTTAAACAGCACATACGCTTTGTCTCTAGAGGCGGCCATGAGAGTGGAGAAAAACCAGGAGTTTTCGCACCTCGATAAGGACCTCCATGCGTTTTCCTCTGACGAAGATCTCTACGACAGACTCAGACCCACCCCAGCGTCAATCGGCACCAACGTCCACAACGCGATAACCAAAACCAATCACACGACTCAGGCCGGGAGTAATGGTAAATTTTGTGCCGATAGCGAGTCTTCGGACTCTGACTCCGAGCCGGTGGCGCCGGTGGCCAGGACAGCAGCAGCGTCTTTAGAAGATGTCTTTGACCAGGAAGTGGCAAAAACGGAAAAGAAGTATACGCTGAAGAAAATACCGATACCGCTTTCGGAAAAGGCCTTACTTAAAAGATTGGCCCCCCACCTTTCGCTTGTACCTCAGATTCTCGCGGGCTCCCAGACCTCTTATTTCTACTCGCTAGCACGCGACATCCAGGACCGGTCTTCCAACGAAGAGATTACCCTGAAGGAGTTTTCATCTTTGCAAATCTCGAAGCTCTTTTCCTGTGGGTACATTGGTCCCAAGAGACAGACTATCGCCTTTCTTGCGATCCAGAAGCGCTACAGCGCAGAGCTCCTAGCGGCGTATAGCAAGAACTCCACGTTACGGTTTTGGTCAATCGACTCCTTCGCCAGTTACGTGTTGGCCAACGAGTTGCTCTGCCGCTTGGTCATAGAGGATTACAAGTGCAGTGAGGACCAGGCCTACGCCGTCATGGAATCAACCGCCGATTACGGGAAGTACATTGCTGATCGGGTGCCAACCGTTTTCGAAGAAGCAGAGTCTGTGCCACTGAGCCCGGAAAAGGCGGATTTAAAGACGATTGTTCAGTCTGACTCCATTCTCGGGGCTCTTATGGGTGGTATAGATGATAGTGAGAGCTCGGACCTGGACTTGGAGGTGAGTCCGGTGAAGAGGGTGAAGGCCGAACAGGGCTCCAGAAGTGGCTTGAAACGGTTCCAAAGCATGGAAAATCCCGTGTACATCTCGCGCAAACACGAGTTGGCTCCCAGCCCGGCGAAACAGGCACTAAAGTCCGGGTTTGATCCAGCTACAAAGTGCTATGACAAAACTAGTCCCGTGGCGAAGGCTGAGCCGCCCTGTGACCACCTTTCTGAGGCAGAACCACAAACGTCCAAGAAGGCAGGCCCCAACACTACCAGAGCGGATCCTATTTTAGGCATGATTGGGATTGGTGACGACAGCAGTGACGACAATCTATCAGAATAGACTGAATCGAAAGATGGTACCGTATTGCTAACCTAGGCCCGCCATCGTTTGTTCTTTCGATGACTTGTGTCACCGAGACTTATGTTGTAAGTGTCTAACGAATAAATGAATAATAGACGTAGTTTTCTTAGGGGTAACTGACGGAACAACGAAGAGTGCAAGGTATGGGCCTGAACAAAACAGGATCCCCAGGACCTACACCTTTCTCTCAAAAACAAACCTACTCCCTACCTACTCGCACCGCATCCACAAACATTCTAGATGTCACGTTTTAAACTCTTATACCTAAGTATCCTTCTTATCCTTCAACACCTTCCCGACGGCCCATACACCCTTGTCGAGCACAACCCCCAAACATACAACGCCTCCAATCCCACTGACCACGCCGAGAACAAAGCCAGACCAGGTCTTGCCGTACGCCTCCTTGTTGATAACCTTTAACGGGCCCACCTCGAAGTTAAAGAACACCCCCGGCAAGCCACCTTGCAGGTGCACCGTGTTTGGGTGGTCTTCGTCACGGCCACCGGAAATCGGGCGGTCGTGCTGCGCAACCGTGAACTGGTTGGTTTCAATAGCGGCCAAGCGGCTGCTCGCAAGGAACTCGTATCTGGTTGGCACGATCTTGAGGTGGTAGGAGTAGGTGTGGAACTTCTTATCGTGGTCAATCTCAAACCCGTCCAACGGATGAGTGGAGGTCAACGACTGCAACTGGGACGCGTGGATGACCACCTTCTCGGAGAGCTTCGGCCCGAAGGATAAGTGGTTGATAATGTGATCGAAGTTGAACATATCTTCGTACTTCTGATACAACGACAAATCGTGGCTATGGATTTTGGCGCTAGAGAAGGACGCACCGGGAGCAAAATGGAAGTTACCTCTGAGACGCCCCAAATTGGTCGAGCCAACAATACGACAGCCTCCCGTCAAGTTGTCCTTGATTCTGGATACATATCCCTCAGATTCACACTGCGCAATGTTCTCACCGTCGTAAAACGCCCACGGCTTGGAGGTGTAGGCCTTACGCACTGCAAGACACGAGTTGCAGCAGATTTTGTCGGCCGGCTCTTTCTCGTCGTTTTTCAGCTGGTCCAAGGCGCCATAGCAAGAGCCACAGTTACCGGCGGCATCCACACCCCTCAGCATCTCTTCCAAGCTCTGGTTCACCACCACATCTTCTTCGTAAACTACCACCCCCTCTGGCGAGAGATGGAGCTTTTGGAAACCTTGCTGTAACAAGTCCAACTGGACGTTGCCGCCCTCCTCGAGGATGTCTAACGTGAGCACGCCGCACGGTAAGTGAGGAAACGTGATGTCCATATTAATTGGGAGCTTCTTCTGGTGGTCGCGGTCCACCACAAGCTCAGGGCGGTTCACCACCTGCTGGTACAGGCGGTACTCGCTGAACAAGAGCACGACGACAAGACACAAGCACGAGAGCGTGATAAGCCCACCACTGGTGGTTCTGACACGCGCATCCTCAACGGTCTTGGCGAACAAGTCGAGTGACAACAATTTGGGACCGGGTCTAGCCATTGCGTTGATTGATGGAGAGAGGGGAGAGATGGTGAGGTGGGATGCAGCCCGCGTTTTGAAACGTACAGCGCAACGTTTTTGGCGTCCTGTGTATAGTAGCACGTGACAAGTGTTACTTTGAGGATGTGGTGAATGCGTGCGAAAGCGAACAAAGGCGAGTGCGTAGCACAAGCAAAAGATGACGTGGAGAGTGTGTAGTCAGGTTGATATAATTCAAAGGCAGAGGCGGTGTCAAAGTGGTTGAAAACTGTATGTAATAAGTTGATACCCCGGAAGGCCACACAGAGTGCTTGATCATGAGGTGTTATTAGTCCTCTGTGAGAGGTGGGTAATGCGGGGCGGGCTACGTTTTACTAAAACTATGGTAGGAGGAGAGGTTAAGTCTTGCGGGGTACAGTGTATAGAAGGTGCAATTTATGAAGCGATCGGTAGGAGTAGTCGATCTGGGGAATAGGGGTTAAATTTTGGGGAGATTTAGGTCTTGAAAGTTTGTGAAATATGTGGGATGGATAATTGTTTGGATTCTATAGGTTATACCGTCGTATCTGAGTATTGTGCTTACGACCACCCACCCCAATTGAAAATGGAACCAAGACGGAATTCAAGGTAAAGTAGATCCAAGGTCCAAAGCAAACTTTAGGTAAGAATATTGGAGTGAGGTGCCATTCCTTTACGTGGATTCAATGCTACCATGGTATCTCTACCTCGAGGGTATGATATCTACTTATAATAGTATACTGGTTGGATATCTACTTATATAGGATAAAAGGAGGGATCGTCCTCATTATATAAAGTATCGATCCCTACCACGTGACCGCTACACACTTACTACAGCTACTATCGACAGACACTCAACACCTTTTGGTAATCAACAAGTAACCTACACCTACCTCTAAACACCCTAGCCAAAAAAAAAAAAAAAAAAAAAAAAAAAAAACTAAACCAAACAATTCAGATTAGATATACACCAGATGAAAGTTTCAAAGCATTTCCTTCTAAACCTCATACGAGCTATGGATCCCACCGGGGTTGTGCAACTTGGTAACCCCGGTTTTAACCCGGGCCATCGCCTCATCGTTACCGCTCTCACTGACCACATAGATGTAGCTCTCCAAGCTCCATTCGTACCAAACCCTTTCATCCTCGCATTGTCTACGGATATTCACCTCCACCTCGGTGTCGTCCAGAACGTGGAGCGGCGTCTCTAGCGGAAGCCACATGGGGTACCACGAACGGAGGTTGGGGGTAATGCCCTTTGAAAACAGTTTTGCCAGCGTAGGAGTGATTACGGAAACAGGCGAGGACGTCTTGGGAGTGGATACGTTCAAATCAACGCGGCCAACTCCAGGGCTCTTATTATTGACATCCCGTGGATCAAACTGCGGGTTGGTGGAAAGATAGATCCCGGGATAGAGGACCGCCGTAAAGTAGCCCACAAGGCCATGGATTGTTGCCTTGTGGTGGACATTAAATGAAGATGTATGGTTGCGGCCATAATTGGTGCCATTTCCAGGCAATGCCTTGGCGCTCTCTCCGTGGGTGAATTCCCAGCATTTGTGGATTCGGGACAACACATCCATGCTTTTGATGTTGACCACATAGCCCTGGTGCCACCTTTTCTTCCCCTCTTCCCCTAAGCTCCCCACGAGGGAGTACATGCGGGGTGAAAAGGCAGGGGCAATGTAGCTCTGGTACGACCGCGGGATACAAATGCCTCCCGGAGAAAGCATACGATTTACACCATGGAGACACTCGGGGGATAGCTCATTGCAGCCGAACGACCCAAGAAGCTCGCTAATAACCAAGTCAAACGTTCCTGAAAGCTGGCGCATGTCTTTGGCCGTAATGGTCACCTGCGACCCCCACAGATCGCGGTTCTTCTGGTAGAGATGGATAAGCGCATGGGGGTTCTTTTCAACGGCAGTGATCTGGACAGAGCTCGTAGAAAGGTTGAGTCGGTCGAGCGCCTGGAAGAGCTGGTGGACAAGCGGTCCGCGACCAGCTCCGAGAATGGCAACTCTTAGTGCGGAGGGGGGGCTATCACCTTCAGTGAGACCGTCAGGGCTGGTGACAGTTGCAGCCGGAAACTTCCACCCGGACCGGTACTGGTAGTTATCCCCTAGAGGACTGGTTACCAGAGTTAAGGGGGCGGAGTCTTTCGGAGTTAGGGGGATGGAGTCTTTCGGGGTTGATGGGATGGAATCCTTCGGGGTTAGGGGAACGGAGTCTTTCGGGGCCAAGGAGATGGGATCTTTCGGGGTTGATGGGATAGAGCCATAGGATTGGGTGGGTGGTCTGGGAAACCAATTGAATTCGGCTTGGGAAAACGGAGATTCCGCAACCACGTGTGCCGCACTCAACTGTTTCGGATTAGACCAGTCAGAGGGGTCAGAATCGCCAGTGCTCGATTCTGACAACACAGGGGAGGTGGGGCGAGCACTGGGCGTTTTGAGAGGGCCGGGGCCACCGCTTTGGGGCGGGGCAATGGTGCCATTGCTGGAAACGGTTTGGACAGGCAGGCCAAATGGCTGTATTCCCGGAAAGAGGTTGGTTGTTTCGATAGTTTCCTCGGAATACTTCTTGGAAATACCGGAAACACCGGAAACACCCTCAATGCGGATGGACTCGGAATAGGGGAGGGGTGATCCGGAGGTAGAGCGGTCAAGGGCCAAATCCTTGCTCCAGCCAGCGGGCTGATCAAGCTCAGACCGAGAAAAGCTGAAGCCAGAGTTAACGGGACTATGAAACAGGTTGGTGGATTCGGACACTGAGGAGTATGCGGTGGCTTCGGAGTCTCTGCTGCGAGAGAACGTCGGGTGAATAGGGTTGGGGCTGCTGGTTTGGCCAGTTCCCAGATAAGATTTTGGCGCCTTTTTGGGGAGCTTTCCCCAGAGCTCGTCCACGGCCAACTCTATAGCCCTACCATACACCTCATACTTTGTCGTATCCCCCTCAAACAGAGAGTACACCTCGTCCGACAACTGGCCCCGAATGGGCTCCAACGGCGGTCTTAGAACGTCTGCGTCTTCCTCGCACGGGCTCACCTTCTTGAGCAAGAACCGGAGATAATTGTAGTAGCCCTTCTCACCGGCCACAGTCTCGCACCGTTCGATGCCGTGGAGCAACAAAAGGGGGGGCCTGGGTACGCCGAGTAAAGCGGTGATGATCCTCTGGTTGCTTTTGGCCAATACGGGATACTGCTTGGCGTTGATGAGGAAGGACGACAGGGAGATGAGGAGGCAGACGATGGGCTCGGCGAGCCAGCGCGAAACCACGTACGGCGGGACCACCGACTTGGGAAGGGCTAGCGATATCGAGAGATTGGCAGGGTAGTCGCAGTGAACGCGAAGGGAGTTCCACATCTCCCACGTGGAGAGAAAGTCTGGAGCAGAGCTCGCCGACAGCGCTACTTCTTCGCACATGGGGAGTGATATGGACAAGTTCAACCGGGGAAACCGCATCAACGCCTTAGCCACGGTATTGCTATAGTTTGCCAATTGCTGGGTGTCTTTTGGGGGCGCAATGATGACGTGGGTAAGCCCGATATAGCTGGCATACGCTAGCTCGTGTTCGAACACCTTTCTGGAAAAGCTTGCAATGGAAGGCTCCCCCGATTCGAGTTCGATCCAGCTGGCCACCAATCCGATCGTGTTTGCGAGGTGCGTTCCTGGGAGAAGGTTTACTTCGGAGAGCTTTGGGGACGGGACCGCCGCGGGAAAGCTGGCCTGGAAGATGGTCTGGCAGGTGTCGCGGTATTTGGAGTTGGTGATAGGCAAGAGCACCATGTTGTAGCCTTCGGTGTTGTATTGCTGGATGAGTTGTTGGTCCGAAGCGGCATTAGCACAGGTGGCAGGAGATGGCTTGACCCCGATGTAGAAGTCATGGGGCATGGTCATGGAGCAAGCTTAGCAGAAGATGTAAAGGAGGCTTAAACCAGAGAAGGGGATAAATATGCCAATAAGATCTGGCTAGGTAGGGGCTTGAGACCAAAGGGATGCTATGAAGAATCGGAAATGGAGTTCGACAGTGAAGCTCGCTTGGCTGTGATGAACTGGATTAAAGTCTCTGAGCTTTCTCTGATCTAAAGACAAACAGTGCTTTGGGGATCGTATAGTGTGATTTATCCGGACCGGTCTGGAGAGCCTATTTCAAAGATACGTCTATGCAACGCCTCAATTGTTAGGTATACCAGGGTGATTGTGTCTTGTAGACGATGCCTGGGCCAGATCTGGATAGCAACTAACGTAGTCTGTACTTAGCCCTCTTTACACGAGCTTTGGCTTCCGGCTATTGGATTCAAATACCGAGTTGTACCTTCCAGTCCCGGAAGTTGTTTCTCCGCCTTTTCGCGTCACTCGCGATTACACGTAAAGGCTATTGTTGTGGCAGCGTGCGTCTGTTTCAGATCGGGCTCAGTGCAGGCCACGGCCGTAAGTTGAGTTTCCCAACGCAAGCCGCAGCCTGCTGAGGACGCTGACTTCCTGAACAATAAATTCGAAGTTTCTGTGCAGGGCTGCAGCCGCATAGGTCCTTGCATGGATCGAGCCCCCACAGTCTGGCAACTGGAGGGAGAGAGAGAGAGAGAGAGAAAGATCCGTGTTGGTATACGGCAGCTAGGCTGAGTTTAAGGTGACCAGAACTCAGAGGTTTTGTAGGGCTACTGGTTTCTAGGGAGGGGGCTGAGAAGGAGAGATGAGAGGGGGTTCTTAATGGCAGTATGTACCTTAGCCTCTGCCCCTGGGGATCGAATGAAACGCGTACACGATCATCGGTTTAAGGACCTCCTGGATAATCTAACCTGGAGAATGCTGTTGGTACTGTGCAAGCCCCCAACGATTAGGCTCTGTAATGCACAAACATCCCGACGCGTTGTGACTAGGCATTTCTGAACTTGAACCGTTACCGAAACTGTCGAGGTTAGGCAGACGCGCCGTTTAGCGCAACAGTAGCCTTCTAAAAATAGGCCGCGGATAAGAGACGCGCTGGGCAGTACCTCGAATAGCCTCACGGGGGAAAATAGTATTGCTAAACCAGGCCTAAAAGGACTGAATGCCCCTGATCAGATTCAATCACAAAACCTTAAATTATTGCTCCTCGTTCCACTAGTGATTTCTTGTGGTTCTCGTTCATCTCTCTAAGGCACCTCTTAGGGGAACATGCTTACAGCGGGAGTCAGATTCTTCGGTGTGTCTCAGGAACAAGCAGCACGTAGCGCGGTCGGTAGCCTGTTGGCACTCTCACATGAAATTTGAATAATGCAAAGGGCTTATAATCCTATATGTATAGGCTGGCAATTGCATGGACCGAAAAAGGAACGGCCGAAAACAGCTGTGGCCAGCCTACGAGGTTTCCTAATTTGGCGGAAATGCATAGTTGCGTGGCGCTATGCTGGCGGTTTCTAAATTCAATTGGCAACTGTGGACTAAAATATTTGTCTCACATAGAATACGCGCGTGGTATTACAGCTACTCCTTGGGACGATAGGCTTGGTAAGCAGCTGTGGGGCCAGCCTCGTGTGATTATTGACTTCTGACGTGGCGCGTCGCATAGTTCTAAGATCGAAAAATAGTGGCAGTCCTTTCTGACTTTACAACCGATAATTTGGTCATCTCCATCTTGTGAACAAAAATATTATATTTTTTTATGTTTATTTTTTTTTTCTTTCTTTCTTTTTTTCTATTCCGTTTTGGCTCACGCTTATAAGAATAGTAGATACTAATATTAGCCCTGGCTCCCTCTGCAGGGGGGAAGCGAATTTCATGTTGGCATACGCGTAAGCCTTAATACTGTCAGGGCACTAATATGAGGTACATCAATAGAAATGCATCTGGATTTTCACGGCTGGACAAGAATAACAGCCGTCTTTGCTAACCGGTCTTTGTGTTGACCCAAAATACTATGGCATAATGCCAATGTTATGGGTTGTAGAGTTAGTCCAGTATCACGGGCGTTAAATCGCTGTAAACGCGGGTGTACGATGCCCCACCTTGTGACACGTGAATCGATATCGCACTACACTAACCAACGGTAGAAAGGAGATTATGTCAGACTAACACCGGGAGCTCTTTGCTTAGCCCGGTATATTCAAAATAACAAACGTCACGATTTGCGCCTTGACCTAGGCATTTATGACAAGTCTTATCCCGAGATTGTAAAACCCCAATCATCTATGAAGACTTATCCCGAGATCGTAAAACCCCAATCATCTATGAAGACTTATCCCGAGATTGCAAAACCCCAATCATCTATGAAGTTTTATCCCGAGATTGTAAAACCCCGATCATCTATGAAGTCTTATCCCAAGATTGCAAAACCCCAATCATCTATGAAGTCTTTTCCCGAGATATTGTAAAACCCCCGTCCAGCAACGCTTAAAGCGTGCGCGGCCATTTTATTAGTCTACGCACACCCGCGTTTCTGCTCAAGTCGAAAACGTAAACCAAAATGAAAATTATACACTAGAGGGTACTGCGTTTCAACTCCACACTACAAACCCTATTGTTCCAGACTTTGCCGTTTCTTTTAAAGCTGCGCATTATTCAGTTAATTGTGCCGCAAAGTCTTACACACCTATACCATCATGGCCAACCCAAGATACTTGACCGAGAGCGAGCGAGCCAGATTGTTGGAGTTCCAAGAGTCTATCCACTACAGTCCGCGTTATTCCGACGACTCGTATGAGTATCGTCACGTAATGTTACCAAAATCTATGTTGAAGGTGATTCCTTCCGACTACTTCAACAGCGACACGGGCACCCTCCGAATCTTGCTCGAGGAGGAGTGGCGTGGCTTGGGGATTACCCAGTCATTGGGCTGGGCCCATTACGAAACACACGCGCCAGAGCCGCACATTTTGTTATTCAAGTATGTATGGTCACGGGTGCTTTTACTGACTTCCGTACTAACACATCCAGACGTCCGATTAATTTCGGCCAATAAGCTGTGGCAGATATAGACCATGTCTGATACAAACCATGTCTGATACAGACCCCTTTAGCCTGAGAAGTCACCGGGGCCACTAGCATATCCGGTGATCTTCGCTTCCTATATAAGAAACGCCCGTTCTGGTGACGTTTCTTGCTCTTGCATATACATCTGACCCGCTGTGTCGGGTATTGGCTCGGTTTCAACCGTTCTTCCGGCTTTTGGAGGAGACTTTTCCCGAGTCCGGTGTCGTTTATACTCAAGTCACATATTTATCAGGTGTTGGTTGTAATGTTTTTGTAAGTGAAAGGCATTGCGGGGTTAAGCCGATGATGCAATATCGGTTCATTTTTTTTTTGGTGGCATGTTTGGTATCCTTTGTACATAACAGTTCGCCGGCCCAGGGGTTCCGTTGGTTATTTCTGGGCTCATAAACCCACCCAATCCTGTTGCACCCGTGTTAGTGCTAAGGTGACAATATTGGTAGTAGTATGACGATCGTAAGCTCTTGCTCCGCCTATTTTATATTCAACCGTTTTCCAATGCATAACCCCTAATTATATCTGTTCCTCTTTTTAACCGTCAGGGACCGTATTGAACACCAAGCGCTCTCTTGTTTGCGTAACTAAGTATAAGCTACGCATCTTCCGAGGGGTAAATATTGAGTAAGCCTTTAACTTGAAATCCGTAATCCCCACTTCAAATCCACTACCCCATATGACACCACTTCCACCTTTCCATCCGTCATCCCCATTCCCTGGCACGTACAATGCACAGCCACATTATTGTGGCTGGTGGTGGCGGATGGCACACTGAGCGGCAAAACGTTTTTGAACGCAGGACATTTCCTGGACCATTTTGACATCAGATCTGATGGCCCCGTGCCGCTCACTTTTCCCATCACAGAAGACGGTTCAGACGTGTCTTAGCGTGTTTTTGGTGTTTTTTTTCTTCGATAAATACCAAGATTGCCTGCACGTATCTCTTTCCTGGAATCTGCCCATCTTCAACCAGTCTCGGCGGCTAGCAGATCGCACCACAAAAACTCCACCAGCCGCCAAGCTCCTCTCACTGTATTACACAACTCAGACGTGCCCAGGTCCACTCCATCTGCATAGCGCTTTCTTTAAGGCCCAACACTCCAACCTCCAAGTTTCTCAAGCAAAAATCCTCTCACTCGGCGGTAAACTACTCCCATTTTACACCCTCAACATCGCTTTCCTTATAGCGTTCTGGCGGCTACCTATTTATCTACCTATTCCATTTAAGGCATCATTCGCTCGTTTAAACTTGCTTCGGCGGCTAAATACGGTGGCAACCCCCATTTCAACCCCCCATCATGCCCACAATACTCACGCCGACCCGACAAGACTACATCAACAAGCTCTTTGTCAAAATCATTAACCTGAGCCCCGGTGATGAGCTCAGCGAGGAACACGCGGTGCAGATCCTCAATACGCTCAGCGGGCAGCTCGCACGCATCCCGCCTGATGACGCGATCTTCACGCAGACGGCCGCACGGCAGGTTTTGGTGCGCATGTTTGTTCTCATCACCACGATTCTCGAGCGAAAGCCAGAGCTACTTCTCAAAAAGGACAAGGTTGCAACGCTCCCCACCCCGAGACCAGGATCCGCGCTTCCCTTTCAGGTCCTCGCAGAGTGTATGCTTCCGTTTCTTGCCGCATGCGACGCCGTCGCGAGCCAATGCCGCAAACACCTACTGGCGCTCTTCGCGTTGGTCTCGCATCACCACCCCGCGCACCGCGCACAGCTCACCGTGTATCTTGTCGCAGATCTCCTCGAGCAACGTCTCACGGTATTGCTCTTGCCCGCGACGCTCGCGCGCTTGTATGCGTTCCGTGCGGAGTTGCGCGTCACGGGCGAGTTGTTCACGTTGGTCACCGACGCGGACTTTCGCATGCACCGTGTACCACACTTGGCGGTCCAGCCCGGAGCGCGCTGGGAGCTGCTCGGCCGCAAGCTCTGGTACTTGCTCCAGCACTTTGACGCTAACTTCACACACGTAGATGCGCGTGGTGAACCCGCGGCCGCGGATCAGTTCGTAGGCCGCGCGAAGGCGCGCTACCTTGCAGGCCTTGTGGCCAACTCGCTTGCGGACGCGCGCGACTACGCGCTGGTACTTGTTGGCCCCGACCCGCTTCCGTTGATCAGTGAGATGGTATTCCAGGGGGTTTCGTACCCGGTCCTCCGCTCCGAAATCATCGTTTCGGTATTCAAAATACTCGCGCACGCACGCCTTCAGGACCAAGACGGTGGTGAATCATGCCGCGTGCGCCAGTTTGCCGCCTCCTTCAACGTGGAGCACTTTCTCGCCATGGAAGCTTACAGTGACGGACAGGAAATGGCCAAAATGCTAGCCATCATCAGGCATGTTTTGAAAGACTGCTTGTCCGAGTACGAGGAATACCAAACAGATGGAGAGGACGGAAATATGGAGGGTGTTGCCGCGCTTGTTTCCACGCCGTTTGGCGACGCGGAGATTGATTCTCATGCCCAGGCGTTACTCCGCTTGGTAGGTCCCACGCTGGTGGCACACCAAGTTGCACATTTGCTTGAAGACCCCAGCCTTGTAGAGGCCCTCACGCACACTGCTCTCAAAGACGTGCTCGAGGCGTGGGTCCTTCGTGCGGAGCTGGAACTCGGTGAAGCCTCCCAACTCGGTCTCGTTCGCGCAATCGGCAACTTCCTGTGCTTGTACTCAGAAAACTATGATCTCGTCCGCAGGCTCTGCGTGCGCTGCGAAGAGGGAAACCCGAACAGGCTCGCAATGGACACCGCAATTGACACGGCGATGCGGGTCCTCCTGGAGATTATAAAAACGGCCGAGCACGACCCCGTTATGACTGCCGCAGTGCTTTTAACGCTCACAAAGCTCTTTACCGCGTATACCCCGGCCGTGTCGATCTCTGCGATATCCCCCCCTATCCAGCCCGCCAAAGCCTCTACCCAAGCCGCGAATGCCTCAACCGATGCTTCGACTTTGGCTGTTGCTTCGACGCTTTACCGGTACGTTTTCTCCGCGCTCACGTCACCCGTGCGCGAGGCGCGCGTTCTCGCAGCGCACCTCGTACCACTTCTTCTTGCAGGCGTGGACGACAACGCAGACTTGCGCGCGCTCAGCGATGTTCTAGGAAGTATTACGTACCGCGATCAGCCGCATCTCGCGGAGGTCATCATCATGACGTGGGGTGGCGTCGCGGCGAGCGTAGACGGCGACGGGCTCCTCCTCGCGCTCTGCATGCTCGTGGACTTTATGGGCTCCTCGAACCCGTACCACCAAACGATGGCGTTCCACCAGTTGCGCGCGGTGAGTCTCCACCGTGGCAAGAAGGCGCCGTATCAGCTTCTTTCACCGTTCTGGCCGGTGATCAGTTTTATGGTGGTCAAGACGATGCACCAGGGGTCGCGCGTGTTGCTCGAGCGCGTCAGCGAGCTCGTGGCACTCTCGCCACGGCTGCTCCTCCAACGCACCGCACCGTACACTGTCGCGCATGCGTTGACCATGTACAAATGCGACGTCCTCCAGGAGATTGCGCTGGCGTGCGACAAGAGCAAGTTCCAACTCACGTGGGAGTGGAAGGACCGCTGTCTCGCGAAGCTCCTCATGGACTGGGATGCGGTTGATGAGCACCGCATTATGACGGTGTTACGCAACGCGTGTCCTGAGTACACGGCGGAGTTTGAGGCTGGCGGTAACAAGCTCGATTGTATGATCACCGTGAACACCGCTGTCTGGGAGGTGTTGAAGTTCTACGCGGATAACGATCCTGAAGATGCCTCTGATGCGTTGTCCGGAAAGGTGGTGCAGCGGATCCGCACAGCCTTGACGTTTCTCGCGGGGAAGTACGGCACGTACCACGGTTCGGACTCGCTCCTCCTGTTCTTCCGCACGAACATTTTGGGTGTGGTGCAGAACTTTTCCGAGGCAATCAACGACACCAAGGGCACCCAGCCCATGCTAGAGAAGGAGCGCGCGTTATGTGCAATCGAGTGCATGGTGCAGCTCTGTGGCGACGCGGTGGTGCCGGCGTTGCCGCAGATCAACACGTGTCTCCAGGCAAGTATGGAAGTGCCACGCTTAACCATTCGCGCGCTCCAGTGCTGGACTGCCCTTGTGCGCACGTTGAAGGACAAGGACCTCACATCGTTGGTGCACAGCATTCTTGGAATCGTACTTGAGAAGTGGGATGGGTTCGCGCGCGAGTGCCGGCGCGAGGCCACGGGCGTGCTCAGGCTCATCTTTGCGCGCGAACACTTAGTGCAGCGCGGCGGCTTCCTCAGCTACATGTTCACATTGGCGAGCTTCCCCGACCTCATCGATGTCTACGGCAAGCAGAACCTCCTCTTGAAGCAGAAGCAGAACAAGTTGTCGGCGGCGTACGACCTACTCGAAGACATCTGCAAGCGCGCGGGCAATGACAACGCGTACGTGGTCTCGCTCGCACTCAAAGACCTCTTCAACTACTTGCGGCAGTACCAGCTCGAGTTCCACGACATCTACTTGCGTAAGAAGACGTTCCGCCACAAGCTCGTGCCGAGCTTGGTCAGTACGTTGCTCGCAGTCGCCGACCGGTACAAGACCGCCCACGGCGACCTCGCGACGCGCGCGGCCGAGTGCTTGGGCCAGATCGGCTTCTTGGACCCCACGCGCTTTGAGGCGCCCGAGTCCGCCGCACGAAGCCAGTTGATCATTGTCGAGGACTTTGCCGATAAGAATGAGTTGACGTACTTCCTCCTCCGATTTGTCAACGACGTACTCGTAAAACGCTTCTGGGCCGCATCAGAGCCGCACACGCAGTTATTTCTCGCGTATGCGATGCAGGAGTACCTCAAGCGCATGGGACTCGATGACGCCGCGGTCGCCGCGGTCGCCGGCGCCAAGAAGGAGAGCGAGGCCGCGGGCAGTGGGATGGTGTGGCGCATCTGGAACACCTTCGACGACACCGCGCAGTCCATCCTCACGCCGTTGTTGAGCTCGCGCTACACCATCAAGAAGAGCGCGCACGAGTTGGGCTCGTATCCGTTTTTCAGTGTGGGCGAGCGCCATGCCACGTGGCTCCGCGCGTTCACGCTCGACATGCTCCGCCGCGGCGATCCCGCCCACACCGACGACTCCAACGCACAGCACATCTTCTTCGTGTGCACATTTCTCGTCAAGGACACGGACCTTACCGTGTGCCGCCACATCTTACCCTACGCGGTATTGCACATGGTGGTGACAGGCGACGCGGCGACGCGGGCGAATATCCGCGCGGAGTTGGTGCTTATTCTCCAAACAGACCTCGCCGCGTTGCACCACCACAGTGACATTGACAATATGAAGTCGTTTCTTGAGACGGTATTTGCGATCATGGACTACTTGAAGAAGTGGGTGGCCGAGGCGAACCGGTACTTAAAGCGCGGGAAGCTGGTGGACCGCGCCAAGATCCGGGTCGTGGAGGAGCTTGTGGATAGTATTCCAAAAGACTTGCTCGCCAAACGGTCCGCGCAGGCGGGGTCGTTTGAACGCGCAATTCTCTACCTTGAGCAGTGCTGGGCGAGCCTCCCGGCCCTCGATGGAAAGACCGACGAGGCCCTGGAGCACCTCCAGAGCGAAAGCGTGGCGGGACTCAACCTTGTGCAGACGCTCCAGTCCATGTATGCGAGCATCGACGACGTGGACGCGCTCAATGGGGTTCTCACGAGCTTCACGACCCAAACGCTCGACGACAAGCTCTTGCAGTTCAAGTACAACGATAACTGGAAGATGGCACAGGAGTCATACGAAGCGCTCGCACACGACGCCGACACGGCCAAGAGCTTTGAGAATAGCTCGCGGCTTCTTGAGTCGTTCAACAAGCACGCCCTCTACAACCGTACGTTGTCCAGCTTGGACAACCGGCTCACAGCCCTCGCAGACGATGCGTTTCCGCGCGCGTGGGTCAACTACGGTCTCGAGGCGGCATTGCACTCAGGCGAGGAGCCGACACTCCGCAAGTGGGCGTTTGTAGCGGACTCCGTGGCGCCGCTCCGCGACCCACTCTCGCTCACGATGTACAACGTGGCACAGGCGTTGGTGGCGCTCGGCACGGGCGATGTGGCTGCCCTGCGCCTGCACCTCCGTGCGGGCTACCGCAGCGCGGGGGCGGGATTGTCACGCGCGAAGGACGTTTCCGCGTTGGCCAACAAGCCGTTCTTCACGCTCCTCCATGCGATCCACGACATTGATGAACTCGTTCTGACGACACACGCGAAGTTTGACAACTCGCGGCGGAGCCTCAGCGCGCGCCTTGCAAACGTGGGCGATGACTTCAGTACGAACTGGCAGCTCCTATCGATGCGCAAGGTTACGGAGTTGCTCGCGAAGCGCGCGTATGTGGACGCAGACGTCGCTGATATCTGGCTCACGATGGCGCGTGTGTCGCGCAAGCACGCACGCTTCGACCTCTCCACCAAGGCACTCATGAACGCCATGGTGGTCAAGCACCCGAAGACCGACTTGGAGAACGCCGAAATGCTTTGGGCGCAGGGCGACCACCCCAAGGCACTCAAGTTGATTGAGACGCTCCGCGGTGACACTAACGGTGCCGCCCGCGATCGTGCGGCCGTGCAGTTGATGTACACCCAGTGGCTCGACGTGTCGTCCAGCAGTAACACCACAACTATCGTGCAAGAGTTTGCGCGTGCGATTGAGCTCGACAACGTGTGGGAGGAGTCGTACTTTCACCTCGCCAAATACTGCAACAAGGTGTTGGATGCGACACGGGCGTTGCCGGTGGAGCGCACTGCGCGCGAAGACTTCAGCGGCGAGTTTGAGAAGAAGGTGGTGCACAATTACGGGCGTGCGATCCTGTGCGGGCCCAAGTACTTGTACGAGGCGCTTCCGAAGTTGGTGACGATCTGGTTGGACTTTGCGGCGGCGTTTCGCGACGTTCCCAAGACGTTTGAGCGTCAGCGCAAGGAGATTGCGGACAAACGTGGAGCGAGCCTTTACAGTATTCTCCAGGACATTAGCGCGATCCTCGCGCGCGTGCCGGCGTTCTACTGGTACACGGTGTTCCCACAGATCCTCTCGCGGATCTGCCATCCGTCCGAGGAGACACGCAACTTGTTGGTGAAGATCGCGGCAACGGTCGCGAGCGAGTATCCCAAGCACGCGCTCTGGTCGATCCTTGCGCAGGCCAAGTCGGTGCTGAACGACCGGCTGGAGCGCGGGCGCGAGGTGTTGAATGCGGTCGCACGCGCAACGCCCGCAAAGAGCCTCGCGCATGCGAAACAGCTCTTCGACCTGCTCTTTGCGGTTACGGACCTCGTGTTGCCCAAGGAAGCGCGCAAGTGCTCCTTGCGTGATGCGGGCTTCCCACACGCATTGCTTCCGTGCGCAGAGTTGGTGGCGCCGTTGAAGCAAAACTTCACGGTGACGCTTCCCGCGTCGCCCGCGGCGGTGAAGAACCACACACCATTCCCACAGACGTCGACCGTGACGTTCGCGCGCGTTGAGGACCAGGCGGACGTGATCACGTCGCTCCAGCGGCCTAAACGGCTCTTCTACACGGGCTCTGACGGCCGCCGCTACAGCATGTTGTGCAAGAAGGACGATGTACGCAAGGACTCCAAGTTCATGGACTTGACAGTGGTGCTCAACCGGATGTTGACGGCGAACTACGAGTGCGCGAAGCGCAAGTTAGAGATCGAGACCTACGCGGTAGTGTCGCTCAACGAGGACCATGGCATCATCGAATGGGTGGACAACGTGAAGCCGCTCCGTACGCTCATCGCGGACAAGCTCAAGTCGCTCGGGCACGCGTACAACTACGGTAAGATCGGCAAGATGCTCGCGGCGCTGTTGCCGTTCGCGGAACGGCGTGTGCACTTTGTGGAGATTATCGCCGAATACCCCGTGGTGCTCCCGCACTGGTTCTGGGAGCAGTTCCTGGACCCCGTCGCGTGGTACCGCGCCCGCAGCCGCTATGCGCGCTCGTGCGCAGTCATGTCGATGGTGTGCTACGTGCTCGGCATCGGCGACCGCCACGGCGAGAATTTGCTCTTCCGCCACACAGGCGCACTCATGCACGTGGACTTTGACTGCATCTTTGAGAAGGGCCTCACATTGGCGGTGCCAGAGGTGGTGCCATTCCGGTTGACGGCCAACATGGTGGCCGCCCTCGGCATCAGCGGTGTAGAGGGCACGTTTCGGCGCCTGGCGGAGTTGGCGATGCTGTTGATCCGCGAGAATGAGACCACGTTGATGAACCACTTGGAGAGTTTTATATACGATCCGATCATGGACTGGACGCGTAAGGGAAAGGGCAAGAACACCCCGGACCAAGCCATGCGTACCATTAGACGGAAAATCAGAGGGGTGCTTGACAGAGAGGGTCTCCCGATGAGCGTTCAGGGCCAGGTGGAGCATATTGTGCAGGAGGCCACGTCGGTGGACAAGTTGTGCAATATGTATCATGGGTGGATGCCATATATGTAGTGGGTGCAGATGCAAGTGCGTAGCACGAGCCTGAACCACAAATGAAGCGACTGCGAAGTGAGTGGATAGGAAAAGCCGCTAGAATGGTAGATATGAAGCCAGGGCAATCCTCAATACTAGGTATTACTATTTATATTTAAATATAGTTGATGATTAACCTAAAGGTTATGAGGGCTCATAAAGGATGGTATACCAGAGCTAGCGTTAATCGACACCAGAAGAAAAATCACCAGTGAAGGAAGAACAATTAAGTGAAGCTACAACAAGGCTTTAGAGTGTAACGAAGTTTGGGGCTTTGAGATATTAAGAGTTGAAATTAAGAGTGTCTAAAAGTGAAATGAAGGGCCTCCGTGATGCCAAAAGTGCCTCTATGGGAGCTGACAGGTTGCTTATCGAATGATACACAGAACGAGATGGGAATTGCTGTGTGCGGGTACAACGGGTGTCTCGATTAAGAGAATAGTTTAGAAATTCTGGTCAAAGAGTTCGAGGGAACCCACATGTCCTGGTTTATACGCCCCCGACTTGTATTCCATTCAGAACCAGTCTGGAAATCACAAAGCAAGTCTTATAAGCGCACTAGCCATCGCTATAAAACTAAAGCTAGACCTATTCCCGCGGGAACCTCGCATTGATCACCGGGGTGATGGGCTCAGCATCTACGTTCGGCGATGGAATCGTATCTGGGTCATACATGGCGGCCAAGAGCGGTGACGGTGGGGGTTTTCTGCGCGAGGTCATTCTCTGGGGAGGCGTCAAGGTGGGATCTGTCGCAGCCCTTGGGGGTAATGGGGGCAATAGCGACAGCTCCTTGCGCAACGGCGACGCGCTGCGAGAACTCTTCTGGAAGCCCGGTCGCGGCACTGCCATCAGAAGCACAGGCGGATCCTCCATCGCTGGTCTCTCCAGCGTGAAACTGCCCTCGCGCGAACGTGGACGCAAGAACTGCGCCGCGGGTGATGCAGGCTGCGTGAGCTCACCCAGCACTTCTGGCGCACCCATGGTAATCTCCGTGAAGGATCCGCGCGGGGCGCGGCGCGAGGAGATCATCTCTGGAGCAGCAACAGGTATAGCCTCTAGCTTCTTTTCCGCTCCATACCACATACCCAACTTCTTCAAAGGCGAAAGGGGGACACGCTCCTCGGTGGCACGTGGGGGCTGGAGATCCTCGGCCACGCTCCGCTTTGGAGAGCCCCGAAACCTCTTGGCGAGCTTCTTGGACGAGTCAGCAAACTGAGCGAACCGCGGCTTCCGCTCTTGGCTCTCGGCGGTCTCGGTACTGATCACTGAATCTGCCACAGAATACCGTGACTCCACATCATCTGTTTCCAAGTCGACACTGCTGGTTTCATCGATGATTTCCACCTCCTCGTGGCCTAGGTCGGACGGTACCGCGGGGTCCCAAATCCCGCCTCGGTAGATCTCCTCCTCGGTGTTGTAGAAGCAGAAGTCGTCCATGTTTGGTACCACCATGCTCTCCTTGATCGCCTCGCGGAACTTGTTGGAAATCGCGTTGGTAACTACCTGGAACGTGATCTGGCGGGAGCTCACCACGGGTTCAACCAAAAAGTCGAGCTTGGGCATGGTCTCAAAGCCGTACCAGACACGCCCCGACGGCGGCGGCTTGATCTTGAGCACGAGGTTGCCCTCGACGCGCCGGAACGTGACGGCCAACACCAAGTTGACCTCTTTCGCCATGAAGCGTGTCCCGAGGTTGAGCGTCGCCTTGGTTGCGATCTGCACTGAGAGATTCCCCGTATAGGTGACGTGCACCTTCGCAGCGATGGTGCCGTCGGGAAGAACCTCCGTGAGCTTGGGGTAGCTAAAGAAGGGAGCGGAGTCGCCGACGCTGATCTTGCGGATCTCAAAGTCGCTGAGGAAGTCGGGCTTCTTGATCTTCAGGAGCTTCTTCTCGATCCTTGCGCGGATCGCCGCCTCAAACGAGAGCGTTCCCTGGAGCGAGAGGAAGACGCGGCCGATGAGCGCGTTCAACCACTTGGTCTGGAGCTGGCCTTCGGAGCTGTGGAGCGTCTGGATGAGAGAAAGCATGTGGACTGTTTTAAAGTGAAGAGTGTTGGCGTAGATGGAAGGAGAAACCCCGGGAAAGATACCCGGGACGCCACCGAGGGTATTGCTACTGGCTTTTCTGATAATACCGGGGCCAGGAACGTTCCCGATCGCTCCGCTACTGGCTTTTCTGGAGATAGCAGAGGCGCCGCCGAGGGTATTACTACTGGCTTTTCTGGTAATACCAGAGCCAGGAACATTTCCGATGGCCCCGTTACTGACTTTTCTAGAGATGGCAGAGGCGGTGCCAAGGGTGCTGGTGCTTGTTTTCCTGGAAATACCAGAGCCAGAGCCGTCAGAGCCAAAACCAATGTTGGTGCCTTCTCTGGTAGATACACCAGATGAGAAGCTGGCATCCCCAGAACTGCTGTCAGTCTCTCGTTTGACAATAGTAGAGGGAGGGTCTCTGGTAATGCTTTCGGCCTCTCTGTCTTTGGAGTTGAAGGTACCTTCAGCTTCACTTCTGGCATTTTTGGTGGCTCTGATCAAGGCAAAGTACCAATCCTCCTTCTTGCAGTTATTCTCACAGTAAATAAAGTGCGACTCTGGTGGCGGCGGATTCAGGTTATCCTTCGTGGCCAACGCCTCCCACGTTGACTGCAGCGCAAGATCTACCCCGTTCCCTACCGCCTCCGTGTGTTTCATTATGCAGATCGCGGACCGCTTTGTAAACAACTCCGCGTCGAGAAGCGCACGCGGCCAGATCGCAACGACGCGTCCCGCCAACACAATCACGTGCTGTACGCCCTTTCGTTCTTCATCCTTGTAAAGAAAGAGATTTCCGTGTCTGAGCACCGCAAAGTATGTGTGCTTTTTTGCCTTTTTCTTGTCCGTGAGGGTGGCTGACGTGGCAGCTTTCTGTAACGGGGGAGGGTTGGCTGCTTTTTGATGTGGCCGGGCGGTTTCTGGGACTGTTGCGGGCTTTACAAGCTTGTGTATCGTATTGTAAGCAGACTTTTCCTCTGGGGGGTTTGTGACATCCATGACCGAGGGAAAGTACTCGGTGGTGACGGTTATCCAGCCAGACATGTGAGCGTTGGTACCTGATTCGTTGGACTCCTCAAACTCCCCGGCTTTCAAGTCCAAATCATATTCATCGCTAGACTCGTCAATGGCATGGCTTAGCAACGGCTGGTGGCAGTCCTCTTGGTACTCTGGGAGGTACCAACGCAAGAAGAAAAACGCGCCGACAAGCACTAGCGGGAGAAACGTGATTCCGCCAAGCACGTAGACAAACACGACAAGGAAAAAAGACATGTTCAGGAGATGTTAGAGCCTACGGGAACAGTGCAATTGGGGATAAAAGGTGTTTTTAGAATGTTCTTATCACATGTGAAACGTGGCTGATCCGCGCCGAGTCTCGTGACGTACCAGAAGCAGAAGCCTCAGGGGCGCGTTACCGCAACGTGGCGTCAGGGGCGCAGCACAAGTCTGATAGGTGGGTGTGTCGGACATTAAACGATGGCCTAGTAAGGCTGACAGTGGTGAGAGTTTAACATAGCCAGACTCTGTTTAGCCGTGGGAGAATATTGGGGTGTATACAGGGGATTTAAGAGAAAATTATATACTGCAATACTGAAATACTACAATGTTTATAAACTGGGAGCCAATAGACCATGTTTTGACCGCTGCTACTCAAGTGTCTTGAAACCACCCTTAAGGATTCCAGTTTGTTTTGGCAGGTGCTTTCCATAGACTAGAATCTACGACCTTTGCTTCCTCGGAAGATAGTATCTTTTTTAGGGGGGCATTGTATCAATTTTGAAACTTGTCGAACTCAGTGATGACGGTTCGACTGTTGTCGCCTTTGAATCCCATCAGATCGTCGCTTTGCCTAAAACATAAGGCAGTACTTCGGTATAGATAGAAACTCCGACTCCGTCTTTTACCTACTCTCTTGGAAATCTCGGCCTTTCACCGGCATTGACCCCGTCAAGCATCATGGGCTTTAGTAAATATATACCCACTTCTCGCCAAAGACTCTAAGCACTGACTACAATCAATTATAGCAATATGAATTTAATAATATATATATAAGAAATCTAGGCAGAGTACGAGATGGGAAATAGTAATAAAATTTCTTAGCAAAAATGCTTAATACCCAAAAGAAATACCTAACCTAGAAAAAGTGCAAAAAAAAAACCGCCGTAAACATGTACATAAATAATTCGGGCAGTGGGTTCATAAGTCATGAAGACAACAGAGCGTGAAACCCGTCTGGGTCTGATAATATTGTAGGGAATTCCAGTCATTATCCATCCACACCAACTTGAAATTGGTAACGAATTAATAGAAAGAGGCAAGAACTAGAAAGCATCCGGTGAGAAAAAGTGGGGTGAAGTAAACCATGCAAAATGCCCAAGTAGAAGTTGAAGCAAATAAAAACGTGCGAAGGAAGGGGATATGTTCAAGTTGGTAGAATAGAGGGATAACAAGATGGAAAGGAATGGGATCGTTACAAGAAAAGCTCGCTCATGCCGACGCCGGTGCCAACCATTTCGCTGTAGGCCTTGCCGCTGATAACACTTCTCTTGTTCATCACCTTGTACAAGTTCTTGATGTTTTGCCTGTGCTGGGCTTGCGAAGTGAGTGGCGTGGTCATGAGCTTGTAGTGGGGTCTCCCAGGACCGTCAACGGTCTCCGGAAGGGCAAGGTTGAGCTTCTCGTGGTGGCGGTACTCCAACGGTCTGCGCTTAGCGTCGAGGAAAGACAATGACTTGGTGGCGACTGGCGAAGTGGTTTCCTCGACTTCAGAGTCAGAGGTCATGTATTCGTAGGAGACGTACTCCTCAAACGAAGTGGAAGCATCATCAAAGGATGAGGCCACCAATGGTTGGGCGAGCATGTCGAACTGAGTGTGCGAGAAGGACTGTGACGGAGGCAAAAAGGTGCTGGTATTGTTGTTGCTGTGGTCCAAGATTGAAAACGTCGAGTTCAAGAAATGCTCCTCGATCGACAGGCTCTCGTTGGCAGCAGGCTCGGCGAAGGATCTGAACTGGGTGGCGCAGACAGCCTCAGCGCCATTCGTCATGTCGTCGGCGAAGGACAACACCGGATCTTCCTCGCTGAAGGAAAGAATATCCTCCTGGTGATAGGCCATGTTCAACAATCTTTCAACCGGGTCGTAGTTATCAGCGCGTACGGCCTTAAACGCTGGGAGGATGTCTTCGTAGTCAGACAAGTCCGTGTCGTCATTCTCTTCGCCATACGCATCCGACAAAAGATGGTCGCCTTCGGCTTCGGAGGAATGGGCACTGGAGTCGGACGCCTGTGAAGCCACAGGGGAGGAGGGAACCGCGGAGGATAGTGGCTTTGGAGCTGCCAATCTTCTCTTTTTCCGCTGTGGTTGCTCCTTAATGGTAGGCACGGTCGCAACAGGCTGTACGATGGCGCCTGCGAGGGCTGCCTTCAAGTCAGACTCCTTGGCTCTAGAGGATAATGTGCGAAGGCGAGAGGACTTTCTGGTGTGGGCTGCGTTCATGATAGGCAATAGTGGTGCTGTTTTGTGAGAGGAATAGATCAGAGGACAGGATTGCTAGCTTATACAAGCGATGGGACCACAAAAGAATGGTTCGAACACGGGGTGGAATTGAAAGGGGCAAACGAAAACCGATCTGGGTGGGTTGACGATGTCACAGCTGGGAGAGGTGCTATGTACGGGGCCCAATCCGGCTCAAACCCACATAATATTGAAAAATTTTGAGATAAAAAAAAGAAACGTTTACTTCTGACCAGGGTCAAGCGCAGCATTTGTGCGTCAAGAGGGTGAAAAAAAGAGGAAAAAAAGTTTAAAAACGGGGTTACCCGCCTGTCATCGCGATGAGCATCGTGCGGCACAGGTGCGTCTCCTTGGTATGGGGGCCTAAGTGGCTACGGTCCATGTGCTCATCCAATCAGCTACGTGGTTATGGGGTTTATAGTGTGCATGACTTGGCCTTCGTTTAGCCTCCAACGCTCTGTTGTTTACCTGGGTGGCAGATGCGCTGCGGGTGTGCCTTGTGGACATGACGTATATATCAAAGGAGTGGCTACACTTGAGAAAGGCTATGAACACCGATCTTAGCCTTGTGACCTGCAAGTATGGACAGGACTTGAAACTTTTTCGTTATCAACCAGGGCTAAACAGAACATGTTGATATGTTTCTCATAAATAAGGTTTCTCGTGGGAGATATCAGGTTTAAGCTCGACCCGGTCGAGTTTACGCGTTGGGTTGACGTTGCTACACTTCACTTTGTTAACCCCCTAGTTTCCACTGGTAAAAAAAAAAAAAAAAAAAAAAATAACCTGGCCACATCTTGGGGGCGAATAATCGTCTCGGGAAGCTTCTGACAGCTCCTCCAAATGCGATCGGATGTGGGTGTGCATGATAATATAGAAGAGCTGTACATGTCCATTCTGCGATCTTAGTCAGCACATGAGGGCAGATCACAAGTGGTAGGGGTATAAAGCAATTAGGAGTACCAGTTTAGGTATAAGGAGCCAAATTGGGTATTGGCTATTGGCTAATATAAGATACCGCGAGGGAAGATTATCCTGGCTAAACCTCCTCGCGTGTATGGCAAGCTTTCAGATCGGGTAGTTCGCGAGATGCTTGGCACGGTGGCAGGTGCCTACTCGACCGAATGCACCTGCACAAAGCGTACATGCGACTGAAATCTCCTGATCTCGGACCACAATTACGAAGTGAAGCTTGGCGTTGAAGGGAGCACTGGCGGGGCCACTATTTCATGGAGTATAAGACTGGCATGGCAGATAAGATAAAATTTCCAGACGTCCAAAGTGGTGAGCGATAACTTTGCAGATCTTCTGGAACGCCATTCTATTCCCCATCAGTTGGGTCCCATTTCTAATAACAAGCTCTGTCAAAAGGACTCCCTAGAGACCGGCTCCTTGTGCGACAGAGATGATTCCCTGGTCACGTAGCTGTGCAGGATCCTGATCCAGGCAGACGATCCTGCACCGATGTTGATTACTGAGTATCATATCCAGGGACCAACTAGTGGCAATTGAGATAACCTTTCGAAAATACTCGAAGCTGATGGTGGAGACTTTGGAAGCCGTTTATATTTGACAAAACGAGGTTGGTCTCTAATGTGATTGTTATTTTAAACTTTTCATCAGAAATATTAAAACTAAGTTATAAAACTGGAAAGATTAGTGATAAAAAATATATAAAACCGGAAAGGTTAATATGAAAAAGATTCTAACTTACTGATATTTTAAGCATTAGATTAACTAACCTCTGAGCGTTGAAAGCTGCGAGTATTGTGAATAAATACGTATATACATATAAATATATATGCATAGAAAAATTTACCGTTGGCGATCGCTACAACCTTACGTTTGTGAAACCAAATTCTATCAACATATAGGAACGTAAAACTTTTAATGAAACCCCATAGCCAGCCGGCGCTATTCACAACCAAAACCCAATCAAAGAAAAAAAAAAAAAACTAGAGTTGACAAAAGCCGTTCAACTACTGATCTGGCCGCGCAATTCTTCATTCTCGCGGGAAACCCTTTCGAGCTCCTTTTGAATGTGCAAAATATAGTCAGTGGCCTTTTCCAAGATCATAGACTTGTTCAAACGCTGACTGTCGGCAATCTCATCGCCATTTTCGCCTTGCATCCTACCGGTGTTAAAAGCCATCTTCTCCTTGCTAAGCCACGGAATGATCAGTTGTAAGCCGGCGATTTTCGTATTGATGTTTATGCGGTATTTTTTTTCAATCTTGTTGTGTGCTTGCTTCTGGTCATCGGTTAACCGCTTACGGGGGTTTCTCTTTCTCTTTGGCTTTGACTTGGCAGTAGAGGGCAGAGCCGTTTGCTCGGCTGAAGCTGAGGTCTCTGAGTAAACCGAGGGTGGAGTTTCCAATTCGGCGGGGGTGTATGCAGGCGAGGCAACAATCTCCGTTTCCGCGTTCTGGATCGGTTCTTGTTTTACGCGAGTCAGAACGGACTCCGGCTTAGGAGCAACCATGTTCCAGTTGGATTCGTAGTAAAAGAGATCCGGCAAGCTTTCCACCGACAGAAGGGTTTCCTTCAACTGGTTTTCAGTAAGAAGAGGCGAGCTGAGCGACGAGGAATGGACGGAGGTACGGGCGGCACGGTTGTCAAACAATGAATCAGAGTCAAAAATAGACTCGCACAAACTGAGGGACGAGCTTGTGTAGGGGAGGGTGCTCTCGGGGAAACAGGAGTCGCTCTCATGTACGTCGGTAGGAGCGGCAGCCTTCGGCTTGATGAGCTCGTTCATCCATGAGTCGTTCTCAATTTTGATCTGCCGTGAGAAGGGAGAGGGAGCAATTTGCAACCTAGATGGCAAGGCCTTTAATTGTGCAGGAAAGTTGAACGCGCCGTATGCTTGGTGAGCCATGGTGAATATATAATTAATTTGGTAAAAATAGGAGGAGCGAGTGCAGAGAGGGAGACAGCGGCCAAAAAGGGACGGAAAAACATTTCGCTCGAAGGGAAGAAACCCGGGCCCTTATATACATGCGTGCGGCAGTGCTAGTATGAGGGGATAGGGAGGCCGGCGCTACTCCGAAACTTTGTTCTCCTCCTTCGAGTCATTCCGACACCTGTAATCCTGCATTCATGTTGCGGAAAAACTCAGTTTTTGACAAAGAGCATGACCACAACACCAGTCCATGCCGGCCATGCAGCCAACAAAATTGATTATCGCGCAAATGGCCGCGCATCATTGGAGCGACTTCTGCTTTTAGTTCGCCCCGCCCGCCCAGAATGGCGCGCGGGGTTATCGTTCCAAGTGTTGGTCTTCCTCGGTAAAAGTATCGCCCTAGACTTTAATGAGAATTTTATGCCTTGTATGGTAATCACACTGGTTACCTAACCGTAGCCTCAGCTAAAATTCGCAAGTTTACCCAACAGGTTTGGATTGCCGGCAGCGACGGCAAAGTACCTCTCCTTCATCGTGCACACTGAAATGGAGATAAACCACACCCATTTTACAAAACGTGCGTATTTGGTTGTCCACCGAATGCTCATCATACATTACGTCATTTATATGTGCTCATTAATCGCGGCCACGGCCATCCAATCCGCTTCCGGCGTTCTAAATAAAAGAAAAACGTGCCGCACAACACAGTTCTTGCAGGAGATCTGCAGTGTATTTTTCCGGGACGTTTGGTCAAGATCGAATGCTATTCTTCCAGGCCCAAAAGTAGCCGATAGACCGGATAGCTTTTTATCCATCCTTCCAATGCTTCTCGGTACTTGGCCTGACGTCGCTGGACCAAAGATGAGCGCGCAATACAGGCTGCGTTAGAATCCTTCAACAAAAGCTTGAGAGAATGTCTGAGGCTTGGAAACTCAGATAGAGTTGACGGGGTGATAACCATGGGGAATGAAAGGCGGTACATATCATCAGACCATGAATGATCCCATTGTGAGTGTAATTATTCGTAGGTTTGTAGCTCGTAATTGCATGATCAAAAAATCCTGTACATAGACTAATATTTTCTACCACAACCACCGATGAGCACGGTGAAAAGGTTATGATGTACGACCAGCCTTTTACTAGCTCTACGCGTAACAGAAAACATATGAGCGCGGAGTTTGACTTTGATCAGATTCTCAACCTCGAGGAAGGGTATGTACCTTGGCGATAACAGCAAGTTTCGTGCCGATTACTAATCCGATACCAGTTTCTACCAGCAAGGGTTTGATGAGGGCCAAAGTGAATCTACCAAGAAACAGTACATAGAAGGCAAAGAATTCGGCTACCAGACCGCTTACCAAAGATTTATAATCATCGGCTACGTCAAGGGCTTGCTCAAGACGATTCCCCAGACCCACGCGTCGCTATGCTCTTCCAACAAGGCGTTGAGCCTCACGTTACTGCAGTTGACCAAACTCGTGGGCGAAGTCAGGCCCGACAATAGCGATGTTTCCGTGGCAATCTTTGAGACGAATATCGTGAAGATCAGAAACAAGTGCCGTGTCTTGAACGGGTTACTAAAGCATCAAGGCGATTTGGTTAAGGAGATTGACGCCTTGGTGGGTGAGATTAGTGGTCAAATCAAGACCAGCGAAAGCGCAGATAACATGTGGTAAAGGATAAAGAGAATTCAATAGAGCTATTGCAAGGAACGACGTCTGCGTCTAGTAATGGAGCTGTCACACCACCCCGACTGGAGTCACCTGGAGGAGGGGTATAGTCTTTTATATGGCTAAAATAGACTCTTTTTTGACGCAGATTAAAGTGAAGAATCCTGGAGCGGAAAGTTATAGATAAATATCGGAGCTCTAGTGACAGATATGTCAGAGGTAACAGGATACGCCGTTGTACCTATTATGCAGCATCATCAGCCGCATGCTTGCATGATACAGACAAAAAAAATTGAGGCAGGTAATATCCACCAAACGTATCTCGACGCCCCCTTCACTAATCACAAATGGACAGGGATCTAGAAGAAATTATTGAGAAGAATGTCAACTTATACCAACTCCTTGACATCACCCCCTATGAGGAAGCCACCAATACCAAGTTAGATATACCGTCGGCGCTTGTTAAGCGACAGTACCGCCAAAAGGCGTTATTGCATCATCCCGACAAACAGGCCCAAACGAGCAGCACGCGAGAATTGGAAGAGAATGCTGTGCAGTTTCACTTTGCCAGTCTTGCCTTGAAGATTTTGACCGACACGGAACTCAAGGCCCGGTACGATTCGTTCTACAACCGAAAGTTCCGCTCGTTCCAGTTGAGTGCCAACGACCGGGCTAAGTACAATGAGAAGCAACAGGGCTTTAAAGAGGCATTACAACGCGAAGAGGCAGACTACAACTCGTACCAGAGCGAGTGGCACCTGAAACAAGTGTTTGAAAATCGCTTGAACCAGCTCAGGGAGGAGGGGTTGCGGAAGAGAAGAGCGATGGAAAAGGAGATTATGCTGGCAAAAAGAACCCTCAGTGGAGCAGTTTTACTGGATGATATGCCACTCCCACCGATCGCTGTATCGGCCAAATCTGAAGCTGATCGAGAAGCCCGGACGGTTAAGATCAAGTGGCTGCACCGCGAAGAGTTGAAATCGTTAATCACCCCTGATATCATTAAAGACATGTTTTCCAAGTTTGGTGCCGTTGACAGTTGTGCCCTTCTGTCCGGGTCTTCAAAGCGCGGTACGGCGCGCTTGGTGTTTAGTGACGTTCAATCGGCCGCGAAAGCCGTGCGGTACGATTACCTGGAAGGGAACCGTGGGTCCCAGAGTTTGTGGTTCAACACATCGTACAAGAAGATATCCTCCTTGCTCCGAGATTGTAAATTTGTCAAGGAGGAACTAACGCCTGAAGTACAAGACCACAGTAACACAAAGCCTGCGAGCAAAACAAAGCCTGTGAGCAAAACAAAGCCTACGAGCTCTACAGCCCGGTCATTCGTCCCATTCTTCAATAAACAGAAGTACGAGAGGCAACTAAATAGTCGCAGTCAGATAGAGGACGCGGAAATTTTTACCTCCGATGCCGCCCTTTCGTTCGACCAGTATCTCGCAAAGACGATGCAGAGGGCTGCGGTTTTCAATAAATAGACAAAAAAAGGGGGGAATCTTGAGATTTATGTACGATATTACCCCACTGCTTAAGCATTGTTTTTTAAATCCTAATATGTGTATTAAAAAGAACTAGACTTGGCTCGGCGGTGGATATTCTGCATGTGCGACTTTTTCAGCTTTACCTTAGGGCTTGAAGAGACTCGGGTTACCCTCCGAGTGCATATTTTTCACCCGACGAGCTATAAAAAGAAGCGCGCCCGCACTTTTACTGCTGTTACATCACCCTCCGTGGTACACGCATTCAACTGTGATTACGGCTTACATCTAGATATGGCTATCGGAGCTTGAAGGGTATGTTTCAATCGATGTTTTAATCTCCTCAGGCCTTCTCACACGTATCTGTTGTTATGATGATAAAATTCTCAGCTCACTCAGAGTATTCACTATGACTGATAAACCTTTATTTTCCAACCAAGATCTGTTCTGATTCACACAGATACGAACGTGTCGAGACTTGCATTGAATATCACTGATATCCCAAGTCTTCAAATTCTAACATAGACAGTTTTCTTCACTCATCCTCTGCCGCTTATTCGACTTAAAGAGTATGTTTAACTTCGTCATTTCTTCCCCTCAATCTGCCCACACGTATGTTATGATGATAAAATTCTCAGCTCACTCAGAGTGTTCACTATGACTGATAAACCTTTATTTTCCAACCAAGATCTGTTCTGATTCACATACGTGCTTGATATTTTGACGGAGATGTTCAATGCAGGCATTGATCAATAACTAACATTGCAAGATTTTTTTACCTTATAAGTTTTATATCTAAGTTTAATCCTTCACTAGTACCTCTATGTTGTAATATTGTCCTTTTGTAATTATCAGTAAGTCATAATGTCCTGTACTATATCACGGTTAGTGCACGTCTTGTTCTTTTGACACGGTACATTTTGTTAGCAACTACAAGTGTCTGTTAGCCTGCCACGCTTTGCAACCCCATTCACCACCCCCTTTTAAGACCGTTGATTATGATTGATGTGCAACTGATTCTAGCCAACTCAGACAACCCTAGCTTTCTAGATGGTGTCATTTCCCAGTTAGACCACACCGTCGAAGGCTTAGCGGCATCGCTCAGTGATCCAGCGCTTCTCAGCGAAGAGTCTCTCAGATCGCAGTTGCAGTCGCCAGCATGCAAGTTGAACGTCTCTTTGGAGGACCACGGAGTCAACTATAACCAACTAGCGCTTCAGGATGAGGAGCTCGAGGCAATTCTGCAGAGCTTGAACCGGCTATGGTTGATCAAAGGGTTATCAACCGAGGTGCAAGGCTTTTTGGACCAGAACGAATTGCTATCTTCGCTCCACTATTTGAGCAAGCTTATTTCCAAGAACGAAGAATTGCAGAGGGAAACGTCTCACCAAACGGAAAACTTGCTCATTGCGTCTGACCTTTCTGCCGCCATCTCCGGCTTCAAGAAGCAGGCGGTGGCCAAACTCGCAGCCTTGTTTGACCAGTTCATTATCTTGGGAAACACCCTGGACTGCCATTTCTTTTCTGAAACCATCACAAACCACGAATTAGAGACTCAGCTCTCGTACATTGAGTACCTTGAAATCTTGGAAGAACACAAGGTCCTTCTCGACGGCGATGCCACCATCGATGGAAAGTTTACCGCGGTGGCTGACTATTTCAAGACCCAGATCTTGCTCGTAACTGAGTCTTCAACCAAGCAGCTTGCTTTGAGGTACAGTGATTCTAACGACGATGAGATGATTCTTGAGCAGCTCTCAGCCGCCGTGAGCCCAGAGGAGGATTTCAACCAGTATGTCAGCTCCATTGGTGCGTTGATAAAGTTTGTGGGAAATATTCCCCGAGTGTCTGACGCTGTGCTCGAGCCGTTGATCCATTCGTTGAATGCCAGTGTTGCCAAACACATCTCCCAGATCGTGCTGAATTCGTCTGCCGCTGCATTGGATAAGTTGGTAAACTCCATCCGCTTGATGTGGTCGCGGCAGATTGACCACCTTGTGAAGACCACCAAGTATCTGACCGAAGCTCCCGACCTCAAGATCGTCACTGCGACCGATGACGCAGTCTACCACGAGATCTATGCCGACGTGAAGCTCGCAAGCGCGTTGGCGAGCTTGGAGGGCTACTTTAGCGGCGTTTCCGCCAAAGAGTTTAATGAAGAAGAGCTAGTTACGGTCGATGGAACGGAAGAAGAACCAAGGAAACCACCCATGAGAGAGCCTACGAATCCAGCGCCCGTGGACGAGTGGGACAACGGAGCCTGGGACGAGGAGATTGCCTTTGACGACGATGAACCGGCAGCGTCGGAACCGGTAACGTCGGAACCGGTAACGTCAGAACCGGCAGAGGATGGATGGGACTGGAACGAAGAGCTTGACCTGGACGAGGCCCCAAAAACCAAGCCTAGAGCTGCGGATGGTTGCTACAAAACCACGTACATCCCAGAGAATTTGTTTGCGCTCACCACTCAATTCGCACAGGAGTCACTTGAGTTGTTTCCGCTTGAAACCATCACCGCCAACTCGGCCTATCTCTTAAAACTGATCTTGATGCTCAGTGGGCTCAAATACCCGAATAAGATCGTCTTATACAATGATTTAAAGCATTTGCGCCATTTGTTAGTCACTTCCGGGGTGATGATGGACACCCAGGTGTTGGGCGACCAGTTGACCCAGATCCTAAACGCTCAATACGACCGAATGTTTGCGCCTACCATCCAGCAGGTGCTGGCGATAGACTTTGAGCATTTGCTCAGCAATCCACACAACGCTACCAAGCGTGAGACATTGTCCCACTTTTTGCGGAGCGAACTCAGTTCGAGGTACGAAGCGATTGCGTATCTCAACCCGTTGGTAGCCGACAAGTTGGAGGCGACGTTTATCAACAACCTTCACGCCCTTTTGATTCAAAAAATCACCAGCATGGTTGACATCTCGGAAGAGGAATCGGAGGAGTTGTCTCGGTTGATTGACGAGTGTCTAGAAAACCTCCCTGTGCCCGAGTCCCAGATCCAGCACTTGAACAAGCTCCGTATGTTGAAGTACATTTTGCTGAGCCATTTGAAGGACATCATGGAGCGGTTCTACAACTCCGATTTTTTCGAGTTTGAAACAAGCGAGTTGAACGGCTTGCTCAAGTCACTTTTTATGGAGAGCGAGTTGCGAAGCAGATCCATCCAGGACATCTGGGATATCAGACAGGCTGATTAGCTGCCCATTGGCCGTCGAAACTTGTTTTACGTTCAGAATCATCCCTCTGTCGCAGGATTAATAATATACCCTACTGGTTTCACAACCAAGTGTAAGCGGTATTTCGTTTTCTCTTGCGGACATTTACCAGCGCCAAGCAATGGAGACTTTTCCGTAGCTCAGATATCCCTTTGGCTTGCCTTACTAGACCTGAGACTTACAGAAAAAAAAATATTAACATCCCGTAAGCTCTATCGTCTATGCAACAATAATTAACACACACATATCGCGTATCCCCTAAATTCGGTGTTACAAAAAATTCCAAGGTCTCTTAAGCCAGACCTCTCGGATGCCTATTAACTAATATTGGTCTGCCACTGCCGCCCACCGTAACCTAAAATCAACACTGATATTTGTTTATATGGCCTAATCCACAATAAAAAGGCTGTCAATGACATCCTACGCCAGTGTAAACTATATTTCTCTTCGGACTTGTACCGGCGAAGCCTTTGTGAGTCATTCCAATCGGCCACCATCTTGTAACGATGACTGCTGCACAACTGCGACGCCGCCTCCTCATATATGCTCCCCGCTAATTGCAGGACCCAAATCGAATTTTTCTACCTTAGCCGCCAGCAAACCGATCGTTTTGCTGTCCACCACGGATCCCTGCAATCCACTGCCACCATTATTAAAACACCGTCTTTGGCCCGCTTAGTATCCGGCCAATTCCTCCGCACCATATCGCAAATGTCACAACAATCTGCCATCCCCTTTGAAAGAGAGGCCTTGGACTCTGTCTTGAAGAGACGCTTCTTCTTTGCGCCGGCCTTTGAAATTTACGGCGGTGTTTCCGGCTTGTACGACTACGGCCCACCGGGCTGTGCCCTCCAGGCCAACATCGTTGACACCTGGAGAAAACACTTTATCCTCGAGGAAGACATGTTGGAGGTCGACTGTACCATGTTGACGCCATACGAGGTTTTGAAGACCTCCGGTCACGTCGACAAGTTTGCCGACTGGATGTGCCGCGACTTGAAGACCGGTGAGATTTTCAGAGCCGACCACTTGGTCGAAGAGGTTATTGAGGCCAGATTGAAGGGCAACAAGGAAGCCAGAGGTATCATCGAGGAGGCCGCCGAGGAAGACGCCGAAAAGAAAAAGAGAAAGAAGAAGGTTAAGGAAATCAAAGCCGTCAAGTTGGAAGACTCTGTCGTGGAGGAGTACGAAACCATCTTGGCCAAGATGGATGGCTTCTCCGGTAAGGAGTTGGGTGATCTCATGCTCAAATATGCCATCGGCAACCCCGCCACCGGCGAGCCGCTCGAGCAGCCAAAGGAGTTCAACTTGATGTTCGAGACCGCTATCGGGCCATCCGGCGCGTTGAAGGGCTACTTGAGACCAGAAACCGCCCAGGGCCAGTTCTTGAACTTCTCCAAGTTGTTGGACTTTAACAATGAGAGAATGCCGTTCGCGTCCGCCTCCATCGGGAAGTCGTTCAGAAACGAAATCTCTCCAAGATCCGGGTTGTTGCGTGTCCGTGAGTTTTTGATGGCCGAAATCGAGCACTTTGTCGACCCACAGGACAAGTCCCACGCCTCGTTCCACGAGGTCAAGGACGTTACTCTCCGCTTCTTGGCCAAGGACGTGCAGTCCGCTGGTAAGACTGATATCATCGAGACCACCGTCGGTAAGGCTGTCGCCTCCGGCATGGTTGACAACGAAACCTTGGGGTACTTCCTCGCCAGAATCTCCTTGTTCTTGATCAAAATCGGTGTCGACCCGGCCAGAATGAGATTCAGACAACACATGGACAACGAAATGGCCCACTACGCCACCGACTGTTGGGACGCCGAGTTGCAGACCTCTTACGGCTGGATCGAGTGCGTCGGGTGTGCCGATAGATCTGCTTACGATTTGTCGGTCCACGCCGCCAGAACCAAGGAGAAGTTGGTTGTCAGACAGCCGTTGGAGACCCCGTTGACCGTGACCAGGTTCGAGGCTGAGATTGAGAAGAAGAAGTTTGGGCCAAAGTTCAGAAAGAGCGCTCCATTGGTCGAACAGTGGTTGGTTTCTAGAACCGAGTGCGAGTTGGAGGAGTTGGCCAAGGAAATGGCTGCCAACGGCAAGATCGTCTTCAAGGTCGAAGGCATCGAGGAGGATGTCGAGTTGGACACCTCTTTTGTTGTCATCGAGCAGAAGACTAGAACCGAGCATATCAGAGAGTTCACTCCAAACGTCATCGAGCCATCCTTCGGGCTCGGCAGAATCATGTACTCCATCTTTGAGCACTCCTTCTGGAGAAGACCGGAGGACAAGGACAGAGCCGTGTTGTCCTTGCCACCGTTGGTTGCCCCAACCAAGGTCTTGTTGGTTCCGTTGTCCAACTCTCCAGAGTTGCAGGCCGTCACCAAGAAGGTGTCTGCCATCTTGAAGAAGGCCGTCATTCCGTTCAAGATTGACGACTCTTCGGCCTCTATCGGTAAGAGATACTCCAGAAATGATGAGTTGGGTACCCCATTCGGTATCACCATCGATTTCGAGTCTGTCGGCGACTTTTCCGTCACCTTGAGAGAGAGAGACTCCACCAAGCAGGTCAGAGGTTCCGTTGAGGACATTGTTGCCGCCATCAAGGAGGTTACCTATAACGGTGCCACCTGGGAAGAGGGTACCAAGAACTTGAAGGCGTTCGAGACCAAAGTTGAGGAGGAATAAGCTGTATGCATAATAAATGTACTGGATTGAAATGTACTGGATTGAAATGTACTGGATTGAGTGGGGGGTAATTGATAAAGTCCATCCGTGGCCAGAGGTATCTTCATTGTTAGGGGTAACTATGAGGGCTGAGAGTTGACAAAGATCTATCATTGTAACAGCATGGCTCAGTCGCTTGGTTGGCCAAAGTTGTAGATATTGGCTCTCGCATGGTTACCACAGCCAATATAATACAAAAACTAGGGCCAGTATAGCACATAGGATACTGTCAATATAACACATAAACTACAGCCAATATAGCACATAAGATACTGCTAATATAACACACAAACTACAGCCAATGTAACACGTCCGAAAGCTATATACCGCAGTTTGGAGTTGGTAATAAACCGTACTCCCCGTCCAACAAATGGTTCGTCCTGGCCTAACCACCTAGGGGTTCGGCAAGACCAAAAAGTGCCATCATGTGATATTTACCATTCATCCCTCAATTAAGCTCCCAAAATACCCGTTATTCTATACATCTACGCATATTTATTTTCCACTCACCATTTATCCAGGGCCGTGCATTCCGGTGCGGCGTTCGCGCTTGCGGTTGTCTAAATTGGTGAGAGGACTGAAAAATTTATGCGCTTAACAACTCTTACTCTTCTCTCTCCACCCCGCACAATGTCTACCAAGGAAATCAGCAAGCAGATTATCCAGCTCTTGGACCGTTTACCAGCGGAGCGCTTAAAGCACTACTCCTCGTTCAAGAGAGTGCAAACCATCCGATTCAAGAAGGAGGCGGGCATCGCCTTGACCGCGGAGGAGGCAGCTCCTACCGAGAAGAGAACGTTAACGGACGTTATGAAGGAGGTGACCTTCAAGCCGGAGACAGAGGTCAAGACTCCGTTTGTTGCGTTGACTGCCGATGCAATCCAGAGCCAGTTCTCGTCGTTGAAAAAGATCATGGACAACAAATACCAGAAGTACTATCATATTCCTAACGACAAGTTGTTGAACCCGAAGGGAAATCCGGACTACTACACCAGATTGTTGAGTGAGTTGAACGGTGAAAACAAGGAGACCAAGATGAGTGCTGCCAGAACCGTCATCTTTGGGAGATAAACGCCCATTCTCTCTGTAACATAGCTACTGTATATACCGCCAACGTACGTTTTATTTATTAGTGTATCCAGGAGGAGAATAGTTTTGTGCCGTATTAAGGACGCCCCAACTTCCGGAAGTATCTCGTTGAGAGTTATAGAGCGTGAATAGGTTCCGGAACCTCGGCCTTCCTGTGGCAAGCTCATGTTTTTATATTGATGAAAACCCCATAAAGCTCCAACACAGATATCAACAACCATCGGAAAGAGCTATAGAGTGTTCCATTCCGAGAGCTTCGCGAACCTTTTTTCCGTGTCAAAGTCGCGTTTTGCAGAGACCTCTCCTAATTTCCCCACATAGGAGTGCTTGTTTTTCTTTTGTTCCAAATCCAATTGTTTCTATTTATTTCCCGAGCTCTTTGTTTTGTACTTGGTAAATCAATATTCCCTAGTGTGCTCTTTTTAATACTATAGAAAGTTTTGTCCTGTGCTCACAGATGGTTGCGCCACGTGACTCGCAGCGATGAGGTGAAAAATAAATTTTGCGTATTTTTCACCATCAAATCCCACCTTTTCCTCAGACACAATGGCTACTACCAAGAACAACACCAAAAAGACTGAAAAGCCAAAGGCTGCCCCGAAGGTCAACACTGAAAAGGCCAAGGTTGCCAAGCCAAAGGGCAAGGGCAAGTCCAAGACGAAGACCGACGTGACCAACGACACATTGTACGTCAGAAACCTCAATGAGAGAATCTCCATCAACAAATTGAAGACCACGTTGACTGAAAAGTTCGGGGAGTACGGTGCCGTGATCCAGGTTGAAGCCTATAATAATCTCAAGATGAAGGGCCAGGCCTTTGTCACCTTTAGCTCCGTGGAGGCGGCCACCAAGGCCAAGGCCGCGTTGAACGACTTTGAGTTGTTTGAGAAGAAGATGGAGATTCAGTTTGCCAGGTCCAAGTCTGACGCCTGGTACAAGCACAAGGCCGAAGAGACTGGCGACTTGACCCACGAGGAGATGGTTGAGAAGAGAAAGAGAGAGAAGAAGGAGAAGAAGCAGCGCGAGAAGGAGCTCGAGGCCAAAAAGCAGCTGGGCCAAATCTCATCCATCGAGTCTTTCTCCAAGAAGCAGGCCACGGAGGACTCCGACGCCAACCCGCCACACACCACCATCATTATCCACGACTTGCCCGCCTCCGTCACCAACGCCAACAAGGACAAGAAGTTGGTTGCACTCTTCGAGAAGGCGTTCAGCTCGTTTGTGGAGGTCAGATTGGTTGCCATTAAGAAATTGGCCTTCGTGGTCTTCGAGGACTTGGAGGACTCCATCAAAGCCAAGAAGGACCTCAACGCTGGTTCCACCAAGATTGATGGGGGAAAGGTCAAGGCAACGTTTGCCAAGAAGTAAGATCTGACTCAGCCGTGTATATTAGAGCATTTGTATTTTTATTCCCGTGCTAGCTGTACTTGTAGTGTATGATATGTCAATGGTGCATTAATAAAACCTGAGGCATTTTTGGTAACGTGATGAGACGATCCGTTGAAGATAATCGCAGATATAACTGCATTTCAGCTTATGGTTTACTATGATTAGTGCTACTCTCAAGTGTCTCTACTGCCCGGATACTGTACTGACTTAGAGCTCCGATGTCTCAACCCACTCCGGGGATTATTACACCCACACGGCTACGTAACGGGAGAGGAGCACTTTAATCGACATCAGTTTCTAAACCAGGCCAACACGACCACAGCAACGGATTGACCAATACCTCTTTCTTTTCAATGCCTGGCTTGGATTATCCTTATCTCACTCAATTTAAACTTACAACCTCCATCACAGATCAGCTTCGATACAAATCGCAGCCAATTTAACCCTCTATCGCATTTATATTTATTAGGAAAGAATGGACTGAACAATGTATAGCAACGGAGACACAGCACTGACGGGATCGAATTTAAAATGTAACAATTACTTAGTGATGTCGAAAGAGCGTGGAGCCTCGCCCTCCGGACCGATGAATTTAGGGTCTCTCCATGGGCCGGAGTCGGCCAAGTACAAACCACCGGCGGCCTCATCGGAGGTAGAGGTACCACCGAATTTAACAGGCAAGTTGGCTTCTGGGATCTGCTTCAATAAGTCCTTCTTGTAGGAAGAGCCCAAGATGAAGATTTTAGCGACAGAGACCGGGTCCAAGAATGGCTTGAACAACTTGAACGCGGTAGAGAAACCAAACGGCGCGTTGATGAGGTAGAACTTACCCATTCTCTCTGGGTAGTACAGCTGGCCGATAGCGGAGGCCTCTTTCACGTAGCCGTAGACCTGGGACGCAGCAGAGATAGAGATCCCCTTCAAGTCCAAGATGGTGCACGAGGTTTCAACCAAGTACCCGGCCTCTCTGGAGCAGGCCGGCAACCGGTACTTGACGAAAGATTCGTACTCCCACACCAAGTTCTTCAACATTCTCTCCTGGGTGGTGATCTTGTACATCTCAGTGATGTTGACGGACCCAAGCTCCTCGATATAGACTGGTCTGCCTTCAATGTCGGTCTTGTGGTAGTACTGTGGGTATAATTTGGCGATGATTGGCTTTTCTTCGTAGTGAAAGTCTTCCAAAATGGTGTTGGTGCCAAACTCGGCTCTCCATTTCTCACACGCTTCCCACATCTCTCTAGCGCGCACAATGTCGAACTTGCGCGCTCTCAAGAATCTCAACAACGTGGCATCGTCCATCCGTTCGGTATAGTCGGCTTCGGTCAATTGCGTTCTGAGCTCCACCACCGCAGCCTCCTGCTCAGGGGTGATGTTGCCGGTGTAGCCGGTCTGCAAGGTAGGAGCGGTCTTCTGAGGATAAGACGCTAAAATTTCGGCTTGAGACATTGGTGGATAGATGCTTGCTAAGAAGGTGAAGGAACAGAGAGCCGTTTCCAAGCCGTTCGAAAAAACTCAAAACTCAAAACACGTAGACCGATACAATAGCGGGAAGCCACGTGCAGGAGAGATTCTACCCGATGGGTCTGACTCGACTGCCGGAAGCGGAATTAGTCAGGATTTCCCGATGTGGCCGAAAATATGCACGCCTGATGGCCCAGGCGCATCCCCGAGGGCTCCGTCTGGGATGTGCTCTTGGGATAAACTATTATAGTATCGGCGGAGGACACAGCTACAAAAGACGGGCAGCTATTTTTATTGCATAAATTTTCCTGCAGGAAGGTCTGGCATGCGGACTACAGTGTTGTGTATGCGGCCTTATAACCTACAAGGTTGATAAGCAGGGTATCTGTATTTTTTTTCCCCACAACCGTGTGGTTATGGAAATAAAAGCTAGGCTATAAAATGGCCGAATATTCCCAAATGAATAAAACATATCATCACTTCCTCTACCCAGCGCCCAAAATGTTGACCCGCATGCTAGACCTTCCTGCAGAAGTCATCCATAGGATTCTAGGCCACCTTCCGCTTGAGTACGCCAGAATTTTTCTTTCCCACCCGGTGACCAACCCGATCGCCTTGTATTCAATCTTCAAGACCATTGTGATCCAAACCACCCAGACCACTTCCGGCTGTAAGAATTGCTGCCCCAAAGTCAAATCACCGCCTACCCTCGTGATGCAGGACAAGGTTGTCATGTCCCAACAGCAGTTTATGGAGATTTTGGTGCCACTGAAGGAGCTCGAGAAAATTCCTGGCAACCAGCTCGGAAATGAAACCCAAATGCTCTTGAACAAAATGTTTCAGACCCGGATGACCAACTGGGACGACTTGCACATCTCCAGTGTGATCATGACCCTTCAAGCCGAAGATAGCGCTTTTATCGAGTACTTGACATTGAACAAAACCTTTCTCAAGGTGTTCAACTCAAAGGTGTCCAAGCTTCATTTACGGATCAACGGGCTGCAGGATTACCCCAAGCTGGGATTCAAGAACCTACGCAATCTCAACTCGTTGCTCATCAGCCACCCCTCCGTGGAAACAGGGACGGTAATTGAGCTCCCTGAGGAGGGCCTTACCGATTTGGATATCGTGGGATCCGGCTTCCCAGAAATTATCTACCAAAAGTTTCCAGACTGCATCAAGCGGTTGGGGTTGGCCCAAAACCAGTTGGACGTATTTGACCAGGCAAAGGTTGGCTGGCCAAAGGAGATGGAGGCCTTAGGCTTGGAAGGCAACTATATCCACGATATCACCTGTTTATCCAACTTGCCGCCTACATTGCAAGACTTGACCTTGTCGTACAACAACATTTCCAACATACCAAAGACATTTTCCTTCCCCCGGACCTTGAGGTCATTGAACTTGAGTGCCAACCAGTTGACGTCGTTTCCAAACTTGGAGCAGTCGGACCAGATCGAAGAGCTTGTCTTGGCCCTGAACAACTTAACCAGCGTGGGATACTTACCTCTGGCGCTCAAGCGTATGGACTTGGGTGATAATCAATTGACCAACATCGACTCTGTCAAGTTTCCCCAGGGGTTTGAAGAGTTGTTGTTGGCGTTCAACCGGATCAGCGATATCGGTAACGTTCAGTTTCCCAAAAGCACCACAAGAATATCATTATGCAACAATCGCTTGATGAACGAGTTTACTGGCAACGCGCACGCCTCTAGGTCGTTTGAAGCCCTCCATGGTCTTGAAAACTTGATCACGTTGGATTTGTCCCACAACAACCTAAGCCGCGTGGACTTTCACAACTTTGCGATTCCCGCTTCGGTAGAAGGGCTTTTGCTAGATAGCTGCCATTTAGCGCACGTCCATTCGATTCGCTTGCCCCAACAGCTACAAGTTTTAGATTTACAGAGAAACCACATTACCAAGATTTCTAAAATTGAGCTACCCCTTAGGCTAAGAGAGTTGTACCTCAACGGTAACACGATCGAAGACTTTGACCAGATCCAGGTACCGGCAACCATGGAGCGGATCGGTACGCCCAACTTCCGGATTATGAATCCCCAAAAGTTTAGAATCCCGGACCACATTACATCTCTATTTAGGTAGTTGTATATTCAATTAAGTCTCACTGATACTAATATCCACAGCCACTGGACGGTGGTCACTCATATAGAAACTGTGGAAAATCGAGTGCAACACCCCGTAACTCTGCACCTTCAACCCCTTGCTCTTTTCTTTTTCGATCCAAATGTAGTCAATAACCTTCTCGGGCTCAGTCTGGCCATGGTCAAAGCCCGTAAACGTGTTGTTATGACCATACCGATTAATTCCGTGAACCATGGTGGCAGCATCGTACATCTTCTCAGCCGCAATCACGTAGGGCTCCTCGATTTTCTCCACATTAAAGTCGCCTGCGAAAATCGACGGGTACGAGTTCAACCCACCCGCCTTTTGAATGATCAACTTCACCGATTCCCTTCTGGCAACCACGCCAATGTGGTCCAAGTGGGTGTTGAAAACGTTGATGTGAACCTTCGGGTCCTTCTTGCTCTTCAAGTGAACCCAGACCACCACCCGCTCAAGATCCGCATCCCAGCCCTTACTCGGAACGTCAGGAGTCTCGCTCAACCAGAAGGTTTGTGACTCGACTAAATCCCAGGTATGAGTGTTATACACAATCGGTGAGTATTCGCCCTTGGTCTTTCCGTCTGCCCTGCCGACGCCGGCATAGGTCCAGCCGTGCCCGAGCGAAGCTTGCTTCTGAGCATGGTTCAAATCTTCAACGATGCCAGTTAGCTGGTGGTGGAGAACCTCCTGTAGGCAAACCACGCTTGGTATATTGTTTGTGTTGAAGAAGATGGATCTCGAAACGTATTCTCTTCTCTCCTCCCATAAGTGTTCACCCGGCGACGGGTTTCGGTTGTCATAGCGAATGTTATGAGTATACACCCGAACTTTGAGGGGTTCGGGCTCGTCTAACCACGAAGCTCCCTGGCGGAGGAGTCCCACAACCGATAAGTTGCTCAAATTCGGCGGGTGAACATTGCCCATGTCGGAAACGGTGCTTAACTGGGACAAGTGAGGGATTGTCATGATGAATGTAAGGATAATAGCTAAAACGGAGAGCTGCTGAAATTTTGAGAGCATGGTGGCAGTCCCGGTATTTATAAGTAGGATTAATGGAGGGGAAGCAAAAACGGCTTCGACGGCTCGCAGACTAACGCGGAAGGTGCTAAACTGGCGGTAAGTATCGTGTAGTAAGGGTTCCAGAAGAGGGTTCGGGCGATTGGTGCAGCAGGTGCCTGGCGATGTGATGTAAGTAATTTGTTCCGGGGAATCCGATAGATTGTTTGGAGAGGTAGATTGTTTGGAGAGGGGTGATCTAGATGTATGGTGGCCTCAATAGGGGTCACAGGATAAGTCTTTGAGGCGAAACTTAATTATCCTCCTAGGAGATTCTTGCCCTTGCATATACAGAAATATCCACTAATCGTCTCATATGACATATGGGGCGGTCGTATGCACGTGATTAACGCATATGTATGCGGCCTCTGCGTTTGCTGCCAGGTGGGCCACTGGGGATCTGCGACCTGGACATGGAAACAACGCGACACGTCCGCGAGAAGCGTGAAAAACAGAAATTACCAGGCCATAAAGCTTACCCTTGAGAGTCCTAAGCGAAAAAAAAACAATGGGGTTTAGCCCGACATACACCTGGGTAAGAATACCGGGTGGGGTGCCGTGACAAAAATAGAAACAGTGACAAAAAACAACTCTTCTATTATACCAGTTCTACAGGGTTGGATTGCGAACTATTCCGGGAATAGCGTAATAACAGTTTTCCGGTGAATGCGGCAAGCCCTTAATCGTTATAAAGAGTTCATCACCTTAACAAAGTGATACGGATGTAGCGTGTTTTATCGCAATGGAATCGTTGATCCACGGCCGGTGTTATACCCATGTGCTGTAGAGCATACCTGACCCCATCCCGGACACATTCCAGACCCATTATAGACCCATTCTAGACCCCATTCCAGGATCACAATAAAAGAGAATTTCAATTTCTTGAAATTAAAACAAATAGTCTGGACCTCGTTCCCCGGATCTCATTGTTTATTTAAATGCACAAGCAGTGGGTGAGCGGCATGCCTGTATATAGTCGCTCTGTTGCCAGCTGATTTTCACCTTCTACAGCCAAACAGACAGGCAATACCTATAATACAGTAGGCACTTTCGATATCATACTTCTGAATTTGACCAGGCAAAGTTGTGTCTAGCTTACTTCTTTTGGCTGTCGCCGTCATATGTTCTGGATTCACCAAGCCTCCGTTTTTAGATTCGTCGATTGAGGGCTACCCTTTACCATGCTGCTATTTATAGTATCATTAGAGGTGTGAAAAATAATATGCACGCTGCAAGTGCTTGGAATGTGCCTCATGCATGATAAAAAATGAGATGAGTTTGGGACTGTGAGAAGGCCAGATCGGGACCAAGACCGAGGGGCCGTCGGGGGAAAGGCTTTTCTGAAATAGCTTCCCATATTCTTTCGTTTTGCTGTGTTATCGGACATTTCATTATTCTTTTTTAAAACTGCATATTCCAACCCGACGATCATTTCCGTTCGCTCCTCTCACGTTTCCTAACCGATATATGTCCTCACGCGATGATAAGACCCCTTCGTTTACACATGTTTATCAGCCTACTGCTCATTTCCCCTGTTATATCCCTTTCCACAGGAATATGCTCCGAGACAAACATGGGTCTGTCGGATACCTTCATGACGGATAAATTCCTGTCCAATGGTCTCTGTTCCGTCCATTGTGCAGGGTACTTGTACGCTGTAGTTCAGGGGGACAGCTGTTGGTGTACTGATATCGCCCCTACATCCGTTACCGACCTAGAACAATGCAGCGACATGTGTCCTGGGACTGCCAAAGAGGAATGTGGGAATGTTGTTGATGATTTGTACGGGTATATTGTGATCATCCCAACTACTCCTGTTACCACGCCAATTATAGGCTACAACGACGGAACGTCTACGTTATATTCGCCGCAAATATCTATTACTAGTGGTTTAATTATGTCTAGTTTACCATCTTCCACTACTACATCTCCTTTTACTTCCTCCTCCTCCTCTTTCTCCTCCTCTTTCTCCTCCTCTTTCTCCTTCTCTTCCTCTTCCCCTTCCTCTTCCTCATTCTCCTTCTCTCTCCCCTCACCTTCCTCCTCTTCCTCCCCCTCTTCCTCCTCCTCCCCCTCCTCTTCATCTTTCTTATCCACCTCTATACCTCCTACTACCACCTTTGTACCCCTACCCGCCACCTCCTCCATCCCACCTTCCGTGGACTCTACTGAATATCTGTCCACCGAATTGACCCCCTCCAAAACAAAAGCCCCAGTTTCTCCTTCGCCAATCGAGACCAGAAAGAAAACTTCCATTCTCCTGAGCAAAGGAAAAACCGCCGGTATCTTCATAGGGGTAGGCGTGCTCGTAGCTCTCATGTTTGCGCTTGCTATTTTCCTGCTCTACCGCCGGAAGAAGCTTCAAGAATATCTCCACGATAGAATGGGAGATGAGGGAGGAATCCACTCCTTTGATTTCGACGACGGAGAACACACCTTCATCCCAGACGAGTTTTACTACGACCCAAATGGGTCCATTCCAGCGCCGGGGATTGGCCGTCTGCCAGATCTATTGCTCCTCCAGAGAGGATCTCCCAAGATCGACCCTGATTTTTTCCCCGAGGACATTGAAGTTGCTTCTCTGACATACTTCCCTGAAGCGGCCATTCCAGAACCCGTCAGCCTGCCTGAAACCTTCTTAGACCTGCCACTGCGAGTATACTTCGGCCCGTTGATGGATATCGACGATGAGGCTAGTTTGGTGTCTTTGAACGACAACATAGATTACTCGCGTAAGATTATTAGCCCGTAAAGGTGCCGAAAGATGATGAATGTCCCTAAAATATACTAGCCAAGAGCAACCAAGATTTACCACCTATATACTTACCCACGCTTGAGACCTTCCGGGAGCATTTCATTTCTTCCAAGTATACTCGCCAACCATAACTGCAGCTTTAGAATCCCGGTAAAGGACTGGGCAGCACTTGGTTTCACTGTAATCACACCAGCCAGTCCTAATCAAATGACGTGGATAGTTTCAATCGATTTGGAAAGCCCAAGTCTTACTGATATTTACATGCTATAATCTCGAAAATTGGACAACATTCTATCAGAGCTTGCGTGAAAACTGTAACCATTAGGCCATTTCTATCTTGTATATATAGTCCGACAACGCCTAATCATCCTCATGCGCCTAGCTAAGATGACCACCACCCTCTTAAACCAAAGTACCGATGAGAGGTTACACCTCATGCCATTTTTTATCCACCATACAATATTCTAACGCTACAAAAGCTCGTCCAACACCCCGAGCAACAACTTCAAGTTGTACGCGACGGCAACGTTCTTGTAGACTTCCGCACGCGCAATGAGTGCGTCGTGCGGCATGGTTTCAGTCCACGCACCGGAGCACTCGCAGTAGTCGGAGATCTCGCGGCGGCGGACACCGTGGCACTTGGCACACTTGAGGTCCTGGGCGAAGTACAAGCTCAACAGTTTGGTAAAGTCAGCGACCAAGCGCTCCTCCAAGGCGATACGGTTGTACGGCTTGTCGCAGCGGTCGCAGCTCCAGAGGACGCGTTCGTCGTCGCGGCAGAAGTCAAGATCGCGAGTGTGGCTGCAGTGCGCACACACAACCTGGCCCATGACCAAGGATGCGCTGGGGTCGGCAAACGTGGCTTCCTTGCTGAACTCGCGAATCTCAAACAACTTGAGCAAGTCGCGGCGCAACAAGCGCACCTCGATATTGCGCTTCTGCGAGAGGGCAAACACTTGCGCGAGGAACTTGACAAGCTCGAGCGTCGGGTTCTTCATGGCACGCGTGGAGCCCGCGAGATGCGGGAACGCGTACTCAGCGCGGAGAGTCGGGTCGAGGTATGCCTCGGCCTGGCGGCGGATGAGTTGCACCACGCGTTTCTCGAGGGGCTTGCGGAACATCTCGCAGACACCGGAGGTAGCGCTGTCAGCATCTTCTTCCGTCGGGTGACGGAGCTTCATAAGCTGCGTGATCTGCGTCGCGCGCGCGGGGGACTGCGAAAGGTTCCCCACACCCTTTGCGCGCACCAACGCGTCCATAAAGATCACCACCCAATCGTCAAACTCTGGCTGCAATACCCCTGGCAAGAAGTTCTTGATGTGCCAGCGCGCGTACGGCACCAACTGCGCCGCATCGCTGGTGATCTCCGCGCACGCGCGCCCGCCAAAGTTGTGTTCGTCCATCCAGATGAGCAAGTCCCAGTAGCGCACAATCTCCAAGTCCAAGTAGTTGAACATGGGCTTTGCCCGTGCTGCTTTCACAATGTACTGCCCGTACGCGTACGAGTTCTCGACCGAGACTTTGGACGTGGCGAGCACGATTTTGTTGCGGTTCGCAAACACCACCGCGGCGCCCATCTTGCGGAACTCCGCAAACAACTGGAAGAGCACCTTGCGCACCAAATTGTGCACGTGGTAGTGCAACGCAGGAGCGTACAAGAAGGAGCCTGGGCTCTGGACCCACGCGACAAAGCCGTGCATCATCGCATCTGCGTGCGCACGACCGGCGACCGCATCGTCCCACCAGCCCTTGACCATCACGCGGAGCACCGCCAACGCGGGCCCGGAGAACGCGTCCGCAAAGCTGGATGCGCCGTGGTTGTCGTCGAAAACCAACTCCTGGTCCGCCAAGTCTGCGCCCTCGGCCTCGTTGAGCAATGCGGACGCGAGGATCGCGTTGACGTTCAAGTTGTCGATGCTGATTTCGAGACAGGCCGTTTCGTAGATCTCGGGGTTGTTGATGCCCGGGAAGCCCAAGTCGTCGAGATCCGGCGCGGTTTCGTCCATCTCGACCCCACCGTGGTCTGCAAGCGGCGTGGGCGACCACCAGAGCACCACGTGCGCGGCCGCGAGGCGCCGTGCGTACGTAATGTCCAATACGTAGCCGGTGTTGGCGGGTGGGAGGTTGCCCATGGGGATGTTACCGGTGCGCGCGAGCGCGAGGAGATGACGAAGCCACGCGCCGAGCAGGAGGTAGTGGCTGGCGACGCGCGTGAGGAGCATCGGCGCCCAGCCGACTGCGGGAAGCGCGACATCGCGCGAAACCATCTGGACGACCGGGAATGCCGCAAGCGCGCCAAGCGCCGCAACCACGCGCGCGGGCCCTGGCGACTGCACCACAAAGAGTGCGGTGGTGCTGCGTTCCTCGTGGATCTTTCCGACGTACCCGTCGAGCTTCTTGAGCAACTTGGCCGTATCGCCAAAGTACTGCATGTCAAACTCCATACTCTCAGGGTACACGAGAAGGTCCGCGAGCTTGTCCTTCTTCGCGGCAATCACCTCCTTGTAGAGGCGCGTGGCCGCAGGCAACGGCGCAGCCGCGGCCAGTGGCTTCAACGCAAACATGTGTGCGCGCGCCTCCCACGAGCGGAACACTGCGAAAACCTCGTACCCGTGCGACACGCAATGGAAGAGATACACCGTGTCCATGGCAAAGCGCCGGAGGTAGCGGTCCAGCTCGGCCGCTTTGAGCGTCTTCATGTCGAAGCCGTGCTTCAACGCGCGGCCTAACGCACCGACACGCGACAGATCAAACTCCACCGCGGCGCCCAACTCGATGATCGCGCGTTCCACCGCATCCACACGCGTCTCGTACAAGCCCTGCACGCTTGCGTGTTGGAAAAGGCCGTCTGCACGGAGTGCCTCGGCGCGGAAGGTGGTCTCCGCCATGGTGAGCTTGAAGAGGTTGGACGAGTCATGGCCGTTGGGGAGGAGCGCCTCGGACTTTTCCACCTCGCACTGCGGGATCTCCGCGTCGGGCAACACGTCTGAGCGGAAACTGACGTACACCGTCTTGGGCACGTGTACCGTAAAGCTCTGGACCTTGCCGTCGATCAACACAAACACGCGGAGGTCGCCAGGCACCGCGGGGTCGGGTTTGTACTGGAGAACCTGCCAGACCGAGCCGGTGAGACTCTCAGCCTGGCGACGAACGAGGTTCCCAATGGTCAGACGGTGCGACGCCTCACCGCCCTGGCCAAATAGGCGGCGTCGGCGTTCCTTGGCGGCCTGTTGGCTCTTCCACTTCTGCATCTGAAACTGGAGGAAGCCGGGGTAGTCGATGGTCATGTCGGGACATGGGCCGACAAGCTCGGGCTCCGGCTCGGTTTCAGCGGGTCTGCGCTTGCGTGTGACATGGCCAACCCTGGGTGTTGGGAGATCGGAGCTTCCAAAGTCTTCAATGTCCTGGATGGCGGCGGCCTCGGCCTGGGTGGTCTTCTCAAAGAACGCCCCAATGCTGCTCTGCTTCTTGGTGTCTTCGCTCCGCTTGATCTTCCTCTGAAGCCAGTCTGGATGCGGAACCCTCGGGACCGGGTTCGTCACGCCCTGGAGCGCTGCGGGGATTGTGATGATCTTCTGCACCACCGACGCGAGTCTCTCGCGGTAGTAGTCCCAGTCGATGATGCCCCGCGGATCAAACTCGTCCAAACCCGGGTTTTTGAGCCAGCGCCGGAGGTATGTGCGCTTGATCCCGAGCTCTGACAGGAAAATGGCCACCGGAATCGCGCGCTCGGTGACCGGCGCGTTCGCAGGCCGGGAGCTGATGATATACTTACACGCCAAGCCTTTGTCCTTGACCATCTCCTCGCCCAAGAACTCGCCCAACCGCTTGGCAGTGGTGATGGAGGTAGACTTCTGCGTGCCGTACTCCTCCAAGGTCTTACTCATGGACCGGTTCTCGCAAATCAACTCGATCAAGTCCTCGTCCTCGAGCATGGCACCCTTGGTGTCTAACACGTCCAACCAGCGGTTCGCTACGTTGGCAACACTCGCGTAGCACGACTCAAGCGAGTCGCCGTCCAAAAACAACTTGAAAATGTCCCCCTGGAAGTTCTTGATCAACTGGAGTTCGCCCCTCCGCTTGATCTCAAACCCCTTGAGCTCAGCAATGGACCCGTCATCGTTGAACACTGCGTACCGCTTCTTGAGCCCCTTACCCTCCTCCTTGGACGTTGGGAGGATCATCGCCTTGTATGGCCCATCCACCTCGAAGAAGATCGAGTTATCGGAGTGGGTCTTGTACGTGCGCGTGGCGGGGTCCTCGAGCTCCTGGTACTGGTGGTTGGTAAACCTCTGGTGTACAAGGTAGTTCAACATGGAGCAGGGGTACGACACCACCACCGTCTTGCCGCTCTTTAACGTGAAAGTGACGTTTTCGGGGAACGAGCTTGGGAGGATGCACCAGATCCCATCCGTATCGAGCTCTAGCGGCCGCCCGAGCCGCTCAACCAACTGGCGCGCCATCTGGATGATGGTTGCTCCGGTCAAGCATGTGATCCCCGCCATCTCCATGGAGTACCACCGCGACCCCTTGCGCATGACGTACCCGTAGAATGAGTTGAGAATGACCTTGTGGGCAAGCTGAAGCGAATCGTAGAGCACCACCATTTTCATCGCCTCGTCCTTGCCGTGCTTGTCATCGCGAGCCACCTTGGCCGCCTTGCCCTTCCACACCTTCGCTAGGCCCTTGAACTCGTACCGCCGATCTCTGAAGGCGGACACCGTATCGACGTAGAACGGGTTCTCCCTCTGGCACACGATTGCCTCGCGCTGGACGGTTTCGGTGACCTTCACGCGGTGGTAGACCTTTCTGGAGTAGTCACTCAAGCGCTGTTTGATGAGGGCCACCTGCTCGGGATACGGCAATTCCTCAAACGTCCGTCGCGCCTGCCACGCGTTTTTTGCCGGAAACGTCTCGTTCTGGAGCGCGCGCTTGATCATGCCGTACTCATTCAGCTGCGCGGGGTAGAACTCGCCTCGCCACGACCAAGCAAGCCGGCGGTCGCACGTCTTCCCGGGACGGTTGAAGTCGCAAGCGGCACAGTCCTTCTCCAACTTCATGGAGTCCGGCTGGAGACGGTTGGTTGTCATGATGTTCGGATACATCGACGCCACGTCCACATGGTAGATTAACGGGTTTTCGTGGCGGTGGGGGTTCTCCCTGAGCTCCGAGAGCTTCCCCCGAACCTCCTCGTACACTTCCTCGAAGTTTGTTACGTCCTCCATCTTCTTCTTCTCCTCCACCTCAATCGAGAATCGCAACGCCGCGCGGAGATCGCCCAAGATCTCATCAACCGCCTCAGGCACAACCTTAAAGTCGGTAGAGATGTCACTGCGGAAGACCCCCGCCTCGAGCGACTCCACGTGGCCACCCACGTAGGTCTCGGACTCGATCAAATGCCCATCGTAGAAGCGCTCGAGCGGGTCGGAGTGCTTGTTTGGTAAAAGAATGCTCTTCTCATACGCCTGGACCATGAGCAACATCTCGCAGAGCGTACCGGTACCTTTTCTCAACACCTCATCCGGGTTGAGCGGGATGATTGTGCAGAGCGAGAAAATGAAGGGGTGGACGTACTTGTAGTAGAGGTAGTACGTCGCAACGGCGTCAGAGACGGAGTACTCCGAGAGAAGCTGCGGCTTTTCATATGCATACGGTGTCATGAGTTCGGGATCAAGCTCGATCGGGTTGTAGCCGAGCTTCGCCGTCGTCACCGCCTTGAGGCCCTGGGAGCCCTGTGGAAGGTACGAATCACGCTTCACCCAGCGGTAGCAGTCCATGTGGACGCAGTACTTCGACTTGTACTCGTTCTCGGAGTCTTTAGCAAACCCGATCTCCTCGAACATGTCGAGCCCGTGGATGGCCGCGCGCGTCTCGACAAACGGCCAGTCGAAGAAGTCACCGTTGAAGGTGGCAATCACCGTGGGCATCACCTCACGGATGTGCTCGAAAAAGCGGACCAAGAGCGCCTTCTCGTCGGCCTCGTTGAAAATCGCAAAGGTCCCGGGATACTCGGGACGCGGCGTGTACTCAAAATCGGCAATGTCCTCGGCAATTATTTCGCGGTTGGTGATGAGGAAACCCTCACCGTCTATCATGTACGAGATCATCATTATTTGATCAATGGTGGCCTCTGGAAACTTGAGCGGCGCCTTGGTGGTTTCAATGTCGAACGCGAGCACAACCGGGTCCGCGAACGCCATCAAGTCTGTGCGTTCCGCAAGCGCAACCATACCGTGTTCCGCTTGTACGTCGTACCATTTACCCACACGGATGCCCTTGTCAATCGCTACTCGCACGTGGTACGGTACGTCGTACTCGCGGATATCCTCGATGCATGCGGCCGCATCACGTGTGTCCGCGTAGCCTGCGTTGACGGCGGCGTACACGTCGCGAGTAGCCTTCTGTGCGCGGTTTTCGGCCACGAGTGGCGCGAGCAGTCGCCGCGCCTCGAGAAGATCTGTCACGTTGTGGAACAGGAGCTGAAGCAACGTCGAGCGGAGGCCCATGAGGTGATTGGGCATTGCCAAGTCATCTTTCGCAACGCGGGCGACGGTTTTGACGCAGCTCTCGAGCCGCTTCTTGAGCATCTCCTCGACGTCTGCCTCGCTACCGGGTGTGCACGCCACAAGGAAGTACGGGTCGTACGTGAGCGTTGTCTTGAACAGGCCACCCTCCACGTCGAGGAAGTAGTAGTCGACGGCTGAGAGCCCCGCAAGCACCTTGTCAGATGGTACTGTGGTCGCGTGCATGTTAATGAGCCAGCCAGTGCGCACGGGCCCCGAGTCGAAGCGGTCAAAGCCCATCAAGCTGTCGACACGGTCGATCCTGGAGACAAGGTCGAGGCGCGTCGCCGCTTCGGTAACCATGGGGTTGGTCACGGGCGGTTTTGTGTATTTGGGCGCATCGTTCTTGACGAACCGCGCGGTGGAGGAGCCTTTGAACAGAGGCATTTTGTGGGGGAGCAAATGGGAAAGGTGGTTGCGATAATTCGACGCGTCAAATTTATTTTTTACGCGTCGACGCGCAAAAACTGTCTGGTCACATGATCAAACCTAGCGCGACACGTGATCAGATTAGCAAGACCCAAAGAGCACATCATCGGGTTATTCAAGAAGAGCAACGTATGTAAAGTGCTAAGATCATGCATAACCGTTTTATTATCGTTATTCTATATAGAACTGCTTATTGGAGTATTTACCTTTTTTTTTTCCTGTCCCTCGGAATCGGTGACAGCATGACGTCAGGGATTCCCCGCGTTTCAAATTCGCGCGCGCACCTTTAAATCTGACCGACCTGCCTGTCTTAGGGGAAATCCCCAGCTACTTACAACCTCAGTTGCTTCCATCAACCCACGATGCACGATGGGAGGATTCTTGTAAAATTACCAGCTGAGATCATTCTGCTCATCTTTGCTTACCTTCCTATAGAAACAGTAGAGCTGTTTCTCGAGATTGACCCCTTCCAAGCCATCGCGCTTAGGCGTTATTACAAAACGCTTGCGATTCCACGGAGGTTCAAACCCTTTACAGAGAAGAAGAACCCGAGCTTTCTAACGGAAATGGACATTGCCGACTTTGAACGGTTCGCCTCCAACAAGGCATATGACCTGGTACCCATCCACCGCTTAGCCATCTCCCACGGTCTATCTCTCTTGGATTCAGTGGCGTTTGAACGCCTAAAACGAGTACACACCTTGGAAATACGAATTCCGGGTAATGCCATTACTTTTCCATGCCTCAGTAACATCACCTTGCTTAGCTTCTCCCCCGGAAGTCGACCGTGCGAACAGATTCACTTTCCGCCAAACTTGGTAAACCTCGAAATGTGGTGGAATCCCAGGGATCCAGTGGTCCAAAACTGCTCGCATCCTCTTAAGTTTCCAGAGTCATTAACAAGGCTTAAGATAGGCCACATGCGTGTGCCAATGTCCTGTTTGCGGTCGTTGCCTTGTCGGCTACAAGAGTTGGGATTATTTTATCCCTTGGGGTTAGACGGAGACGGGTGCTTTGGCTTTACGACCGGCCTTCCTCCTTCGTTGGTATGCCTTACGCTTGAAGCTTCCAACACCACCTCCCTAGCAGATATAGTGCTACCCCCGCGACTAGAGGAGTTTCACCTTTCTGGAACCCGAATCCTCAGCATACCTGTGACTTACCGCTTTCCCCAGACCCTAAGGACCTTGAGTCTTGCTGGAAACAAAGATTTTAAGGCGGTCCATAGGCGGTTGCCCTTCAACCTAGAAGGTCTAGACCTCTCCTGCTGCCTGCTTACCCCTCGAGTGATTGCAATGGTCAAGTTCCCCGCATCGATCCAAAGGTTAAATCTCGCAGGCAATCACCTTCCCTCGCTCACCTTTTTGGAGAGCTTGCCTCCTACGTTGATCGATCTAAACATGAGTAATAATGAGTTGACGTACATCGGTGGCTCCTTGGTCTTCCCTTCGTCTCTCAGAGTGCTCAGTTTAGACAGCAATCCAGATTTGTTTATCAAGCGGCTGCTCCGGGACCTCAAATTGCCCAGACACTTGCGTACTCTATCCATGAGAGACACGGGAATCACGTCCCTCAAGGGACTCCGAATCCCTCAAAACCTAAGGTCTCTAGACGTCTCTGCCAATAATATAACGGTTATTGACAACTTTCGTGCCCCACTACTTGAGGTGTTACATCTCGGGGGGAATCCTCTCCAGGATATTTCGTTCTGTGATTGGACAACACCATCGTGTCTACACCGCCTTGTTATTACCAGGCTACCGATTGGATTTGATATACCGGTAAGTGTTACCCATTTGTCCGTAAGGGGGTGCAGCGATAATCCCAGCCCACTGTTCTTTGACGTGGGAGCGAGCCGGGTTTCCATCTTGCGGGTCAGGTTCCCGGAAAACCTAGAAGAATTGGAAGTGATGAATTGTCAATTGGACAGGTTAGTACCTTTTCCTAAATCCCTCAAGAGGTTGGATCTTCTGAATAATCAAATTTCAAGCATAAGCGATGCAGAGTTTCCTCCCCGCTTGGAGGAGCTAAACTTGTCGCTGAACAGACTCACCTCGGTGGAGGGTGTTGTACTTCCCGCATCCTTGAAGTTTTTATACGCGCGTGATAACGAAATCTCTTCCATGTCTGGGTTTGTGCTTCCAAAAAAGTTGCAAATACTAGACCTCAGCAATAATGGTCTCTTAGATATAGGACTGGGCTTTCCCAGATCTGTTCTTGTGCGCCATTGACGCTTCATCCATAGAGGAGATGATAGGGGAAGATATGGAAGATGAGAGGGGAAGATATGAAAGATAAAAGGGGAAGATATGGAAGATGAAATGGTAAGGTACGGAAAGATGTTAGATGTTATAGGAAGCTGAATATTGGATTCAACTGCAGGAGTGCAACTCTCCACTAAACCCCCTCTCATATGAAACGTCTCAATTCCACAGAGCTTTTTAACTTAACACCTTCAACCGACGTTATAGCATACTCTCTTGATAACGAAGAGAAAGCAGATGGTTATTAGATCCATCCAGCTTAACTATGGAGCTCACCCAGGGATAGCCCGTAGGCCAGATTTAATCACCCCTCCGTGCCCCCTCTACGTTCGTTGTCAGAAACAATTGCGATATATACAGGTTGTATTGTTACTATCTTACAAGGCCAACTTGCGGTTGGCGTATCTGGCAGAGCTCTCTTGTGCCAAGATGTCCTTGACCTCCTGCGGGAAAGCAACCTTAGTGGCGTCCAAATTGCCCAAGATGGTCAAGATCTGGGGCACGGCAAGCGGCAAGCGGTAGGCGACGTACACGGCCAACATGTCCGAGACGGCGGCCCAGTCCTCGCGTCTGATGGCGTCACGCATCATGAAACCGAAGGTGTAATGGTTTGGACGCTGCTTGACGTCCTTCTCGCCCGCCTGCTGCATTCTGGTAAAGTACTCCTGGGCCCTGGCGGCATCGCCCTTCTTGACAAAGCCGACAATCATCAAGTTCCAGTCGGATGCCTGCTTGTGGAACTCGGCTCTCGCAAGCATTTCGGCGAACAACGCCTCCGCGCGTGCAGTGTCGCCAAAGTCCAACTCGCCGCTGATCATGGTGGTGTAGGTGGTCTTGGTAGGGGTGTACTTCAAGGTCAGCTGCATGTACTTCCAGATGGCCCTGGCAGCCTCCAAGTCGGTACCGTTCTTCAACAACCCGTCCAAAATGGCAGTCAAGGTGTAGATATTGTTTGGCAAGCCGTGCTGCGACATCTCCTCCAACGTCTTGACGATCAAGCCAAAGTCTGGCGTGGCACCGTTGCGTCTGCTGCTCTTGAACAAGAGGTCGATGGTCATGGTGTAGGTGGCCACGTCTGGAGACCCGCCGCACTCGTAGAGTGCGTTGAGAGACTTGGCGGCCTGATCGTACTCCCGGTTGGCGATATGATGCTGGATGAACTTGTTGAAGACGCGCGCATTCGGCACGTAGTCGTCCTCCGCGATCATCGTCTGCAACACGCGAGCGGCCTTCGGCAAGTCGCCGCGCGCAACCATGGACGCGACATACGCGTCTCGCACCACCTGCGTCTTGTTGACGGACGCATACAACTTGTCCACCTCGTCGAACTTGCGCGCCACGGCGTAGAGCTCAATCAAACTGGCGTAGGTGTCCTTGTTGGGCGCCACCTCCAAGCTTTCCATTGTCTTCAAGATCTCCTGGACCTTGGCCACGCGCGCCTCCACCGGCTGCTTGGCAAACTTTGCAAGCGTCATGATGGCCGCGTTGAAGGTTGGTGCCGTCGGCTTGATCCCGGACTGGAGCAACGTGTTGAAAATCTCAAGCGCCTTGACGTAGCGCTGGCCCCTGACTGCGTACAAGTTCATGAAGCGCACCATCGTGGTCTCGGCTACGGGCTTGTCGGACGCGAGGATTGAGTCCAAGATGCGGTCCACGGCCGCAAATTTGCCGTCGGTCGCGGCACGCTCGGCTTCAAGGTACAACTTGCCGTCGTTTGGATCCAAGGCGCTTACGTTGAGCTTGCGGATGACGGAGGAGACCGCGTCCATAGAAATAGCCCCGCCCTTTGGCACGAGCGCTGAGTGCGTCTTCATGAAGTTTCTCATGTGGTTAGCTTCGGGCAAAGCGTCCACCTGCAATACCGACAACGCGGTCTTGTACTCTGGCACGATCGCCTTGGAAATACACGACATCACGTACGTGAGGTAGGTCGTGCGCACGATGTCGTTGTTGGAGTACGGATGGGTCTTCAAGAACACGTTCACATCCGCATTGGCCTGCACGGCCTCCTTGTACTGCACCCACACGGCAAACGCCTCGTCGAACTGGCCCTTTGCAACAGCGTACTGCATCACAGCCAGGTAGTGAGAAATGTGCGACACGCCGTGTTGTGTGAGCGCGTTCAATACCTCGAACGGTGAAGTGGTGGAGTTGGCGCTGGAAGCCTTGACAAGTAACGTGTTGCCGATCTCGGCAAACTGCTTTACTAACGCGCGCGCGGAAACCTCTGGGATCTGGCGGAGAAATTCGACACTCTTACCGAGCAATTCGAGCGCCTCCGCCGTCTCACCCTGCTCCACGATCAAACTAAGCTGCGAGCTGATCTGTACCAACTGCGGGTGTGGCGGCTGGAACTTGCGGTCTGGATTGTGCTTGTTGCGGTTCTGCCCGCCCCGTGTCTTGGGTCTGCCGTTGGCCTTCAACGGAGGGGACGCTTCCTGGAGGCTGGCGACGGTTGTAGAGAACGTCTTGGCGGTAAACGCGCGGCGGACGGCTGCAGCCCCGCGGGTGGTACCTCTAAAAAGCATCTTGGAGAAAGAAGGAGAGTTGGTATATGAGTTGAGGTATGGTGAGCTTTTGATATGCGGGCGGCCAATTTTTCACCAGGATGGGAGTTACGCGTGAGTACACTGTACGAGCTTTGGCGAATCGGTAGCAAAACAGTCTGGAATTTACGCAGAGTGAGGATTCGAGTGATTCCTGTATAGACCCTGGGGATTATCTTGGCAGAATACCAGAAAGATATAAAAATATATAAACATACCCGAGTAGAACCTAACATATTAGGGTCGAACGGGTAGCTAAAGAGACTCCAATAGCATCGTTAATGCGACAGATCTCCCGTATTTAAAGCCCCCAGCAGGACCTCCTACATCCATTCTAGTCAAGAGCATCAACGATATATACAAATTTAGAGAATGAGGCAGTGGCGCGCAAGGATATCATAATACAAGCCATCGGCGCTTCCTCCCAGCTCAGAGGTCTTTGCCCATGGCCTTGTCCCACAAGTGCTGGTAGCTCAGGGTGTATTTCGCCGCACGGTCGAAGGCGTTACCGAAGTTGTCCAAAGCGGGTCTGACATCGAGGAAGAAGGTAGGCATGCCGTGGGGGTCATCTGGGCCACCGTAGTAGTCGATAACGTAACGGACCTCGTTCCAGCCACCCTTGCCGTCAGCACGCAATACCGTCCAGTCGTGTCTGTCGAACGGAGGTTCCCTAGTGAAGTGCTCTGGGAATAATTTCCCGAGTAAGCCATAGGCCTGCGCACGCGGTGACAAGTCGTGTGGACGGCCTGTGAATCTCAATAAGCGCGGATCAACGCGGGTTTCCACGGTGTGCTTTTGCTCCCACTCCAAGATTACCTGCCAGGCACCCTCGTTCAAAAAGTTGTGCACATCCACCATCGACTCCACCGCATCCTCAGGCACCTCATCCTTGCCCTTGCGCATCATCGCGTTGAACATCTGCTGCGGTGACGGATATTCCCATACCCCATCACTTTCGTCCGTTCCGCGCGGGATCGTCGACATCGTGCGCGCGGTCGGCAACTCGATTTGCTGGCCCGGCATGCGCACAGATGAAATCTCATACGGCATGTTGTTCATCGGGTTGAGAGAGCCTGATCCATCCTTCTTGACAGGACACGCGGCCGCAAGTCCCGCGGCCGCCGGGCCCTTCCCCGCCATCACAGGGCACGCAGAGACATCTGGCTTGGCATGGTGATCAATAGGGCATTTCGCCAGTGTGGCTGCTGTAGCTTGCTTGTCAGCCCAGAAAAACCCCATTTTGTGTAAGTTGAGATAAGATGACAAAAGTTCGAGAGGAAGCGTCTTGCATGGTCTTATCAAGAGATTTTTTCTGGATCTTTTCCTAATGGAATGCGGCGCATTAGTAAGAAAAAGAAATATATCACGTGCAATAAACGTGATAACGTTAAAGCTTGGAATCGTGGTGAACTAGATATGAGGATACAAATGTGTTGGTGCAACGGATGATCCTTGAAAAGCCATCAGGAGCCATTGGAAGTTTTCGGAAGTTATCTGAAGCCATCGACAGCACTGAATATGCAGCTTTGATTCAACCAGTATCATATTCACCAATTACCAATAAGAATACACATGATCACTTTAAAGTAACGGGATAACTAGTTTTTTTTTGGGAGAATTAAAGAAACAAAAGTATTAAGTATAAAGCTAAGGAGATATGCGGACAAGCAGGTATTATATAATAGTCTTGGCGGCCCCCAACCGTTGGGTACTCCATCTGATCCGTAATTCATGTCCACAAAATCACAGAAATCCCCAATCATATCCAGTTTTAAATCATTTCGATATTTCCACGTCTTTGCAACCTCGACAAATACTCATATCACCCTTACACATTTCTCAACCCACCGTTCCAGCCAATCATGCGACATGTATGTAAGCACGCAGCTAAAGCTCCACGCCGCATAGACCGGTATTGTAGCTCGATGCACGCGTTCGTGCAGGAAGTCACCGGAGAAAATTAAAGCTCTACCGGAAAGGAGCCCAAATTGGATCAAAGCCGAGAAGAGTCAGACACTTTCATGTTGGATATTGTATTTCAGCAAGGCATGTATACTGATCCAAGATATTTTTGCTATTATTGCTCTTCCCCTTCTTTCTCCGTCGCCTCTCCCACGAACCCAAACCCCGCCTTATCCCTTAATGAACAACATGATGGCTAAGAAAATTCACTCTCCCACACAGTACAAACCAATTCTACCCCAAATTCCCATACAGTTACCGTCGCCTATTGCCTCTTTCCCATCAGACAGCCCTAGCCCGTTTGTCAGCGCCAAATCGAGGGCCAAGCCTGGGCCGGCCCGTAATGACGCCGGCGCGTATCAGCTCAAGTCGTGTACGCGCTGTCGGCAGCACAAAACAAAGTGCAATGCACTGCAACGGGCACCGCTTCCGTGTCTGGCCTGTCTGAAAAAGCATGTCGCTTGTGAGTTGGACGAACGGGCACCGCCGCAACGGTCTAACGCCATGAAGTCTCTCAAGAGCGAGATCACAAACTTGCAGAGGGGAATCAGGGTGCTTGAGAACCAGAACTTGGCCATGGAAAGGATGTTGAGGGGTTCCGATGAGGAAAGACAGACTAAACGAGTGAAACATTCCAGGGTTGCAAATCGGTATGAAAACGATGAATTGCAACAAAAAAATCGATATGAACTGCTCAGTAGTCAATGTGAACCTCAGAAAAGAAGCCTGTATGAAACCTTAAGGAGGAGCCACGGCCACGAGCCGCTGCATCGAAACAAAAGCTATGATCTACACCCCAGGGGGTTTGGCAATCCAGAACATTCCAAAAGCCAGGGGAGCTTTAATCTGTCGTTCAAAAGCCCCAACCCTCCAACCTTCGACCCCCCAAGCTCTGGATATATCAACTCATTTGCCTCCCCCCATGCCTGGGATGTCTCCCCCAAACGCCTCTCAACATCTGCACACTCCATCTCTAGTGTGACATCCGTTCCCAACAGCGACAACTTTCCGCAGCCTCCCTCCCGCGGTCTGTTCTGTAACCAGGCTCATGATTGCGCCCAAGACGGCCTACCGCACCGGAAGATTCCCACCCCGCCCATCACCAACCTTCCCGAGCCAATAGTGCTCCAGGAGACGTATCTGAACTACGAGACGTACCAACTTTACGATACTAGTCTCTCCCGAGCCCAGGTTTCTCGTTACTTTTTCATTTTCCAAACCCAATTCCTCCCCTTATTTCCCATAATCAACCCCCAGAAGACGTATCTGCAGATCCACCACGAGTCTCCGCTTCTTTTCTGGTCCATCATGCTCGTGGCATGCACCAGCGACGCGGATCCCGAACGCTACATCCGTCTATCGCCACTGGTAAAGCAGCTTGTCATCGAAAACTGCTGGTACGCGACCCCACGGTCTTCTTTTATCGTACAGGCGCTTTTGCTCTTGACCACGTGGCCCATGCCGTCCCACAAGCTTCTCGACGACGTGTCGTACCGCTTGATCGGGATGAGTAAAAACATTTCGATGCAGCTCGGGCTCCACCGCGGCCCATTCATCAACGAATTCTCGCGTGGGATCAAGGGAAAAGACGTCAAGTACCGGAGCAAGACCTGGAAGGGCTGTTTCATCAACGAAGTGTGCTATTCCTCATTGCTTGGGTTGCCGAGCGGGGCCTCAGAGTGGGATTATATTATTGATAACGAGGGGTATAAAGAGCATTTTAAGAAGAGTCTAAAAGAAACGGGTGATCTTGATGGATCAAAAGAATCAGTGGAAAGTTCCAAGGTCCTGACAGTGTTAGAACCAAGCGGAGAAGGGTTTGAGAAGGAAAAGAAAAGTTCCATGTCTCTGGCAGAAGAGGGCCACCAGGGTCCAGTCGAAGACCCGACGGTGCTTGGCGTTTTTGACTGCACCTTTTATTTCAATTCCATCTTGGAAATCTCTAAACACACGTTCAAATTCACCAACTGCCTAGGAAACTCCATCACTAACTCTGGCTTGATCAACTACAACGAACGGTTCCTCAACATATCCAGCTTCCGCGGGGTCCTCGCAGCCCTTGAGAAACGCCTTCTTCCACACCCGGGCGTCACCTACTACCTCCAACCGGCCACACCGCTCTGGGAAAAGTACGTCTACCTTCAGATGAAGTATGCTCATCTCCAGCTCTACACGTTTGCATTCTTTCCCAACACCTCCCAGGCCGACCAGAAAGTGTATATCGACCGTGCCGTCCAGACATGTTTGGACGTCGCCCAGGTGGTGCTCCACATCTTTTCGGGCTCAAAAATGCACATTTTGATGTACCCCATCCACTTCCGTTCCTTGGTAAGCTTGACTTGCTTTGTGCTCGCGAGGGTCCAGATGTTTCCATTGCTAGCCAGCAACATGCTCGCGCCAGTTCTCTCTACCCTCAGAGACCTCTATGACGTGTTAAACTATTCCAAGGACACGGTTTACCACAAGTGGCGGCTGGTGGACTCGGATTCCAGCCGAACGGTCAGGGTGCTCAAAAGCTTTGAGCTCGCCATGTTTGTGAACCCAAAGCTCATCGTCACGAGACCATTTATGATCTCGCGGATGAAGTCGCATCTCAACGCCAGTTTGTCGTACGAGATTATCTGGTTTATCCACGAGATCCGAAAGACCCACAGCGCGAGTGACCGTGATTCCGGTGCCACGTCGCCGCGCGCTGTGTCGCAGCCAGAATTCAAGCACCCGATTGTGGACGAGCGGATCGAGACGGCTCATATTGCCAACGAAAAGGAGTCGTTGCTCGGGATGTACGATAATGACATGGAGACGTTCTTCAGAGAGTACTGCCGATTGGATAAAAACGACCCGATTGACCAGCGGTTGATACTGCACTTCACCGGCCCCAAGGCGCTCTTGGGGGCCAGTGGCTCTTCCAGTGGAGATACGTCGGGAAAAGAAACACCCGTAAACGGGGTTACTTCGGCGTTGGAGGCGGAAGGGTTGGTGACCTTGCTCCAGGGTGTTCAATGGATGGCCGAGAGAGAAAACTGCGTGTTGGACAATTTTGGGCTTTCCGGAGAGGATTTCACGTAGATGAGGAAGCTTTTAGGCGAGATCCCAACTATCTAAATATGGCAACCAAAAGATTACGTCGTATCGATAACCTTCAGGGTTAGTTTGGCTTAGCCACTTACCGGTATTGACTAGGAATATCTAAGCTGCGGTGAATTGTATTTACGTGACTGATAGAGATGCCTTTTGCATATGCGGTACTAAATCTTTCCACGACCAGAGCCGATATCTGTATTGGAGCGGGCCGTTAAGTCCACGGGCACCGCACGTATAAATGCCAAGCTGGAGATTACAAAACGAGAGCTTTTGCAGTATTTGTAAGCACGTTGAAGCATACTTTTGGATATATTTTTCCATTGACACGGAAATATTTCCATTTTGACAAGTCGTGGCGCAACTCGTCATTGAGCCTCATGATTAGGACATTCAGAGCCAATCAAATTTTGAAACCTTTCCTTATTCTGTCAGAAGTTCAAATTTGCTCACCAACTCCGAATATCGCTGTTACTGGCCTGCTGCGGGTTTGATTCCGCATCGGGATGAAATTTCACCGACCAAACGGTTCAATTACTAATCTCATCTGCATTCTAACTCTCGTCGCTCGATGCAGCAAACTTTAGTCTGCCAAGTAGCGGGGAATTTCTGCCAGATCTATTATTACTATGCCGGATTCCTGACTAATGTTTCATATTAGCAAAAATCTGGCATCCTTGATGAGCCTATATAAACAGCAAGTATTCGCCTGACTCAGAGTTTCAAGTATTGGTTAAGATACAACACACTAAACAATGAGCTCAGGTATGATTGCACTAAGATAATAAAATGGAATTGCCATGCCATTCCTATATTCCGATCGTTGATTCTAACAAACCAGTCGCCAACAGTCTTAAACTTTACACATGCACCACGCCAAACGGGTACAAGGTGTCCATTCTCTTGGAACTCTTAGGCCTTAAGTACGACTTCCAGTACATTAACATCCGCGAGAATGAACAGAAGCAGGAATGGTTCCTCAAGTTGAATCCGAATGGGCGTATTCCAACCTTGGTTGACTCCACCGCCGATGGTGACATTATCATCAGCGAGACCGCTGCGATCATGCAATACCTTGTGGACAAGTATGATACCAAGCATAAGCTCTCTTACCCGGTTGGTACTAAGGAGTACTACTTGCAATTGGAGACTTTGTACTTCCAGATGGCCGGATTGGGACCAATGCAGGGCCAGGCCAACCACTTTGTGAGGTTTGCTCCGGAAAAGATTCCATACGGTATCACTCGTTACACTGAGGAAACCAAGAGATTGTATTCGGTGTTAGAGGAGTACCTCGCCAGGAATTCCAAGAACGGATCTCTTTACTTGGTTGGTGACCACTACAGTATCTCGGATATCGCCGTCTTCCCATGGGCTTCTGGTTTGCGGTTCCTCGAAATTGATGTTGCCGAGTATCCGTTAGTTTCTAAGTGGTACCAGACCCTTGCGGCCTTGCCGGAGGTGCAAAAGGGGTTGACGATTCCTAAGCCTTCTCCGTTCTAGGGTTTGGATTAATAAACATTTATTTTAATATCAGAGGTGAGGGGGGAGTTCTACTCATCTAGTTTAAACTGGCGTAGAGCAAATTTTCTGGGTTCAGAGGTGTTTTAAAAGCCTTCTAAAATAAGTTACGAGCATTAATAAGCATATATTCTCAATATCTGTAAAGGGGTTTTATTATGTCAATATTATCCAGCTAATGTTATTTAGAAATGAGGGTTCGTAGGCCCAGTTTGCTGTCGATGGAAGGGGTTTGAAAGCTGACCACGTGCACACCCAATTATTCATATTGCGGATTCTATGCTCGAGTGTTTCGGAAATTTTATCCCGATAAGGACCGTTGGACTTGGGTTACTGGAGTACTGATTAGTAAGGTTGAGAATGCCAGTACATGATTTTCGAGGCAACCTTGTCGCGTACTTCAATGCAGGTTAATGATTAAGCGATAGTCACCCCAGAGGCTGAAAACTTTGTATTTTTCCAATACCCCAGCTTAATCGCCACTATGTGGCAGCCGCCTCCGGGCACTGCTTCCCGGAAACTGCTTCCCGGCTGCCGAAAAACTGAACCTATTACTAATCACAGCAACCAGTAATCTCAAATCTCAAATTCCTGAACATTTTAACTCGGTACTTAAACGATTAAGAAAGTCTCAATTTCACTTTGGTTTTCACATTACTTCTACTATACT